>NW_012130077.1:912172-963195 GCF_000143395.1 Atta cephalotes
TATTTTCTTCTTTACTTTAACGTAGTAGGTAGTAAGTAAGAAGAACTACTTATTTATTTATTACTTATATATATATATATATATATATATATATATATATATAAAACAAGTATTAACAAACAAATATTAAGAGCAACTCAATATTTGTTATTATATTCGTAATATTAAATAATAAACATGTTAAAATTTAAGTTATACCATATAACAATTCGAATACTCATTTAGAGAATTTAAATGAGAAAATAAAATATAACAATTCACATGACAAATACTCGTTTAAAGAATCTTTTCAATATAGAAACATTGTGTTCTGTGATGTACGATGCAATTTATTTTCCATATACTTTGCTGTCGTGTAACATTTGGTGTAAATATTCAAAAATTGAAGAATGTCTTCAATGTATTACAAATAAAAAATTATGATATAAGCATGAAAGGATAGAAAAATTGAAGATGAATATCCTGTTCATTTCGTAAAAATAATGTTTCCAGATCTGAGGTACGATTCGGCTACGAGGATCCCCCCCGAGCGATCTAACCGGTCGTAATGCACAGTCGATCGTGCTCGGGGGGAGAGGAGAGAGGTGTGTATCCGATAGGTTTTTTCAACGAAAGGCGTTTCCGGAAACGGTAGATTCCTTTTCGAGACAATCAACGATCTCAGAGCAACACGGATGATTGAAATTCTCTCGATCTTCGTGGATGATAACGAGTGATTGGTAGTAACACATACGACACGTTATTACATCATCAATAACTCGATCTACGAGACATAATCGGTGAGCCTATTAACAAGGCGATCGAGAGATTACTACTACTTTAAAGAAGAGAAAGATAAAAATAATTAATCTTAGCGGCGCTAATTAGTCGCATTCCAATTCTATTAAATCAAGAGAGACACGCGATTGAAATCATCGACGGGCGGAAAGACGAGAACAAGATAATGCAGAAGATAGCGGTGATGGCCGCGGTGCAAAAGGCCCACGGCTATCATAACGGCAGCAACGCTTACGGGGATGCGAGTAACGCCTCACCGGAGTATAACGGCTCCTCGTCAACCAGCAAAAGCGGTCGTTTCGACGCAGATCTGCACGGCAACGTTAACATCCTTCTTGGTGGGTGAGTAACAACCGCGCCAGCTGGACAGATGCTCCGACAGCACAGCTCACAAAATATAGGCGGAAGATATCTCACAGCAAACACACCTAATCTTGAACTCTTTGAGAAGACGCATCGTCATCCCTCGCGCACATGCTTTGCTCCCTTAATCCTCCAACAGATTGTAGTTCGTACGTCAAACAGACCATTGCATGTACAAGACACGACGAAAGTACTCAATTGCTTAGATAGCCGGTGGTTGAAAATTCAATGGTTGTTCCGTGGAACAACGTGGGAGAATCAACCTATAAGTTAAAATTGGCTTATTGGAAAACTTGATAGTTCTGAAGAAAGATAACGTTGCTTCTTTGAAATTTGAAATTTTTCCTCCTCACAAGGATAATTTTCATAAAAATATTTGATTTAACAAATATTATAGTAAAATTTATATATGTATATTTCATATACATAAATAAGATAAAAATATATAAAACATTATATTCATGAAATTTGATAATAATGTCGCAAAGTAGGATTAAATTAGAAAGTCGAAGATTTTTATTGTAGTTATAGATGTAGAAGTATATAGAAAACTTCAAACCATCATTAAATCCGCGGGTAATGAATTTTTATCTTAAGTCGCTTTATTAGCAATTTAAGATAAGAAGATTTATGATGAATAAATGCTAATTAAACGATTGTTGCAATTACTAATAATGTAATCGTTATGCATGCATATCGATGATAAGACTTGTTTTTGTATATTACCAGCTATGCAGTAAAATTCTTCGAGCAAACGAAGAAAGACATTATCTTTCGTATCTTTAATACCTATCAAAATATATCTAAGATTACGTTCTACATTTTTTTCAAGGTGCAATTTTTCTGTTATATCGCCATAAAAGTTTTCGAAAATGCAGCAGGTGTTAAAAGTGACTGTTTTGTATTTCATCACGTTTAAAAATTTCTGCTCCCTCCGGAGAGAAAATCGCACGTTCACTTTTCCATCCAATCTTTATAGCAACCACGCTTTTTTCCTCAACCGCATGGGCACCTCCTAGCACAAAAAGCACCGTCTAAACATCATCTATATTGGTTCGCTTTTAGCGCCATGATCAGCGGTGTGATCATGATGGTGGTGCTCATATGCTATTGCTGTCACAAAAACGTCCGGAAGCATCGACCGCAGGAATACTCGCAGTACTGGAGAGCCGAACCGGACATTCATAGTCTGGAAGTCTTCACCATGGATACACATGTTAGTAAAAATTTTCATTCAAAAGATCATTCTAATCATTAGATATCGCGAGAATTATCTTAAATGCTTTATTTTTAACACGATGAGAATAATTTCTTATATAAATAATCATAAAATGCTTAATTTTAATTTAAATGATTAATTTTCTTAAAATTAAAAATAAATTTCTATATATTGTAAAATCTATCTAATATAAAATCATTAAATGGAATCATTAAAATTGCATAAGAAAATTATTTTGAATATATTACAGATATGTATACATTTAAAAAAATTAAAATTTATTTTAATCAACTGACGTCATGGAATTTTTTTAAAAATTTTATCCGTTGATGATTAAATTTTTAATTTAATTATATAAATTTTCGAGCTGAAATTTAAGAGAGACATGATGATTTGTTACCCGTTTATGAATCATAAAGAAGGTCTTTAATTTTCAATATTAAAAATCTCTATAAGATCTCACTATTCCAAATTTCCTAATATTTCTAAAGTTTCAGCATTTATCGACAATTCTTTCAGTGATATTTTTTGCAAAATTTAAGATATCTTGCATAATGTTATATAAAACTCTTAAATCACACCACTTCCTCGACGCAATGTGCGCACCGCGAGTAACTTATATCCTCTTGCTGACCTTTTACGCAACCTCTCGCTCACCTTTGTAGTTACGCAATTAAATAAAAATTCGCATATCTCGCGGAAACCACGCCCTCGCGTTACACGTAAAGGAACGAGCGCGAGAACATCGGCTGGAATTGTACGCCGCAATGCGACAACGTGCATACTTCACACTTTCAGATCTAGAAACTCGTATTGTATCGTGTCTCGAACAGATACAACATAATATAAAAAAATATAAAAAGAATGAGATATAATAAATAGCAATATTATTAATATCTATAAGATATAAAATATAAATAAAAAAAATGTTTTGTACAAAGAATTAACGATGTATATCTGTCATAATTAAGATATGAAAAAGACAGATATAAAAAGCAAACATAAAAGTATTTATACTTAATTTTGCTATACAGCTAAACTATTGTACACTTTTAGAATTTAAAGTAAAATAGGTATATGTTTGACATTTGGCGAAAGCAAGAAAGTCCTAATGCAGTTTAATACAGAAATAAAAAATAGACTTTTTGTTAAGTTGACAGGTTATTCATTTTGAACTTTTATATTTGTCTCTCGTTTCCTAATATGTATTTTATATCCCAATTTTATATCCCAACTGTTACATTTTTAACAATTCCGTTTCTCTCCAACAGTGCATCGAGAGATCGATAACATCTCAAACTCATCAGGAAGAGGGAATGACTGTGTCTCTGCCGCCGTGTTCTGTGTCCTCAGGTCCGCCACCGGCCTACGAGAGCCTCATCTTCGACCCTCGGACACTGCCCTCGCCGACCGACAAGAAGGACGAGTCTGACGATCCGGGCAATATTATCTCATCCCCGATAAGCAGCTTGCCTACCGAGTCGGAGGCTAACAGGATCAACAAACGGGAAGATATCCCGAGGGATGATCAGGGTTTACCTTCCTACGAAGCCGCCCTAAAATTAGAAGCTGACGGCTACGTTTAAGAAACGAATAAAGGTTCACCGGAACTATTTCGATCGCGAATCTTCAATCGTGAAATTTCCAGAGCTCTTAGATAAAACGCCAAATCATGGGTATCAAGGAAAAATTCCATAATCGACAAAGACTCAGTAGGCTGTAGGCTGTCGCCAGCTGAAATTAAGTCTCGCGAAAGCATCTGTGAGAGAATGGAACTGTGCAAGGAACTGAGATTGATTTTTAATCGAGGAAATGGAAGAAGAAAAAAGAAATAGATGATTGAGTAAATTTTCCATGTAGATTTGTGAATCGAAGACAAGTTGCGAAAGAAATTTCAAGCGTAATTTTTAGAAAGGAACTATTTTCATCTGCGCGTGAATTAAGACGCACGAAAGTACAGAATAATTTTAATCAAAGAGATGTAAAAAGAGGAGAAAAAAGTTTAGTAAAGTTTTTAAATAAGATTTTTTTTAGAATTAATGAAAAAAAAAGACATTGGGCGTTATATCAAAAATATTCTAAAAATTTTAGAACATCATGTTCTTCTCTTGCCTTATTGAATGATTCTAATTCTTAACGATAGAATGGTATAGAACGAAAAACTGCAAAAGATAAAGTGCCTGAACGTACATCCTTTTTCGAAACATGTGTAAACGGAGGACAAGATGAAAGAAAAGCGACGAAGTAATTTTTCGAAAGTACGTACTGTTTTTCTTTCTGTCTTGTCTAAGTAAAACAACACATAAAATCTTTGAGAACGACTTTTCATCTACAAGATGTAATAAGAAAATTTTCAGAAGATATAACCTCGACTTTTCTATTTTTCGATAATCTCTATGATTAAATGTGTCGATAATATTTTAAATATAAGAGAAAACGCGTCGTAGAAATGTACAGATATACAAATATCGATTTATAGAATGCGAAATATATATAGAATGCGCCGAAATGTAGCACAAGTTAATGTCAGTATACATGAAAACGGTACGTTTGTAAGTCGTGGCCTCAGGCAATGAACAGAAAGACCTAATTTCGCAGATAATTACATTTTATAGATGTTAAGAAGGAGAATACTTAACGGCATATTTTTCCCGGTCGGTCATTAGTTTAAGAGAGCAAGAACGGACATAGAAACGCAGCACCGTTAGATTACAATTTCCGTTTGAATAAACAATGCTCATCGCTATAAACGTAAATGATACTTCGTGTAATGCGCGCACGACATCGCGGAATTTATGCGGTGTTTCGCTAGGAAAACGCTTCGAAACATACCATTTTACGTAGAACTTTCCTCTGTATAATAGATGAATATGTAAATAAATAGCTGTGCATTCAATATGCATTTTTAGGCATACACCGGCAACAGCTGCAATGATGATTTATTATTACGTCGACCGTATGAATATTAAGTAGTAAGTATTATCGATGAAACTGTGCCTGACACGAACGAGTTACATTCGTAAGATTTTGCGCTTTATACAAACACGCGCATAACAATTTTTTTAATTTCCGCTAATTATACAATCACATAATAATTAATATTATTGCATCATAAAGAAGCACAGATATTTTTAAATACAATTGTATAAAATTACATATAATGGTCCCTACCCTTTGATTATAAATACATTTGCTATCGCATGCATTTACGATCGAATTGTGACTTATACGCGAACACTTAATTACGACGGTAATAACAATTAGTCGCGATAAGAGATCCTCGAGAAAGAATAATAACCTTGATATCAAATCGAAAAATGTTTGCTCAAAAGAGCACCTTATTAAGTGAACGTTTTATCGAGCCGGTTAAAAACCTGCGATAAAATGTAATATGCTTTTGCCAAAAGCTGTGGATATTTTAAGAAGCATAAAAAGCAACATTTATTTATTTTATATTGTAAAAGTCTTAAATGAGTAGACGAATGATCCATTAGCATTCGTGACTTACTTCTAAAGTTTTCTTTTAGGATCAGCATTATTATATACCTATTTATGTACAGCTAAAGATATAGTCTAAAGAGGACCGAGTAAATGATGTTAAGTTGTAAATTTTCAACTAATCCTGAAATGATTATATTTAACGAGACGTATACGATAATATTGTATGAGAAATAAGATCTCTCGGTAAAGATTCATTATCCATAATTTCAATTATCAAAATTAATTCTAGAGCTACCTTGATATTCTTGTTAAAAAGATATTCAAAGTACTCGAAATAATAAAATAATAATCATCATTAAAATAATCTGTTAATTAATATTTATTACCAGGAAGTGTGAATTATCCTGTAGTTTAGTTATGCCATCTCGATCGTGGAGGTTGACTGATATATACGATGAAATCATGACAAAACAAAATATACCGTATGCAGTATCCGTTGATAAAACACCGCGATAGGTAGTCGCAGTGAAGCGTCGTAAACTCTAATTCAACGATGACTGCGATGCATCGATGACGATAAATCTAAAAGCGTGATTACGTGCACGCTATTGCATGGTCAGTGTGATTCATTAAACGTGCGTGTATAGAAAAATATACTGGAAGAACTGGCAAACGCGAGATGCTAAACGTTCGCAAAATAAAAAAAAAATAGTATCTCGCATATCCAAATCCCGACGATATATCTCAATTTAATAATTTAATAGCTCAAAAAGATGAAAACTTTTTTTTTTCTTCAATTACTAAATATTCCACAAATATTTATAAGTAAGAATAAAATAAAAATATTAAAATAGCAATAATTTATCAATTTAATTTAAAGCAAAATATATATCTTTACTGTAATCAACTTTAAGTATTCTCTAACAGTTAATGGCTAAAAAATCGTAAAGATAATTATGACTGGAAAAGAACACGGTACAACCGAGTACAATATGAAGGATATAATAGCAAATTGCTGGTCTGGTATCTTTGAAAATCAAGGACGAAGAACGACATAAAATCATGTACCATAACGCGAATGAGAGAAGTGCAAATTACACGATCTACGCGTGCGATCGTTTCGCAAATTTTCTGCAAAATAATTAAGCTTCTCGTTAACAATATCCGACTCGAAATCGATATTACGTTGCAGTTTAGGATCGCACATAATTAGCACCCTCGTCATGCGGCCTTCGCGAGGAATTGAGCCAAACAGAAAATAATTTCCACTCTGCGGCCTGATTGCGGACCCCGCGGCGAATCCGAGATTCCCGTAACGAGATCGTATGGAAATTTCAAATTGCTAACGATACCTACGTACGACACGTACGTACCGCGTATGGTATGCGTATCATCCGGATGTGCCGTAATTAGATTAGATTTACACAGAATAACTCGCGTGTTTACATTTCCCATCGGTATAACGCAGAACTGTGCCACTCGTCCCATTATCAATTTAGTCATACGACAGCGTACATAACATTTCCACAGATAAACCGGTACATATCGCATAATCCTCTTTTATATTGCATAACTCTGTTACGATATAGCCGAAAGAAAGCTAGATACGTTGTTGTGTGTGTGTGTGTGTGTGTGTGTGTGTGTGTGTGTGTGTGTGTGTGTGTGTGTGTGTGTGTGTGTGTGTGTGTGTGTATGTGTGTGAGATAACATTATTTCGTTAAAAATATATTTTAAAAAGTGAAAAAAAGAAGGCACTGTTTGCATAAAAGCGTTCATAAATAATTGGATAACTAGATTAGAAATTAGGTGACAATATAAACTAGATTAAAAGTTCCTCTAAGATGCATATTAATGCAAATTCATAAAGCTCACCGTGAAGTTTCGAACAATCTCGGAAACTTTGAAATTCCCTCAAAATTTTTGCAAGTTTAATTATTGGGGATAAAATTTGGAATCTTTTTAGTGTTAGTGAATTTAGCTAATGAAAATTATATCGAGGCGAAAATGAGTACGAGAGAGAAACAGTTCTGGCCAGATATAATTTTCTTGGATAGAACAATTACAGAGTTTTGCTCCCTGGAGCTTCATAAAATACGCTATCAGGAAATCTTCCAGTGTGGCTCCTCATTAAGTTTCAATCGGCCATTAAATGTATCGGTACTGCATGATCTATGTGTATGTACGCATGCATTATTCAGTGATCGCCCTAGCAGAAGTAGCATAACTCGTTTCATTACATAATTAACGAATGTACCGATCCGCAGAACTTTCAGGTCCGCAGAAAAAGAATTGCGGTCAACATAAAATGATAATTGATGGATAGGATGAACGCTGGTTGAATCCTAACAACGCGAGCCATTCTTAATTAAAGCGACTGGCGAATTTATTTCGATGGATCAAAAATGATTCTAACGTTTGCTGATAAACAGAACTGCCTTTTAATCGCGAAATATCCGAAAGTTACGATCAAAATTAAAATACAACAAATTTTTAATTTAATAAAAATAATTATGTATCTTACGTGTTATACTTATACTTATACTTATATGAGACATGACAATATTTGACAGAAATGCGCAAATGTACAAACATCATTATTAACTAATTGATTTTTACACTTGCTAATAAATCTTATTAAATTTGACAACTCAGAAGAATTGAATGATACAATAGAAAATCTCAAATAATATAAACATTAATAAACAAATAGACCCCCTGCTCTTTTTAACTGAACTTCTTTGCAACGTTATCTTTTTTTCTCCAACATTGAGAGAAGAAAAAGAAAGAACCATGCAAGAAGTTCAATTGAAAGAACAGACCTATTCTCTAAATTTTTTTTTAATAAAATCTCTAAGAGGGTAAAAATACAGCCATTTTTTGAGAAGAATGAAAATATTTCACTTTCTGAAAAAGAATAACAATTTTCACTTTTTTTTCAGGAAGTGAAATATTTTTACTTATCTCTAAAAATGGCTATGTTTCCACTCTCTTGAAGTGAGATTTCACTATAAGAAATTTGAAATTTAAAATTAATATTAAACAATATCAATTTATATTCTTAAACATATATCATTAAAAATTGAAGTTGAAATAAAATCTTACGTAAATCACAAGAATATCAGTATCATCCAAAATAAAAGAAAAAATCAGGAATTATTCATTGAAAGGAGATACATCTATATGCGGTAGAAATATGTTAGATTAGAGACATATTACATAACAAAGAACATTATAATTTGCGAATATATTTAGTACATTCACACGAATTCCCGACGTACGTCTCGAATATTATCTGTATAATATAATGTATAAGCTTATTTATAATTATTATATTCAGTAAAGTTTTCTATTCGGAATAAGGCAATAGCCTTATAAGCAGCACGTTATCTGTAATCGATAGAACTCAGTATCTGTAGGCTGCTTTCATTGTCATTTATTCAAGAAATATAACAAATGTTAATATATTTATAACGCTGAATACGCTCTATTATATGCACGGGATCATACGGGAAGTCTTGTATTTCCTAAAGAAAAATATTATGAGTTTCCGCCAGTCGAATCACTTATTCATCGTATTTTATAGCTCGTGTTAGTATACCGGGAATAATACTCCTTATTAATGTATACTCGAAATTTTCATTTACAAACTAATACAAAAGATATATATTTACGCGATATATTAAAAAAAAAGTAATTTAAATAATATCTGATTGTGAGTTTATAATAATTGTTGTTATTTACAAGACAACTTTTACGTGAAATTGCAAGTATAGAGCAACATAACTCCCTCATAAATACGAATGTCATTATATCGTAGTATTACTAAATAAAGCTAATGTCATTCGGCTTGCCTTTTAAAAAACGTTATCAAAATACTGCCACGAGCAGTATTTTTTTCAATCATCGGCACCATTAAATGATATACGTAGTATATCACTACAAATGTATATTATCGTTTATCGGTGCTATTAATTTGTATAAAGTGACAAGATAACACGTTAACGTAAGGCGATTCCACAATATGCGATATGACGTAATTAATATAACGAATAAAAGTAGTTGTTCGTAGATAATTATATGCGGAGATATATGCGAAGGAATTCGTAAAGTTTGCACAATATAGCGGATAGTAAAAATCATAGATGACAGCGAAATGAATTGACGTAGACTGAACAGATGATATATTTCATAATAATTTTAATTATTAGCGGTTTATATTATGATATTAACTTCATTAAACTAATTGATTCCAGTGGTTTTTGCATAGCGCATAATCTCTCTATTCATTCGCTTACAATTAGCCATATCTTTCGAAAGATTATTCGGCTGATGTATAAATACAAATTAATATGAATTATTTCACAGCATAAAAATGGATAAGGTAATTGAAATAATATGAATTCTTTGAAATATAAATAGCTGTAATATAAACTTATTTATTAAGTTGACTACTATTTTCTATTATTATAAATACAAATATAATTTAATGAACAGAAATCAAAAGACACACAATGAAATTAAAATATAAATAATATAAATCATAATTATAAATTGTGATATAAAATTATAACGAGAAATTATTATGAGGAGAGACAAAGAGAAACATAGTCTCGGAAACATTTATTCGACATTATTCGTTGATCATCAGACATCTAAACAATCGCAGATTAACCTGCTTATCGACGTAGTAAGCGTATTTACAAGTTTACAAATATATAGATCAGAGGAGAAAGATCGCTTGAAAGTCTTCCTCCATGGTTCAACACGGTTTGTTTAATAGGATATTTTCGGATGAAAACGGCTTCCTCTAACACATACGATCCGTGCATTTAGTGCATTTGCGCAAACACGTGTGCATATGTGAGGCACACGCGTGATGTCAATCAAAATTTACGCAAAATTGAATTTTCTCTAATCCAAGTATCGAATATCGCAGTTCGTATCGTGTAATATTGGGCGGTCTTTTCAAATGTCTATAAATAATCGCAATTGTTGTTGCAGTTGTAACGTACGTTAATATTACACGAAAGCAGATGGAATATATATAATATATCGGTACGACAAATTACAATATAATGATTGTTGGTAACAAACTATTGAAAATTATCGAGTTTCAAAGTTTACATTAGAAATATACGTAAATCTCAGCAGATATTTTAAGGTTTCAATGATACATACTATACAATAATAACAATTTTATTTTCTGAATTGCATTAGTAGTTGCGTAAATAAGATCAATACATTAAAATTTTAAAAAAAGTTTTAACAAAATTAATTATTTATTCTAATCGTATACTCAAATCCATTAGCAATGAAAAAATGTTTAAGAAGGACTAATATGTCCCACTTCCATATCTCTGTCAAGTTAGCAGAATCAAATAAGCAGAATTAAAAGAATTATTGAATTATTTTAATACTAATTATCTACTTTTATCTTTCTTTTTTTTTTGTAATCCTGCTAATTTTATAAAAGTTAGCAAAATCATTTCTTCTAAATGATATGTGATACAAAGTTTATACGTTTTATAATACAAATTAACACAAAATGAACATTAACTAATTAACTAATAACATTAAATAATTCATTAAATCTTTATTGCAAGTCTGCTCATTTAGACCTGCTAACTACAAAGGTTTTATTTCCATGATACAAGAACTATTGTTGAAAATGAGAAGTGAATACCAAATGACGCACTACGGTTTTCTTCGTATTGTATTACTGATGACACATTCAATTAACATATTTCCAATAGCTTCGCACTTTCTTCAATGTAATTGAGTGCAAAGGCGACACGGTCTCCCAATATTTACACCTAAATTATCTTATCATTTTTATCAGAGACACACATCTTGCAAAACCACCTAGTAACATCTTACAGTGCCATTCTATAAATATGAACTTCGAGGACATCATATCAGCGATGAAGTCACGGCGAAAGAAGATCTATTAGCGATCGATTAATAATAGCCGCGACTTCGTTAAAGTCGAGATTCGCGCATCGTTAATACTCGAGGCTCTCGAGACTTTGTCCTTATCGCAAAAGGCGATTTAATTCCAATCGAGTTCTTAAAGCATAAACACCGTAATAAAAAATACCATAATGTAAAACGGCACGCGGCATATAAGTATGTATAAGTATGTATAAGGAAAAGGCGTAATGGTATTTATATTAATATATAGTAACGACAACAATGCCTCGAGTTATTGCATTCGCGTTCATAAAAATGTATAATACGTACACGCAAAGAACGGTTATATAAAAAAAGCTAAATATAGATCTGAAAATAATTTTGTTAGACTATTACAATAATTATGTAGAAACTAGTTGTTAGAATATCAAAATATCATTTTTTATAGCATTGCTCATCATATCTGAATTTTTCACATAATTTGTTTTGATAGTTAATGAGAACATTTTCCGATTTACAATATAACTAAATTTTTATTTTTAGATACTTTAAAAATTGTTTTTTCCGCGCTGCGATGGTAAATTTCATCGATAAACTGTAACGAGATATGTTATCGCACCATATAAATAGAAGTAAATCAGAGAATCAATAGATCAATAGATCTGAAGAACACGAAATTAATTAAGCTTCCCATCGGGGCGAATCGCTGATGATATTACAAATTTCATGTCCACATATATATATATATATATATATATATATATATAATATATAAAGCTCACTTTTATTTCGCAATAATTCATTAAATCAAAAATATTGCAATGAAATTACGAAACTGCCTCAATAAGAATAACTACGCAAGTAGTTACTACTACGCACAGCTAATGAAAAATTATACATGCAATATTTTTATAACATTGTAATAAACGTTATCATCTGATCGATATTTTCATTCTGGAATATAAACTGTGTCATTGGAAGATAAAAAAATTCTCCAACTAAGAGGCATTATCTTAAAAATAGCTTCTTCAATAAATTTGGAAATGAATTGGTAAAATAGCTTCAATTTCCTGTGATTTTCATACATTTTAGTAAAAAAATTTTTAATTAAATTAAAATATATACTTTGTTAAATTCATAATAGTAAATTATACCTAATTTGAGTTATTTTTAATAATTTCTATAGAATACCGCAGCTTTCCTATCCATAATGTTATTAACTATAACAATATTTACCTAGAACAATGAAGTTAAACAATTTAATCCAAGAAAATGTATTAAATTTGATTCAAATTTCATTTATTTACTAAGTACATAGATTAATATGGACACTGTTTACTTTGAAACTAACTAATCATAAAAATAAACTAACTAATCAGAAATGGATCGATTTACATTTAGAAGTTACATACATATGAAAGTTAAAAATGACAAAATGTAATTTTTAACTTAAGAGATTGAATTGTCATTGATCCTTTAATCTTTAACAGTGAAGTTGACACTCCAGATAAAAATTTTCGAGAACAAAGAAAAAAACCCTATAAAAGAAAGATTTATAGTGAACGTCTTCAAAACGTCGACAATGTCCTACAGTGATAAATAGTCATGTAGTTACAGATTAATTGCCGTAATAGGACAACGCGGAAAGTTAACAGGTCACTGCATCACTGCATCATGGTCGCTCTTATTTACATAGATATTAAATACCCTCTTGGCTCCCATTATAAACTATTCTCATGGTCGAACTGATCTCACACAATTTAAACGCTGCTTTCATTTAAGATCGAGCTTCAAGATCAATTCCAACAATTTGAGTTTAAAAACGTCATACAGTACGAACGAGTAGACATTAATCTTCTCGGAGACTACAATTTCGAAAAATTAGACATTCTGTAAACTGAAAAGCATGTATTTAAATTATTTGAAATATTATATTCAGAATATTTAATAATAATCCACGGCAATAATTTTCAAAAAGTGATATAATTTAACGAAAAATAAATAATTATTAAATTATATTCGATTAAATTATATTCGATTAAAAAAAAAATTTTGACGAATGAAAATTATCTCTTTCAGCTAATGTTTGGCTAACTTTAATTTAAAATAAAATAATTTAACAATCACGATAAAAATAACTTAATAGAATGATAGATTACAATTATTTAATATACTTAAAAATTAAAAATCTGAGAAACATTTCAAACAAAAAATTATCATTTTCAAAAACTTAAATACACATCTTGTATTTATTAAGTTATCTGAAATTCAATGTGTTTTCTAAAATCTAAACTATCTAAATACAATTAAGTAATAAGATCTTATTGCTTCATTTGAATTAGAATCTTATTTCTTTATTTATAAACATATTTTTATTTTTCAAATAAAAATTTTATTAACAAGGTTTCAAGTTAACAAAAAATTTCAGATGTTCAACTTCAATTTGCTTCAGGAATCTGTTATTCAGATATCTCTTCTCTTCAATGCTATATGTATTTTTTCTATATTCTTTAAAATCCTACAACTCAAAATTTTTTTTATATCACCTATTTTCCATTTTGTTATCATTTTTATCTAAACATTTTTTTCCAGGCTAAAACATTTTTTGAAAAATTTAAATGTTACAATTTAAATTTTATCTAGCAACTGTGAATAAATATAAATAAATATTTTTATTTAAAAAATAGAAAACTTAAAAATATATAAAAATACATAAAAATATCAGATGTTCGGTTATCAGAGACAATTTACAATAGTTACTCAATCTACAATACAAAATACTTTTTTTGAAATGCTCATTTCCTGTTTTTTTATATTACTTTTTGTAATTTTAGAATTTCAATTTTTACATACATAATCCTTTTATTTCAATGTATTTTTAAGGTTTTTATCCATTATAAAATTCTATCAGTGCATATAACGTATAAAAAACATATAAAATTATAGAAATAAAAATAAGAATAATATAGCACAACTGGAATAATTTTTCTTTTTTATTTTTTGAATATTATGTTTATCGGTATTATATTTAACGGTAAATTTTTTATTTTCTAATCCGAGATTGAATTATAAAGATATATAAGAACAAAATTTTTTTTCAAATTAAAAAAAATTTGTTACACACAACCGATGTATATAATAAAAGAGAAAAAAGAAAAAACAAATAGAGAAATAAAAGATGGCGCTAATTACGCCGACGTAATTGCGCAAGATGAGATTAAATTAAACAAAAAAAAAATAGAAATAATAAAAAGTTAACAGCATGAAAAACATCGATTCACTCCAAATTTGGTTCTTTTCAGAGACAAAATAAAAGAGATAATGAGCGAATAAAGACATTATGTAATACTAGAATGCAAAATCATCATCAAAATAAAGTAAGCAAAAAATTTATGGAAAGTTCAATTTTTCTATTTACTGTTTTATTGTATCTTTCAATTTATCAAAATTCTTTTTTTATAGTTTAGTATACTCATGTAATGTAATTTTATAGTTTAGTATACTCATAGCCATGCATAGCCAAACATTCTACAGACGTTATGTAAGTCGACGCAATTGTTGCGTAGAAATAATATATACAGAAATTAAACGTAAAATATAAATATAATATACATAATACGCAAACATTCAATCTTCTAATAAAGCTCTTTAATGCTTTACCGAAAAATGTTTGCGTGTTGCGTATTTTACAATACATTTACATTGTTTAATTTTTACAATATATTATTTCTACCTACTATTGCATCAACTTATATTGGCAATCCATTTTTTCAATGAATTTTTTCTTGAAGGTATAATTCTTATTAATTGTAACATCGACGTTACACATAAAGAAATATTCTGATGTTATACGGAAAGAAACCAGTTGGATACACGCTTCGCAAATTGCCCGCCAATTATCCCGGTTCTTTCGTACCATCTCGAGATGGATCGATCTACAAGCAAACGCGTGCGTTTCCGTACGTTGTGATATCATCACGAGCAGAGAAGAGAAAAAATTTTCAAATAAAAGATTGGATACCATACGTTTGATTCGTCATACTTTTCAGGATCTGCTTAAGCTAAAATGAGATAGATTATGCATGAGATAGAATGAGACATTCACGCATTCTATCTTATGCATCTATTTTATTCTATCTTAAGCAGGCTTAAAAATATGACGGACCAATTAGAAATCGTCTAAATGATGTCTAATATCTTACTTGAGAATCTCTAGAAAGGAGAATTGTAATCGTCTTGAAAATGAATAAGGAACTGAACAGATCTTCGAATTCTAGATATGTTTTCAGGATTCTACGTGTATCTGCGTTCGTAATAAGCGAAGCGATAATTCGAGAAACGAATTCCTTTGAGGAATTTAAACACGAAGAATGTCTTCAATCTTCAACGTCGTGTAAAATCTCGCATCGAACGAAGTAACGTCAAATTGAAAAGACAAAAGCGTCAAAGACGCATCATAGAGAGGCATTTATATATAGCGGCATACACAATGAGATTTAAAGCGTAAAATTTAAGCTTTAAAGGGATTATAAAGTTATTTGTTTTATACCGATTGTGTAAGATTTGCACATATACCATTTACATATCATTGAGCGGTATTCATAGTTCTTATCTTATTATTAAAACTGTCTTAAGTAATATCTTAAGATGTTAATACAGCTTTCTTGGTTCATGACATCTTAAGACTATACTTATTTAAAATATAAGATGCAAGATTTTAAATATAAGATGCAATTATGAATACTGGCCTAAGACACAATACACTACTACTTCAATATCGTACGCACACATATGTACACTGAAAGAAAATGATGTTATATCAACAGCATTATTTTAATTGAAAATGATTTTTTAATTAAATAATTAATGAAACGCTATTAATGAAACAAATACATTACGCTCTTGTTTTTATAAAATTTTATTTGTTTCATTAATATCTATTGTTATTGTGTGTGTACGTGTGAATCAATAAAATTATTTTCAATTAAAATAATAATCCGTTAATCATTTTTTCCGGTGTACAAATTTTCTAATTAACTAATCTTTCATATTAGATCTAAAGCCTAATTCTAAGAACTCAACATTGTTTGTTCGTATAATCTCTAGTCCAAACCAAAATACATATACAAAGTAAATATAAAACTTATCAATACTGATATATTAGGGAGCGCCTCTTAAAAGACACTCCCTTACTTCTTGGAAATTGACTATTGCACTTCATTAAGATTGATAAAAATATAATCTGTTTAGATAATTAAAAAAGTAAAAACTCATAATTCATATATTTGTAGCTTGTTTCTATACAAAATCAAATATAGTTACAAAAATAAAATTTTTATAATTTTTCTTTTGCAAATTGCGTAGTTTAATAATGATTATATCAGGCTTGTCCAATTTGAACTCCGGAGCCAAAACGCAAAGTCATCGACACAAAGAAATTCAATTTGTAGATAAGATTTCGAGAAATGTAAAGTATTGATCTGAGTGACGTTTATCAACATCTTACAGTCTCTGAAATTTTACATTAAATTTTTTTGCATTGATAGCTTTTTGGCTCCAGAGTTCAATTGGACAGGCCTGATATAGATATATGGACAGGCTATATTATTGGTAATATTACATCGTTTTACATGTTTGCAGTCCTAAATTAGTTCTATTTATATTATTTCCTTTTTCATTTTTTCATATAGTTTTGTTTAAATATAAGAGTGAAGTGTAAACCGGCATACTTATCTGTAAGACAGACCATAAGCTATTATAATCTTTATAGTATTGCGTTATAGCGACCAATAGCCCTATCTGAACTGAAGATAATCATATATTTCTGGAAAAATCTTAAAAAAAAGAAACTGTCGCATTACATGTTATGTCTTACAGAACAGCATAAAGTATGCATATAAATCAATAAAAAACATTTTATATCAAAAAGTAAAAAATTCTAAAAACATCTTATATATATTCATTTATAAATATTTTTTATACAGTGACTTGTGGAAAAAAAAATCAAAATAAGTGTATGAAATTACTATGTCAATTTTAAAGCCCATTTTATCAAATACTTATTTTTATTTATTTTACAAAGAAATATTGCAAAATTGTAAACAGTATTATAAAAATTATTATGTTACTTGACAAAAGAAATTTTTTAATTTATATTTATGTTTTTAAATCTTTAATTACAGCTTTTATTTAAGAAATATTAGTTAAAAATATTAATATATAAAATATTTCTAAAGTTTTAATTTTATTTTTTGTTTAAGACATATTATCTAAGAACAAAAAAATGGCGATATATCGATGATCTTCCTCTACATAAAGCAAATATTATTACGAACTGACATGAAAAGCCGATAACAAAACTACAATTTTTCAACATTTTTAGCGTAAAATCGTGCAGTTTAAAATACTTACTTCATTTATAAAAAAAAATTATTTTTATATTTGTATAAAGACAATTAGAAAAATTTGAAAAATAATTGATAAAAAGAAACGATTTTAGGATTCCTTAAATTTTAAGCTATAAGAAATTGACCAATTATAGTATCGTCATTTTTTCTACATTCGACTTTGATTAATCAAAGTTACGACTTATTATACCCGTTTCAATAATTCAATTTTAATCTCAGTTCAACTTTCTCTTTATCTTTTTCTAATTCTTAGAACTAAAAAAAGATGAGGCGTAAGTTGAATCGAGATTAAATTAAACTTAATACTACATTGACAGAAACGGGCATTGAATCATTAATGTCCATTTCTACCAACGTAGATTAACTTTAATCTCGGTTCAACTTACTCTTCGTCTTTTTCTAATTCTAAAGATTAGTTAATCTACGTTGGAAATGAACATAAGACTTAAAATCTCGCTTTAAAATGAAGATGTTCCTTAAGATCAGTTTGAGCAACAATTTTTTTTCGCGAATTTAGAAATCTCGCGTATATCATGTTTTATCGCGTTCAGCAGATATATAGTTGTCGCGACAGCAGATAGGAAAGTCAGGCGAGAGCGGCGAAAACAGTAGAGATTTATTCCTAATCCCGATGTCGGCTTGGTACGCGCTCCAGCTTAGTAGGACAAAAATATCCCCGATGGAAGGACGCGTCCCTTTTCTTTTGAAAACACGCGCGAACAGCTGACGAAAATAACAAACGCGACGCGTATATATACAGATACAGACACTACTCCAAACGTTTACCTTCGCTCTTGAGGTTCTCGAGCGATTGTTTAATTACTCACCAATTCGTCGCGTCGCATCGGCCGTCATGCGGAGAAAATATTCAACGTGAAAAAACGTGACGTTCCGTCAGATGTTTGACAAATGAGTAAATCCCGGGTGCCGGCTTTAAATCGCGGCAACAATCAGCCACTCTCGGGGCGCGTAAACACGACACCTGCCACATACACGGGAACAAAGGCAAAAGACAGTAGGGGGCCGTTTTCTCCAGATCGCCGCCAGATAAGATCGTAGACGAGCGCGGAGAGGAGAGACGAAGAACGCGGAGGAGCCGGCTGATGGCGAAGCCAAATCAAACGAAGCCGAGATGAAGTAAGCCTAGCGAGAACGGCTCGCGTACATACATATATGAAAGTTCCACTCACCTAACCTTCCGACGTTGACGGTCCTGCGGCCGGTTTGCGCAGCGCGATGCGTAACGTCCCAGACTTGCAGCACGCAGCAGGCGAGGACGCGCGTCCTTGCACGCGCCCGATGCGGGATGCACGTATCGGGGAGCACGCACGAGTTACGCGACGGCGGAGGCATCAATGGATAGTAGGAGAGACGCGTGAGTTAACGGTACGTCTTGGCCATGTCGGGAGAGAAGCGAAAGGGAGTGGGTGAGAGGGGCTGGAAGGGAGGAAAACGGAGAAAGAGAGCGAGAGGACGTGAGAGTGGGGAGGGAGACGCCGCGCGCACACAAACGTACGCACTGAATTGCGCGGCCGCGGAGAAGTGATTTCCAAGACTATCGACACTCTCGACATTTTGCACTTCATCCATCATCCGCTAACGATCGCGTCATCCTTCGATGACATATCGACGAAAACAAACTGTCTTTTATTCTTTTTCTTTTCTTTTCGACATTCCTGCGTAAACCACAACGCCACACGCACCAACGCATTATGATCTGTGGCATTTACAGCTCCTGTTTTTCATCCACCGAAAACGTGACAGTGGCGCCATCGCGCGGCTATCGGCGAAAATTGTATATATATGGCTCGTCGATAAATTATCTGAATATATATATATATATATCATGGGTAATTGCAGAATTTCGTATTATCGATAGATGTAAAATATTTAAACCGATCGATAACATAAATATTTAAATAATTATTTATATATATATATATATAATGCAACGTTATATTTATACAAATACTTCATAAATAAACATGTATAATTTAGATACTAGGATGATCGCTTGGAAATACTTAATTATGAATTAATATCTTGTGACGTACTAATTTTTTCGCATTCATTTACTTTTAAAATTTCAATTTTTTTATGTAGTAATAAATATTAGAAGATTCTAATAAATCTAACATTACTATGTAAAACATAAAATTTTTGAAGTAATAAAATTGCAAAGCAGGTAAAAACTATTTTCAAAGAATTGTAACATTGGACAACGTCCATACCACGTTCAAAGCACCAGTTCTCGTCCGATCACTGAAGTTAAGCAACGTTGGGCACGGTTAGTACTTGGATGGGTGACCGCTTGGGAACACCGTGTGATGTTGTCTTTTTTTTTCCAAATTCTAG
This sequence comes from Atta cephalotes, assembly GCF_000143395.1. Taxonomy (NCBI): domain Eukaryota; kingdom Metazoa; phylum Arthropoda; class Insecta; order Hymenoptera; family Formicidae; genus Atta; species Atta cephalotes. The sequence goes on from NW_012130077.1 coordinate 932,645, forward strand.
TAAAAGATTTTATAAAATTACATCGATTATATTATCTTTTTGAGCACGTAATACTATTTATTATTAAGTAATATTTTAGGCATATGCTTAGAATATTAAATGTAACGTTTTAATACATTTTATTAAAATTATATAATATTAAATTATATTAAATAATGAATGGTTATATGTACACTTCTAATAATATTGTAAAAGTATTGTACATTGTAATAACATTTACTTTAATTTGTAAAACTGTTACCTCAGTTTAGTTCAGAGATTAAAGACTGAAAATGATTTTGGCGCGTAATTATAGAATTGGATGAGTTACAACCGCACTCACGAGCGTGGCGCAACTTCGTCGTGCATTCACAATTAATCCTTAGTACACACCTTAATGTACCTCTATAGCACGAAATATTATAGTAACATGGCAGCAATGTTACTTTAAAAGATTATAATATTTCATAAAACATTGCAGCAATATTTCTATGTTCTCTAAAATAATTAAAATATTACTGCAACCCTACAAACGCAAAATATTCCTAAAATATTATATGAATATTATTAACAAATTAAAATAATGTTATAATGTTTCGAGAATATTATATAATATTTTTTAATATCAAAGGAATATTCTATAGATGTATTCACTTTACATAATACTTGGTATTATGCTTTTAATATTTCTGAAATATTATAAAATTATATTAATTACTTATTAATATTAATATTAATATTAATATTTTACATACATATTAATATTAATTATTTTATATAAATGCAATATTTAAATTCATAATAAATAAGGTTTTCGGTCTGCATCTTAGTGTTTAAATAACATTTTGATGTGATTTTATGTATGTATACTGTGACGTGACATTTTTCATCATCCGTCACAAGGATCTGACTTGACGAAGTAGCGCGGCATTTGGAAGGTGGGCGTGTCTGCACTTATCGTATCTTTGAGCGATTTTTTTTGTTGCGTTCTGTGAGGTATTATTGTTGTTTGCGAGTTTATGTAGGATAATTGGCAGTTATTATGTATGAATATCATTGTACTAACTGTCTTATCACCTTAACTGGTAGCATGTAAGAAGATGGAGGACACAGATCGGTGGCGCGAGGGCATTCAGAGGAGGGATAGTACAAGTGAGACCATTTTGAATTTTTTCAACTAATATCCTATTTATGAGCTTGTTATCCTATCGCTGAATTCATTATGATTGCTAAAAAAGGAATGACTAAAGCGACACTATAGAGGATGGCACTCTTTGCAAAATTAATTTTTTATGACTTAAACCTTATGAGCGCTACAACTTCTATTGTAGATCCCGTAAGTCATATCCTGTGCGCAAGGATAAAGGATCTCTTGGAGACACGGCTCCAAGCAAAGACCTACGGCAGGAGCATTCTTTGCTTACTCTAATGAGTGTATTGAAGTGAGTAGGAGTTATGATAGAAGCATATTGGAGCATGTTGGAGTATGCGACGATAACAAACCTTTAAGGTTGTTTAGTATCCTTTGAGTAGCTGTATCATATACGATATCTGGGTACATTGAGCGTGATCGTGCTATCCCGCCTAATACCGTATTAATCGAGTTCCATCCTATAATTTCGTCTAATAATTCTATCGGAAGTCCGGAAGTCTATTTTCGATGGAGCATATTTTGAATGAACTCATTTTGTATTTTGTTTAAATAAATCTTTTTAATACATCTTTTTCATTAAGAAAGGATGGAAACTTATCCATACTCAACAATTTGTTATAAATATACAACTTTACAAATACTTTCTAAACATGTCAAAATATACATAAAAATTGTTTAATTATTTTTGTATACTTGTAAAAATGATGAAAATTATCCAGAACACGAATGACTCAATGTGTGTAGTAATAGTCCCAACCTATAAATAAAAAAATCGTAAAATTATTATTGTATGTAATGGCAAAAAAGATACGACATTAAAGACATTATTTTGATGTCAAAATGATAAAAACAACTAAGCTTGTTGATGTCTTACAAACTAAATTTTAAATAATGCAAACTTCTATTAGATTTCATATTATTGCATTTTTTTTTGGAGGGAGAAGGAAGTCGATAATGTCAATTATATGAATTCCTTCTGTTGATAATAGATTTATTTACTACTAATTTTTATACATTTAATCTTTCTTCGTTTCCCCTGTAACGTCTTAAATATATTTACTTCGTAGTACAAAAAAATTTGATACTCTATATCGCTATAAAGGAATAAATTGAAATCGACAGCGTATATTAGTTTCCTATATTGCAGATGGCAGTAAAATGCGGAAACAATTGTCAATATTTCCATGGTTGATCATGATAGTTGACAGCTTTTAAGTTTTCGACGTTGTTCGCTCGTCGAAGGACGTCGCGTCTGTGTCGGTTTTTATCGTCAGTATTATTATGCGCGATCGTTATTCCGGTACGGTGCGACAGGAAATATGATAATCACCCATATGGTCTAGGCTGTTTGATAATAACATGCTACTAATATATGATAAGCTGCGCAAGTCTGCAAGCTACTTTAAAGTGAGACTCGCCGGGCGAATAATCGTCGACGGATCGCAAGAGGTTTACGACAGCAAAAAAACGCAGGTGACACATGTGTCACCGTAAAGTAACCTAACGATCTTTCTGCTTGGTCTTCGCGTTCGCGAGTGTCCCCATTTATTTTCACAACGGTGTGCAACGAGAATCAGGTACGAGTCCTATTTTATTGACTGCTTTATTGATATCCGATATTTCCTCGACATCATTTTGTATCACTTTTACAATCTTAGATAACACGTTCAATTAAATGTTAACTAATTAAAATATACATTTTATAATGTATTTAAACAAATTATATTTTTATATAAAATATTTTTATTAGAATTATAATTTATATTTATATTGATGTGTTGAAGTGCATTGTTTTCTTATATATTGTAAATAAAAATTATTTTATCTTAGTTATCAAAATAATGCATTATGTATTCATTTTATTTTATGATTTCTATGTTATTTTTATTATATTATGCATTGTTATATTTTGAAAAATGTTTTTATTAATATCTTGTAAATTAAAAAAAAAATGTTTATAATGTAATTTTAAATTTTGTACAGCTAACATGATTGGAATATTTCGCCTGGGATTATATTTATTATTATTCGAAAGCTGCATCGGCGATTATGCCAGGTGGAATGTACAATTGTTATGTCCAGATCTATATCAGCGAGTGTTTACAAGTTATTTACCTCGTGGAAATTTGACTGGTGGAACTTACACGAAACAAACTCACTTGTCCAACTTGCAAGACTGTGCAATGGCCTGTTGCAAGAAATCTTTGTGTAATGTAGCATTTATGTACAATGGTACATGTTATCATGTAGAATGCGAGAACTCCATGGTATGTGTGCCATTATACAGACCTGAATTGGCAAATGATAATCCACCGAGCATGGTATTGGTCAGACCTGTAGAGAATAACAAAGTATGGAGTGATATATTGGATCAAGTCAATGAAGACAATGTCGGGTAAGTAAAATTAAATGAACATCTGTCATTAAATAATTTTTTCCCTCTGAGCAATAAATAATAATTTGTTTATTCCTTTAATGCATCATGTATGTTTAGAACATTGAGTACAGATGGCACAGATCAAGATCAAGTACTGTTTAATGAAGCAAGCAGAATCAATATTATCAATTGTATAGATCAATCGGGTTGTCTAGATAATGAAATTTGCATAAAACATGGAGATACCGATGTTGGAACTTGTCAGTGTCCTTTAGGCTTCAAGCGGACTATTGCTGGTATGTTTACGTTTTACTCATTTGTAATCTAAAATTGTGTAATCTAAAATTGAATGTATTTTTAATGATTTATATCTGCTGCAGGTACTTGTATAATGATAGATGAGATAGACACTGGTGAGCTTGGTGTAACACAACAAATAAAAGTTCCAATGAAAGAAACCAGCACGTCAATTAAGCCGACTATGAAGCAATTAGTAGTCTCAGCAATTTCTAAGGAAGTGAGATTACCGGAAAACGAAGCTACGTTGTCCGCGTATACTGTCCCTGCTGAACGAGGCAATCAACATTATAATTATGTTTGGAGTTTGCTTAGTCAACCGGAAGGACACACTGGAACGATGACAGATCAAAATCGTGGTACTGTTAAATTAAGCAATTTATCAGAGGGCTTGTACACGTTTAAAGTAACTGTAAGCAGTCCGAATGCTTATGGAGAAGCTTATGCCAATGTTAGCGTTTTACCTCGTAAGTTCTTTAAAAAAAATTTTTTTATTAAGTATTGATTTTTTTTTAATCTGAGGTTTTATTTTAGCAAAACGTATCAATCAAGCACCAATTGCCATAATTACTCCTGCTTCGCAAATTGTAAAATTACCAAATACAGACGCGGTCTTGGATGGTTCGAGTAGTAAAGATGATGATCGTGTTATCTCTTATCATTGGGAACTGCAACAAGGCCCAATTGGATATCAGCCTAACCTTGTGGATACACCCACGCTTCAATTAAATAATCTTATTGCTGGCAATTACACATTTAAGTTAGTACTAACAGTGTTACCGCTAATAATTATACAATATGCTATAACTGTTATATTAAACCATAGCCGATTGGCTACATATTGGCTTCTTCTTTATTTAAAGAAGAAAAAGAAAAATTTCTACTATACCGATTGGCAAGAAATGAGGCTTTAAATAAAAATATTAATAATTTTTATATAAATCCTCTTTATATAAATTATTTTTGCAGATTAACAGTTGAAGATTCAAATCACGTTACAAATTCGACAAGTGCCAATATAACTGTCTTGAAAGTGACCGATTATCCTCCTAGTGCAAACGCAGGCCAAAATGTTATCATTTATCTACCTCAAAATACATTGACGCTTAACGGTAATTTAAGTACTGATGATCGAGGAATAGCCAGTTGGGAATGGACCAAGAGTCCATCTGATCAGAATAAAGCGGTGGATATGCAGAACACAAGAACACCTTATTTACAATTATCAAATTTGGAAGAAGGAATGTATACATTTGTACTTAAAGTAACAGACGATTCCGAGCAATCTTCCACAGCGGAAGTGCATGTCTTTGTGAAACCTCCAACGAATAAACCACCAAAGGGTAGATGTCGTTTTTGTTTGTTATTAATATTTCAAATCTATCAAATTTTATAACTACACAGTAAATAGAAAATACTTAACAATTTAAGGTATCCACTTCTTATGTTTCAATTAATTTTGTTGTAGCCGATGCTGGAGACGATATAAGCATAGCATTACCGATAACCCGCGCTGTTCTGAATGGCACAAGAAGTAAGGATGATATAAAAATTGTCTTATATCATTGGGAGCAAGTAAGGTACAATATATCTAATTAAATTACATTTTACTGTATGTATATGCCATGTATCTTAGATTTAAAAATGTATCATTCGTGTTACAGCGGGCCTAATAATGCTGAATTTGCTACAGTTAATGAATCCGTCACAAATATTACAAAATTAACTAAGGGTGATTATGTATTTAAATTAACTGTTGTTGATGATAATGGAAACGCGGATTCAGATACGGTCAATGTAAAGGTAACACAAAGTAAGTAGTATCTTTCAATCGTATTATTATATCGTGCGATGTATATTACAACAAATTTTACTCCCTAGATAAAAATGCACCTCCGAAAGCAAACGCTGGTGGTGATCAAGTTGTGACAGCACCGATCAGCGCGTTAATCATCAATGGCTCGCAGTCGAGCGATGACTTAAAGATAGGACAATGGTTGTGGACCAGAGATCAATCTAGTCTTGCGATTGGCATTATAGTTCAAAATACGGATAAATCACCAGTCTTAATGGTAAAATTAAAATGTCAATTCCATTTGATTTGTATACACAATGTGTATATGCACAAATACATATATGCTTATGTTGCTTATATGTATATGCTTTTTTTATAGCTAACAGATATAGTTCCTGGTCGTTATGTCTTTCGATTAAAAGTAATGGATGATCAAGGTCTGAGCAGTGAAGACACTGTGTCAGTAATTGTGAAACCCGGTTAGCATCGACTAGAAAAAAATATATCATCATTTTGTAACGTAATAACTTAAAAATTTAACTTTCTCTTTCTATTCCATAGATCCGCAGTTGTTGTACTTGGTAGAACTAACGCTAAACATCGGAGCTAGTATGTTAACTGTTTCACAAAAAGATTCGTTGGTAGTAAAATTGCAGATGTTGTTGCGAGACGAAGCTTCGATTGTTGTACGAAGTTTGAGAGCAGAACCACACACTGGAAAGGCCGTCTTAGTATTTTACGTGGAAAAGAAGGGAGGAAAAACAATATTACCAGGTCCAGAAGTAGTCAAAAGACTAAAAGAAAAGTTATTACAAGATTCTGGTCTCTTACAATTATCAGTTGCTAATATAGATACTGCTGTATGCCAAAATAATTGTTCAGGTATTATATTGAAAATATAAAATATTAAAGTACAATATAAAATATGCAAAAATTATTTATGTAAAAACTAAAAATTGTTATGTAAAAAATGAAAATAAAGATAGATTTCTATTTAGGTCATGGTGTATGCGATCAAGAGACAAGACAATGCTTGTGCGAAGCATTTTGGATGCAGAATTTAATACAAAAGTATTTTGGTAACGGAGACTCTAATTGCGGTATGTTTTTTTTCTTTCTATTTATCAACATTATTTAATACACAGCATCTCAATGATCTCAACGTATCTTTTAAATTATTTTATGTATATTTTATGTACTTTTTATAGCTTACATTTTATTCTACATTATATTTTAATCCCTTTTTTTCAGATTGGAGCATTTTGTATGTGATAATAGCATTGCTATCATTAGTTATATGCTGGGTTGGATTTATTTGGGGTCTTGTTTGCTTGTGTCAAAGGATATGCGCTGGTAGAAGACGTTTACTTCGGCCTAAGAAGAAACCACCACGTTATTCTCTGCTACAACCAGAACCAGAGGATGATAGCAGTGCATGTATGTAACTTTTCTATTATTCAATTTGTGCTCATGAAATGACACTAATAATCAGTATTTTGAATTATTTGTCATTATCGCTGTAGAGTTTTTTCTTAATGTCAATTTAGATGAAAAAGTATTAAAACTATAAAATTTTATTAAAATATTTTACTACTGTTTCTTGCTCAAACCATATTAAGAATTATCCTTTTAAAATATTTGAATATATATATTTATATCATCATATGTTTATTTATTATAACTATTAAGTTATAATAATTTTCTTTTTATATACAGTTTCAACTCACAAGATGGTGTTATCAGAATCTGACACTGATTCTGATGATGTTTTGTTTGAACATCGTAAGAGTAAAAGCGGTAGTCATGTAAGAAATGGTAAATCTCGGAATGGATTTATCAAAATCGGTCCTCGAGTAAAAACATGAGGTAATAACACAATAAATTCATGATATGTTAAAATATAGTAATCAGTATATTTTATATCTAAATTTTATCAAGTTTCAGAAATGCAACGATAGTGGTACAAAGATAAATAGCACACAGTCGTGTCAGTTTGGCCAATCTTGAAATACTAGTCATGAAGGTGTCAGTTGACATATGTACCTTATGAAGAATGATCGCCTTCAGAATCGGTATTGATAACAATGTTCTAAGAAGGTAGATAGATTTTAAGTATTGTTTATAGATATACGATATTAATAATAATGTCACATTACTTAATTCGTCTTAAGTATTATTAATCAATTTTATTCTGTACTTATCATGTGATCCTAACTGCGCCAACGATTGCTGACGCGATAAAAAGCAGCGTCACGTAATCGTCAACCTATTTGAGAGCTTATCTAAGTATTATTATGGCCTTAGAAAGTACTTCAATTAAAAAATCGATATATATAATAAATACTGTATGAGGTCTGTATGTCATTTATATGTACTGCTTACTCTTTAATATATACATTGCCGATCTTATTTTTACACTATATGGATACTAAATAAAATTTATTATCCATCTATATTTTATTATTTATTCCTCGCATACATCTACTTTTCAAATAAAAAAAAAGTTATTGTTTAATATTAAAAGTAGTGTATTGCTTCCAATATTATTTATAAATTATTTATAAATAATTCTTGTTCACTTAATTAAAAAAAATCTTATCTCTCTGAAAGAATTTATTATATTAAACGAGAAAATTTCTCTTCCTAATAAATTACATAAATATCAAGTATTTTTATTCACTTCTGTGCTAACAAACCTTTGTACAAAACAACAAATTTTTTCCACATTTCCTCGAGATGATCTAGATATTAAAGATATAATTTCGCAATCGGGGAGTAGCGAAGATTTCGCATTTCAAGACAAGTTCCACATGCGTTTGGCTCATAGCCTATGTTTTAAAGCTATTTTTAACCCACTACGCTGTTGGAGAATGAGTTTTAAGTAGTAGGAAGACTTCGTGCAGCCCGTTGACTTATTCCTTCGTATCTCCCGTTAATTATACCTTAATTTTTTGGTGAGTAATTATTTGATTGGGATTTTGATGTTGATCAGAAAAAAATTACACATTTATTGCAATTACTTTCATTACAGTTGCATTTTTAGCGATGGATTTCGTGAATTGTTCGGCGAAACGCTCTTCGAAAAGTTGCTGCGGTCGCGAGACTACGGTAGACAGTGAGCTTGGAAGCTGCGATCATATTTACGCAAATTTGGTCGAATGCAAGAGCAAAGGTATAAATACTGAAGATTTCGTTCATGTTGAACCAATGACGAACAAACGGTGAGCAATGCGATCTTTAAATTAAAACTTATTAATGTGTGACATATGATTTAACATATAAAGCCTCTTTGAATTGAGAGAGTTAAAATTACAATTATATTATGTAAAACATCGCACAACTGATGTGAATAGAATTTTTAAGACTTTATTTTTACAATATTTATAAATATCCTTGATTATTTTCAGTAACGAAGATTCGAGAAAAAGATGTGCACCTTCGCCGAATTCGAATGGTTTTGCATATCAGTCTTTCCCCGTTTTCACTCGCAACAAAATGAGCAGTGAAGTCGAAGATCTGAGAGAACCGATGCATTCTTCATATACGTTACCGCACGATGCAGACTTTCAATGTCCCAGATGTGGACAGAGAATGGAGGAACCTAGACTCCTTCCTTGCTTGCATCCTATATGTTTATCTTGCGTTTACGAATTGATGAGTAAGAGTAAGTGGCAAAAGAAAAATTTGATTTCAACAAAGGGAAACACAAGTCAATACTTTTAATAATAATATTAATATAACTGTTATAATCGTTAACTTTTGATTTGTTATGAAGACATATTGAGAATTATATCCTTGCAGCTTCTTCAAAGAGCGAAATACGAGATAAAAATCGAATTTACACACAACCTGATATTTACGAAACATGTCCGTTATGCGATTCGCATTTGCCGAATGCTAATTCTGTCATACCGCCACCGCATTATCCCTTACAACATCGTTTAGTTATGGACACCGTACGACGTAAACTGGTCAATAGAGTACTTTGCGATACCTGCACAGGCGAAGTTATGGTACAATCTATAGATAACAATCTATAGATATTCTTATTGCATTCTTTAAAATTTTCATTTTATCGCAAAGTAGAAATCTTTTATATTATTTTACGCATATTATTCTTTTAAGGCGCTTATACAGTGTTCAACATGTTTGCGCAATTTTTGCTCGGAATGCGGTAGGCAACATGAACAACAAAATATTGCGGAAACAAGAATAATGAAACATTTAATGAGGCCACTATGGGAGGCTACTAAAGTACGACGAACGATTTTATGTCAAATACACCCGATGCACGCTTTAAGATTTTATTGCATCGCGTGTCAGCAGGTTTACAAAAATTTTTTCTTTCTATATATACTTTTTAATATTGCATTATGTATACAAAGGAAATGCAATCGATTTCAAACGATTAATACTTTCATTGTTGAGACCATACAAATTCTTTTTCATTTACTATACTTAATGACTTATATTTTATAAGATTTGTAAGTAAACAATAATATATATTTTCAGGTAACATGCAAGGAATGCACGTGGAGTATACAGCATAGAGGTCATGCTAGTGAAGACGCTGTTGGAGTAGGAAAAAGAGTTAGTACGTTCTTAGCAACAATATTGCAGAAAGCAAGGAAGTATCTAAATAATCTATTGATTCAATACAATCACGACGTATTTTCAACTAATGATGTGCTTGAAGAAGCACACAATGTAGCTAAGATTTGCAGGTATGTTCAGTTATTTATGAATTAAAATATAAATTCTGAAACATTATATAATGCGTTTTATATAATTCGCATTTGCAGTGTATGATTTATATAACTTCCAGTTTTGTAATATAAATCTATAGATTTAAAACTTACTACACAATGTTTCGAAATTTATGAATGTTTTTTTATATATAATAAAAGCAGCGTTCGATGTGTAAGATCACGCACAAATGTGCATTCGCGCACTAATTCTTATTAGTGTTAATACACTGTAATATAATTGTCATGTGATTAATATGGAAATAGTAAGCGAAAAATATATAATTGTCATTTGAGGTACAAAGCATACATTCCAAAGCTCTTTGACTGATTCACAAACCGATTAGAATTATTAAAATAATTATAAGATCTGAATATATTTTTGTTAACATTAAACAATATTAAGCAAGAAACAAGTCGCGACTGATGTGTTTTGAAACATGTTATGTTTAAGTTTAATATAAAATTAAATATAGTATGAACATTTGTAACTAATAATAAATATAAATGTAAATAGCACCTGATTTTATGTATGTACCTTATATATATATATATATATATATATATATATGTAAATATATTGACAAAGAAATAATAATAAAAAATAATCTATATATACAAATTAACAAATGAATTTATATATGTATATTAATTTATATATATGTATATATATATATATATATTGTTTGTGTGTGTGTTTGTGTGAAATTAATTTTTTTATTTAATTAATTAATTTGATATTAATTTATATATATTGTTACATACATTTCGTTTAAACAGCGATAAAATTAAGGTAAGAGAAGCATAATATAAATTCCATATTTTCTCTATCCTTCTTACTTTTCTTTTTCGAACAGAGATGTTCAATAATCATTGTTACTTTGTTAAGTATTACTGCATGATTTAAATTATTAAGTTTAATGATCGATATAAGCTGTTGCAGAATAGGATTTAAATATTAATAAAATTACCTTTTTTGCTTGAAATAAAAGGTCTGTTTTTTTATGGCTAAACTAATGTACACTTTTGGAACTTAAAATGAGAAATATATATGTTTTGTATTTGCGAAAGCGAGAAAGAGAATTCTAATACAGTCTAATGCAGGAATAAAAAACAAAAGTTTTTTACAACTTTTAATCAGAAATTTCTCATTAAAAAAAACTGCAATTGTATATGAAATTGTTTCAAAACTTATAAATCCAAATCTCAATTGATCAAACATATAAATATATTTAATCTCTTAAAACAATATTTTTATATTTTAAAAAAATCAAGACTAATTAATGTTTTCATTTTAAACTGGAATATCTAAATTATATTCATACACAAAGATATATTTATTAATTTATTAAGATTTACAATATAAGTTGATGTATAGTTTTTCGTATAATTAAGCAACGTCCATTACGTAATATAGATCCACAGCAAGACCAATGGTTAAAACCTGGATGTCCAATATGTCCATGGCCACAACCTTTGTAACCACCTTTATAAAAATTAATTTATCTTTTATCTAATTGCTTCTAAATGTCTAAATTGTGAATAGGGCCTATTAAAAAGTGTTCTTTTTTGTAAGTGTATTACAATACTATAGAATTAATATCATAAAAAAATTTGTTTTTATGTTTAATACATATTATGTTAATGTTTAATGTTTTTATGTTTAATACGTAGTTCTATTTAAAAATTTAATTTTTGAAATTATAATTCTTACCAGGCATGGTGCCTTTGCAGCCACAAATAATTTCTTTCTTTCCACCACTGGAGCAAAATGTACAACAGTGATAAATACCACTATGTGTAAATCTCGAAGCTGATAATCTCGTATTTTTATACCAATATTCTACAAAAAGAATATAATACATATATAAGTTTTCTGTATAAAATTTATTATTTAATATTTAATATTTATTATTCTATTATACGTTGTAAAAAAAACTCATATTCGAGTTCGTTACCGTTTTCTTTATCTGCCATTGTATTTGTCACACCTAACTTTTTTAATCTTCTCACTATTATTTCAGCAAGCGATAGTATTTCTATTTCAGAACCATCAGCAAGCAAATCGTTTAGTAATGAAATGGCATCTAGAAGATGTCGCGCTTTTTGTAATCGTTCAAACTCTTGAATTCTTTCTCGAGCTTGTTTCATGTGGAGTAATATGATTTTGTAGTCTCGTAAATTTAAAACATCTGTATTCTCAAAGTATCTGTATAAAGAAAATTCTTGTTTATTTCAAGCATCCTTCCAAATAGAGCTTCACATCTGTATCCTTAAAGATAGTAATTATTATATAAACACATGTGAACATTCGATGGTATAAGAGTCACTTAAATAAAAATATTATGAACTATTTTTCTTTTATCATATGTAAATATACAAAATGGGATATTGCTCGATTTAATGTACCTTGCGTTTTTGTCATGTGATATTCATTTTTATTTAAACATTTCATTAAGTATTATTATTAACGTATATGAATGTAAAAGTAAAACCGTTTCATTGTCATTTGAGGTACTGTGTATTACATCAGCACAATCGGTAGCATAATTTTTTAGCGTTTCTTATATTTATCAATAATCTTATTTTACTTTAAAATATCGTTAAAATTAATTGAAGCGGCGAAGCTTAGGCGAAGAACAAAGAAAAAATATAAATAAATATCTTAAATCTTAAAAAAGCCCAAGTACTTATACATATAAACCTCCATTTTACATTATCTTCTAAGATAGAAAAATAGAAATATAGCCCCTGAGCTTATAAACCTAAATAATAACTTTTTCGGCATACATAGATACGTAAAAATAATTTAATTATATTATTATCAAAATATGAAGATGTTATATGCTGCAACTAAGAGCTACTCCTAGAAAGTCTTCAAATCCAATAGTGATTGATCCAGTTTGTTGCATATCTCTTGTCCTAAATGCCTCTGTAACACAAAGTATGGTCAACAATGCTACAAATGTTTTGCATTCTTCTATTGATCAATTTATAAAATTCTTTTTTCTTATTTTTATTGTCAATCAAATGCTTCAAAGCCTTTCTAGGCTTTAATATATTTTAATAAACAAATGTACTTAAATTATATTGTCAACTATTGCATGTACAGTTTACAATATCAAATTTCTAAATAAATCAATAAATAATAAATTATACAATTCTATTGCTTCTACATAAATATTTTTAATTACCTGTAAATCTCTGTATTTGAACACACAATACTATAAATTGGTCAACGGTAATGGACTGATGACCATGAACATCACTCTTTTTTATGAGGAATTGAATAAATTCTGGACTAAGCTTGTAGCCCATTTGTGTTAGGGCTGCGCTTAATTCATTCTCTTGTATACTACCCGAATTATCATGGTCAAAGCCACGAAATACGCCGAGCCAAGCATTTATGTAATTGTAAAGAGCTTGAAATTCCGTGATGTTTATAGTACCATCATTTTCTTTGTCAAACATGCCTGCAAAGGAAATAAAATTAATATTACTGATATTTTTATAACTTGTGAAAGGAACTCAAAATTCAATATATTGTATTTTCTTTGTTATACAAGACCTATAAACATACCGATCATTAATTTGCACGCTATGTCAGAGAAAGTACCCCCTTGACCGTTGGCCAATGCAGACTGCAATTCTGTAGCAGTTATTCGTCCACTTCTATCCCTGTCCACTGTGGAGAACCATCGTTGTACATCTGGATTTATTTCTGATCCTGGATCAGTGGAGCCGTACATTGCGCTCTTGAAGAAACGGATAAGATAAATACAATAGAGAAAAATCGTAAAGTCGTACAAGCTGTAAACGAAATCAGACGCCAACTTCTCGTCTATACGTCAGAGCTAATTATATTAACTTAACGTGCGCGAATCAGGCGATTCGGAGATTTATAATAAACTGAAATGATAGAATAAAGCGTGCATCATCATATTGTCACTGCGTGCAAATGTAATCGTCACAATTGTTATTTAGAATTACCGGGTATGCCATGACTGAAACTTTCTAACCCTAAGACAGCGCACAAATTATAGTATATATCGTGACACTCTTATTAAAAGGTTTAGATCATTTTAGACTGTCATCAGCGTCATCACGAGACTCTGTATTACCAATAGTGTTACATAATATATACATTTGCATGATAATAACATCTTTGTCAAAACATATTAAACAGCTGTAAAAGAAACTTACGATCTTTATGACGTAGTACAGTACCGTGCTTAAATCAGCTTAAATACTGCCCTTTTTTTAAGTGTAAAGGTGTAGGAATCACTAGGCATCACATAACTTCAACGGTCAACCAATATAATTTATAGCATATTCGACCCGAGCGAATTTACACCAACCTAAGTTGAATTAATGACATTGTATGATCTCCTATTAGTGAAATATGTAATGTCAACCAATAGTAGAACATTATCCAACCTAAATGGGAGCAAATCCGCTCGAAAACGTTATTAAGATAGGCAAAAATCTCAGATTACTCGACTCTGCTATTGGTCTAATGAATCTGATTGGCTGAGATTTCTACACTAAACAAGAAATAATAAGCTTGTTCTTTTTGGCTGAACTTTTGCATCAGTTCATCTTTTTTTCTTTTCTTTTCTCTTGGAGAGAAAAAAAGAGCAAAAATTCAGTTAAAAAAATTAAGCCTAATAGATGCATAAAACCTTTGTCCAATCAAGGCGATTCAAGAACCTTATAACGAATTTCGATTGAATGTACACTGATGCATAATATTAAATAATAGTAAAGCTGTTGTGCATAAATTGACATAAAAATATGTATATAATACAAAAAATAATAATAAAAAAAAAAGGATTAAACTATAAAATTGATGAAATCCTCGTTACATTTTATTGTGTTAAATAAAATTTGTATTTCATAACTCGAAATACCGTAAATGTATAAGTAACTTGGAACAAGTGTAGATGACTTGGGAACAAGTATGGGATAGCATGTATTTTTGTTAAATTCAATTATGGATGGACCACGATTAAATTTAACAATAAATAATACATGCTGTCTCACACTTGTTCCAATTCACCTATATTTATGATACCTACTTGCGTTTTATTTTTATACAGATTAAATAAGTATACAACGGCCTTAAATGCTTCTAATCGAATTCGTTATTAATATGCATCAACAAAACATCTGTCATATTGACCTTCAAAATAACAGATGCCACATTACAAAAAGAAGTTAAAAGAGAGTTCAATAGAAAAAAAAATTTTACAATTGTTATAATAAGATTCTTATATTCTTCTTAATATATATTTAATATTTAGTGAAAACAAAAAAAAGTTCTAATGCAGTCTAGTGTAGGAATAAAAAAATAACTTTAGATCTGTTGACGTTGCTTAAAATCTTCAAAAATGTTTTAATTAGAAATGAAATATATATTTAGGCTTTGAAAAAAGAGAAAGCGAAGATACTGAATGCAAAAAATGCAAATAAACTTTTTATTTTGATGTCATGACAATAAAAGATGATTTTTTTTGTTAGAAAATTTAATTATTTCTCAACTTTTTATTTAAGAATAAAAATTTTTTTTAATTAAGAATAAAAATAAAATTATTTTGATTTTTTTATTGACTTTTTGTGCATTTTCAGTTAGAAAAACAAGACTAAAAATTTTATAATTATAAAATTTTATAATTATAAAGCTTTCTTTCAATTAAATACTCTTTCAATTAAATAATATGTGAATAAATTTTTAGCCAACTTCCATACCATGTTTAAAATACCAATTTTCGTCCGATCACACTGAAGTCAAACAACGTTGAACACGATTAGTACTTGGATGGGTGATCGCTTGGGAATACCGTGATGTTGGCATATTTTTTTTGCAATTATTATTTCATTATAATAAAAAAAAAAATGAGAGTATCGAATAACTTTTTGATCATATGCATTGATTAAATGATGCTTATTGTAATGTTTACATACTACATAATAAAAACAAAATTTAAAAAATGATAAAATCAAACTCTCGAGATCTCTACTATTTCAAGTAATTGTGTCGCCATCTTACAAGTAGAGTTATTACTTCAACTAACTTTATGATTGATGCTTCTCACGTCGACATGTTTTGTACGTTTCTAAGCAATAGCAATTCCGAATTTCTCGAACAGAAACAATAAGCTTTTGTCTCTTCGTAGTTTGTTCTTATTCATCAAACCTTCTCCGAATAGTTTATTCTTCGCATCGTAGTCCTGCAAGCGAGAAAGTCAACAACAGTTACATTGGCAGCATTGCTTGCTTTACGCTTGTCAACTGTAGTAGACTGGAATGAATTGGAGTTATCGCGAGTGATTACTAATAATACTTTATTTTCGTAACAGTTCTGAGTCAAGCGAAAAGAGGAGACCGAGTTCTTGTACCGCGCTGTGGCTTTGGATAATCCATTTCTGAGATAAGACGAGCATCATGGATGACTTACAGAACTACAAGCTGCAGCTTCAGCAGGTGTTTAGCCTTGTTTTTCCTCTCTTAACCTCGCGTAACAATCGATTGGATATGACAACTTACTCTTGTTTATCCACTTACAATGTCCTCACGATGAACTGACTCCTTATCCTTTTTATTTCAGGTGGAAGCGGCTCTCACGACAGATCCGAATAATGAAGAGTTGATAAAGCTGAAATTCGATTTGAAGGAAGTAATAAAGCTGACACATGATTTAATTAAGTCACAACAGCAGGAAAAAAGACAAGCCAATGGCATGGATGCTAAAGATCCTATTTTGCTTGCAGTTCTGGCCAATAAATGGAAAGTCGGCGATCAGTGTATGGCACCTTGGAGCGAGGATAACAAGTGGGTATTATTTATATTTTAAATTTTGTTTAAATTTTGTTTATTTGTTCTTCATTGATGAACTTTTTGAATTGATATATATTGATGCAATAAATTAAAGGAAAACAAATGTAATTTGTCTTATTTAAATTTATTGCATTGTGTGCACCTTCAGAGAGTTCTATAAGGATAAGAACACACGAGTTTTGAAAAAATTAATTCTTTAATCAAAATCCTTCATTTCCTTTATTTCCATAAAAATAAAAGACTCTAATTAGTTAGTTTTTTATGCATTATGGATTGTGCAAGTTTTATGCATTATGCAAAAATCTATGTTTCAGTTTTAAAGACAGATCTATTGTTTATAATTATAAATTGAATTTTGATCGAGCAAGAAAAGTGCAAGAAAAGTCATAATTTATACAGCATTGAATTGATATAAAATGTTTTGAAAGCTGGATATTTTACTTGAGTCATTATTAAAACCTAAAATACATGATATAACATAAAGGTGAAATTATTTACAGGAAAAAATTCCAATCAGAAAGGATTTAGCAATATTATTTATTTGCTTTATTTTTCAAATTTATTTTGCATTTAATATTTGGACTTTATTTCAAGAAACTTTGAATTTAACTTTCCTATTATCACACTTTATGTTGAATACTAAAGAGGAAAGATCAAGAATATTAATATTATTAAAGTAAATATTAATTATGATAATGTATTGTAAGTAATCAACTGTTTAAGTAAAAAAATTGATTTGTTTAAAAAGAAGTGCAATGACTATTCTGAAATAAAACATTTCGCATAATTTTTTAAATATTATATTGCAAAATTTTATAGGTATTATGAAGCAACTATAGATGCGATAAGTGAAGACGGAATAGTAAATGTGACGTTCAATGAGTACAAGAATACTGATGTTACTATGCTCAGTCAGCTAAAGTCTGTTGCTAAGAGGCCAGCATCAGACTGGGCAGATCAAAAATCAAAGTAAGTCATTCCTGATCTATGATGATCTAAGATAATATTCATTGTAAATCGATGTGAATATACCTTACGTTTTTGCACATGTCTGCCTTTATGAGAAACATAAAAAATATAAGGCGACTATTTACTAATCATTCATTTTTTCCTCCTGTTTCTCATTTCTGAATTGGCAACTAACTCCACCATTGGTATGGTATTACATCTGAAATATGCTCATTATTGTTCATTTATCCTTTGATGTCACGCGGTCCGTGTGCATCGTCGGGCTCCAGAAAAAGGTAACAAGAATTGTCCAATTCTTGGACCACGTCTTTGAAAAACAAATTAATTATATATGTGCAAAAGAATTGACAAATTGTAATTACATTCTATACACTAAATGACAAAGTAATACATGTATTATTATAATAATACATATATATTATTTTGCTCTTTTGTAACATCATAAATTTTATGATATAATAAGTGCTAATTTTTGTAAATTGTAAATAATTGATACATGCATCGAGGTATATTAATATTAATACTTATCGAAATGCATGTACTGATAAAAATATATGGAAATGTTATTGTTATTTATATATCTAAAATATTTTGAATTGTCTCTATTTTACTCAAACGATAGATTTATTCGTTTATAGGAAAATGCAAGCAGCTGCAGTTGCGGGTTCGGATCCAAATAAGCAAAGGGAATACCTTAAGAAAAAGAAGCAGAGGAAATTACAGCGATTCAAAGAACTGGAGGAAGAACGGGAATTGGAAAAGAACAAATGGCTAGCATTTACTAACAAGGTATGCAATAACTTCATTTACATAGCATATTTAGAATGTGTTTAAATCATGTTTCTATTATAACTATTTTTATTCTTAATCATGTTTTTATTATTACTACTTTTATTCTCTGCAGTCCTCGAAAAAAGGCGTTATAAAGAAAAGCATCTTTGCGACACCAGAGAATGTAAATGGTCGTGTGGGAATTGGTACCTGTGGTGTTAGCGGTCGAGAAATGACTAAGTTCAGTAACGGAGAGAAGTGGAGGCGAGGAGCTTAAATAAATTATATGTAAATAGATATACCATAATTTGTGATGGAAAAGATAGAGTTATCGTGAAATTATCATTATATTATAAAGACTGGTTTACGAACGCTTCTGCGATACATGAGTGAACGATATGGCAATGTTTATGGGGTTAGCGGCAGTGAAGTGCGTCTAACATTTTGTCTTAGTAACGCTAATCCTATCGAATATCAAGACAATTTCGAATTTTTTACTATGATACAATTCAAAAGTAACTGCAGCGAATAAATGTGTTTTTAGATTAATACATTTCCGTAAGCATAACTTGTTTACAATCTTATTGAATATAAATAAATGTATATTTTAAACGTGCAGCTTCTTTGAAGATATTTTTATCTTTAAGAGAGCATGGACGTATATGTGTAATACAAATATTAAGTAAAAAAGTCAAAAAATTATATAAACATTAATAACATTAATTATTAATAGATAAGATTTTTGTAGTGTAATTTTGTTTTGATTATCAAAATAAGTTAATATTAAAATCAAGCCATTTAAGGTTTGGCTTCTCATGCAGCATATTTTATTCTTTTCTTGTTTATTGGCTCTCGATCCTGCCTCGAATGAAAGGAGACAATACGGCTAATCGCACTTTATTCAAGTGACATCTTAGGAACATCAGTTTAAAAAGAATGTAGAATATCTTCTGACATCTTCAAGACGTCCTTTTGAATGTTTTGTGCTGTGTAAATATAATTCATGAATATTTGAGTTAAGCTGGTAACGTCAATATTTCTTCGTTCTATCAGATAAATGAAATTTTACCCTGCAGCTATACGGATCTGTTTTATCTCGTCCGGTCGGTGATGTAGATCAGCTGCCGTCAGAATGGGTCAGAATCAATATGGTGGCTTCTGTCGTTCAGTCATACGTCATCAGCGACTGATAAATATCACGAAAAAATGCAGACTCAGCACCTTGATAAGACGAAAAAATAACTCTTCTCTTTTGAATAGAATATTCGTTGCGTTCATTGTGCGGCATTAAAGATACCTTATTATTTCCTGAATTTCATATTCTAACCTATACGCGTTGTCATACTTGTCATCGCGAGATGAAAAATATCGTGAGACAGACCAGTGACAAATATGGCATTATGTCAACGTAGGAAATCTTCGTAACGATCTCCATGTGAATAAAGCTGACGTCAATGAGCAAGAATTGATCTTGTTTACTTTGGCTTGTGATTCTTTTGCCCCGAAAAGATGGGATCGAACGAGGAGAATAGACTTGCAAACGGCGACGTTCGGATACACAGAGACGTTGATTGGGCTAGATATGGTTTACGTGACCCAGAGGCGCAAGAAAACGCAAAGAGGAATAATGGAGATGATAACAATGCTCTTGATCCAGAAATGTATCAGGCTGGTGCAAATGAATTGTTCGCGCAAGAATATGTAAGAAATATGTGTGACATAATAGAAAGTTAAATTGATTTAGTGTGTCTTATTGTAGTATTACTCTTTTGTATTTTCCATAGAGTTCAGATCCTTGGTGGAAATCAAATTTTTTTATCTCCCAACCTGTGTTGTTTGGCACCTGGGATGGTGTTTTTACATCTTGCCTTATTAACATATTTGGTGTAATTGTATTTCTGAGATCTGGCTGGATAGTTGGTCAAGCAGGTGTTTTGAATGCAGTATTAATCATCTTTTGTACAGGTAGTATCATTACATCAGTAAAAGATTAATTATGAAATCTGTTCTTTATGATTAAACTATATACTTATTGTACTTAAAATGAAATAGATATATATTTGAATAGATATATATTTAAGTTTAGTGAAAACGAGATAAAAAGTTTTAGTCCAGTCAGTGAACTCTATAAGACACTGGAGTACACCTTCCTTATACATACTAAATTATAAGAAACTACTTCTTGACAGAGAATAGGAAGGTAAATATAATTTGTCTGAAAAAAAAAATGAAGAAAGATTAATTGTGCAAGAAGTTTACTTCAGTAATATAAAAAAAGAACGAATCTAAATACTTGTTTTTCTAACTCTTTTCTGTAACTTTAACCAATCAATGAGACCTTGACAAAGAAAACAGTACAATTTTTGTATCAAAATGTCATTTTCTAGAATTTGGAGTACTTCTATTTTTCTTGAAGGATACCACAGAATATTATAGAGTTTACTAACAGTACAGTGACAAAGAACAGTTTATATAATATATAATTGATACATTTATATTATTAATTTAAGAGATACAATAGAGTTTCGCCTCAATTATATCTTTGTAAAGTATATATTTTTAGAGCGAGACACTATAAATATATCTTCTACAGAAACGAAAATATTTTTCTAAAAATGATACTTTTTTTTTAAATAAGTTGATGCAAATTGGGGAAGATTATTGTGTACTGTAATGATTTCAGTGTGTATTGCATTGGTGACAGTACTGTCAGCTGTGGGTATATGTGAACGGAGTAGAGTCGAAAGTGGTGGAGTGTACTTTCTCTTGTCGCATGTACTGGGTTCTAGATTTGGTGGCTCCATCGGATTACTTTACTGCTTCGGGCAGGTAGGAACGAATAAATCCATCCTTCCATTTTATCAGCGATTCCAAGAATCGGTTTGTGAATTTTATTTCAGGCGGTGGGTTGTGCTCTAAACGTTTTAGGTTTTGGGGAATCAATGGCCGGTCTTGTAGGTTTGAATTCAGCATGGACACAACGCGGCTTTGCGTGCGCAGCCGTTGTATTGTTGTCTATAATTAATGTGGCTGGTGTTAAATGGGTTATAAAATTGCAATTTATCCTCTTACTTATCCTACTCCTCGCTGGAGTTGATTTCATGGTTGGAAGTTTTACTCATACCAACATTGGTAAGATAACATGTCGTATTGTATCGTATTATAACAGAAAATAACAATATGTTATGTAATACAGAATTTTATAAAATGCTTTGTGTCTTTGTGTATGAGTATAGTTAACTTACTATTTATTTTTGCAGATTCTGGTTTTGAAGGTTGGCTTTCAGGAAATTTGAGGAACAACACTTTTCCTGATTATCAAGATGGATATAACTGGTTTACTGTATTCGGTGTATTCTTTCCCACGGTCACCGGTGTTTTAGCTGGAATTAACATGAGCGGAGATTTAAGGCATCCATCTAGCGACATTCCCAATGGTACTTTAGCGGCATTGGGAACTGGGTAAAATAAATTGTCTTTAAAGTGAATCATTTTGAAAAATTTTTGATCTTTACATATCTTTAAAACGATTGTTATTTGCAGAACGTTTTTATATTTATGCTTTTCGTTAACTCTCGCGGCAACTTGCGTCAGAAATGCTTTGCTTATCAACTTTACCATAGCATCGACGGTATCAGCAATCTCAGTGTTACTACTCGCTGGTCTGTATGTATCATCATTCAGTAGCTGTTTAGGTGCCATGTACGGTACACCTCGCGTTCTCCAATCTATCGCCAGTCAAAATGTTATACCAGGAATGAGTTGCTTGCAAAGAGGGGTAATTATTCTCATTGATATTATTTGTTATATATTTATTATAATTAATCTTAGATATAATAAATAATAGGAGAGAGAGAGAGAGAGAGGAGGGAGGGGGGGGGTAGGGAGGATTATTTTATTTCACACTTAAGAAAATTTATAATTTTTTCATGTACACAATTCTTTTATAATTTATTAGAATAACAATTCTGTTTTCAGAGAGGACCAAATAAAGTACCTGTATACGCTATGCTAGTTGTTGCTGTAGTAACGTTGACTTTCATCATTACCGGACAAATTAATACACTTGCTCCAATTGTGACGATGCCATTTCTGTTAACATATGCCTGCTTAGATTATGCATACTTCGCTCTCGCACAAACATTTGATCTTCGGCATACTCGCGAACAACGATTCCGTTCGCAATCTCCGACATTCGATCGCAATTATGGCTCCGCAAGTAGAAACAACTCGATAATTGATATGGATAATGATTTGGACAGTTTATTTCCTGAGAGAATAAGACATAAAAATCTTATGGTAAGAATCACATGCACCAAACACGCATTATCTCTTTTGAAGATTTATTCAGTAATGTTTACTGACATTTACATACAGAGAAACAACAGTCTTTCTGACAATAATGTATATGTGGATTCATCGCCGAGTATCGAAGATAATGCCAGTGTTTCCGGTACACCAGAACGAAAAGTTCACATCCATAATAAGTTAGGAAATTGGTACAGTCCTTTGTGCAATAGATGGTTTTCGTTATTGGGTGTAAGTACTTATTCATTGAGAAAATCGTTACTTTCTACGAAATACATCACTTTTTCACGTTAAAAGAGCTAGTCTCGAAATATTTAGTTATATTAAAGATTAATAAGTACATTAATTAAGTACATTCACATTGCAGTGCCTTGTAAAATTGCTTATAATGTTTCTCGTACACTGGGGATATGCGATCGCTAATATTGTCGTCGTATTTCTCGTTTGGAGTTATGTCGGCCACGCTAACCCTGCTGTAAAACCTGGAATTTCTGCGGAATTCCAATTCTTTAAATGGTTTCGAATTGCATTACTTCGAATTATGGGGTAAATTTAATTATTTATTATTATATAATTATTTTGAATTGCTAAATTCAAAACTAAGGATTGAAATTAAACAAGAAATAATTTTTTTTTTTCTCTTAAAAATTAATTATATCTGATTATAGAGTGCTTAGAAAAAAATATAATATAAAGATTTCTTTAGAAGTAAATTCTATATTTTATATTATAGGAGGAAAGTTTATGATTACGAGCAGATAGTAGTAACCCCAGTGCATCCAGGTGTTCAAATGTGTTCGGCTCAACTGAATGAAGAAAATGAAGATTTCTCCGGAAGAAGAAGATATCATCAAACAGCTACAGTTACAGGTCAATATGTTAATGTCGACTAAATGTATGAAATTATGATCTTTCCGAAATTATCAATTGCGTGAGTTTATATGCTATTCCAGTAACAAATAGTAGCGTCTTTTTTAGTGGCAGGAACAGATTATGAATGCATATATACTAATGGCTAATATTTAATATGATACTTAAGACTTGATAAGGAGCAGCTTAGCTTATAGCAATCTTTAAACAACTATCATTTCCACTTCTTATTTTATAATATTGTCAATCGCTAACAGCTAGTCTAATTTATTTAATGTGCATATGCATTTGAAATGAAATGCAGTGTAATTGCAGCTTTAAAAGCAGTTTTTAACAATCAATAGGATCATATATAAAATTGATTGTATGAAACGTACAAAGAACTGATATAATGGTAGCGTTAGATTTTGTAAGTATTTACTTATCGCGATTGACGTACAGAGATAATTTACAAAAGGAAATGATTTAGCCTTACAATGTCATAAGACTTGTCAGACATCTGATAGAAAATATTCACTTCATCTGATGTTGAAGACGATAAAAAATTCATGAGAATTTATCGTCTTTGATATAAGATTACTTTTTTACAATTGAGTTTTTACGTTTAGAAGTCAAGTGACAATGACAAGTGTATGGCAATCGCATCGTGCATAAAAATACTCTGTAAATATCTGATAATATATATTTATACACTATTTAACACTTTTATAATTCTCGTACAAATGCACGAACAATTTTGTAATTACAAAAAGGAATATATATATATGTGTGAAGGGAATCTAATATAATTGTTGTCAGTTTTCTGTTTGCTTTATGAATCGTTTAATCTGCTAAAACAAATGTTAACAAAAATAAGTTATTTTTTTATAAAGAAATTACTATCTTTTTAATTATCAATAACGAAACTAAACGGTATAAAATTTTATTAAAACTACACTATCATAATATCATTATTATGTGTGTTCTTAGACGAATACTAGAGTACTAATAGAAGATTGTTCGATTATGATAATGTATTAAGAAAAAGTCACACATTAACGAAAAGAAATACAAGCTGTTTTTTTCAATAATGTATATTTATATATAACGATGATCTTATATTATAAAAATTATTTTACAGCAATCAGCGAATATATATTTCTCTTATTGCGAAACTTCTTACATTGTTTCAATCTCTATCCTACAGACGAAACTATTAAGTCAGCGACCTCTCGATCTTGACAGAGAACAGATAGTTGCATCGTAACCTGCGTTCCACTCAGCGCTAGTCTAGCACGTGCTAATATTTCCTTTCCTCCTCGGAAAACGCCACTTAGAAGCAAAATGTGAGCAGCTGCTCCGCTCTGTACTTTATTACTGCGTTCGACAGCTTCTAATCCCAAAAATCCCGTAAGACTTTGAATCGCTCCTTCTAAAGACGTCACTGAAGCTCCCAGAGCGAATGTTTCTTCTAACTTGGCATATCCTTTTGCAGCGAATGTATCCCAAACAGTATTAAAGTCTATGCCTCTGTTACTAACGCCACGTATTTGATCGGCTACAGTAACTTCCAAATCTTCCAACTAAAAAATCGTATACATAATCATATATTAATTTTGTGAATAATAAACAATAATTTCGTTTTAACATAATATAAAACGAATAATCATTTAAATGATTTTTTCCTCTCTATGAGGAAAATTAATTTTGTGTTGTTTGCATTGCCTATAGAGATATTTATATAGAGATATTTCTATAGAGAATTATTTTCACACTATCTTTTACCATATATTCATCATGATATCCTTGTTCTGCATCTGGTATTCCGGTCGTTGGATCGCAATCTCTTGCCATAAATCGAAGTGTCGTGGGAATGGTAACGACGCTCGCTTGTATATCTTCTGGATATTTTAATACTGTGTAAGTGGTTCCTGGCTCATTGTAAGATAATCGAGGACACGGTACCACGCATACAATAGAGTAACTGAAATAAATAGTTTGTTACATTGTGTCAGAAAAATGCAAAAAAAATGTTATAATCGATATGCATTTACCTTTCGGGAGGTTCAACAGCCACTACCACATCTTCGAGGAGTTGATCGGAGAGTGTGTTCACACAATCGAACTGTAAAATAAGATACTCAGGGAATGTATGTTTGATGCATTTGACATTGTATTCTGTTTCGGATTCTGTTAATTCAAACACTGGCGAGGATTTTAGGAGCGATGTGTCTTGGATGATCATGGCTAGATGCGGGATCTGTGATAATTTCTCCATGAAGCTTTCTTCTCTGGTTAAACGAGGCTGCTTGATAGTAGTATGTACTTCCACTTGAGCTGGTTCCTCTATCGTCTGAGCTGGAGGTATCTGCAACAATTATATGAATAAACTTAAAAATTCTTTTTTAAATCAATCAGAAATTTTCTAAGAAAGAAAGATATATGTATAAATTTTTTGTTATTACAATAAAAAATTCCAATTTATATATAGCACAATTCCATTTTCCATTCATCGCTACATTGCTTTTACTTACTTTTTGACTTTTCAAATATATATAGAATATAAATCGAATATAAATAGAAATTATGAAAAATTATTAGAAATAGAAATGCAAATAAAATATTTTTTTTAATTATTAGAAACATAAGCATAATATGATATTAATGTTGACTTTATCTTTTTACAAGATGCTTATGTACATGTATAGAAGATAATTATCTCGCCTTTATGAAGAAATTTTTCAGAAAATTGGAAAAAATACCTGAGAAATGTCGAATGAGTCTTCCATAGGTGTTTGTATGTAATTTTTTAAGGCCCTTTCCAGTGTCGGTATGGACAGCAAAGGCGGCTGTATCAGAGGCAATATAGTCGGATCGTTCTGTTGTTGCAAAATCGTACAATAGTAAGCCGCTCGATCGCGAACCTCGTCATCCGAGTCCAACTGGCAACGTGAGAGTAACACTAACACGTTCGGAAGTAAGGGTGGACAGGCGGCAGCGAAACGTGCCAATGCAGTAACGGCTGCTGCTCG
This sequence comes from Atta cephalotes, assembly GCF_000143395.1. Lineage (NCBI taxonomy): Eukaryota > Metazoa > Arthropoda > Insecta > Hymenoptera > Formicidae > Atta > Atta cephalotes. The sequence continues at coordinate 959,757 of NW_012130077.1, forward strand.
CACGCTAGCGCTTTCGAGGATAACGCGATTGTAGATAAAGCGGATGTATCTCGACGGTTGTTTCGACGTGGGTCCCTCTTGGCCAAGTAAATGCAAAATGCGAACGGCGAGAGAGATGTGTTCACAATCTTCGATGAATTCGCAAAGGTGCGCGAGTCCCGCTTCCTTAGCTTCTGCATTTCCTTCCATTACGGCTATGATGGTATCAGCGATCGCCGCTTTATATTCCAGCCCGCCCTCATCTCTTAGCATAGCCGAGAGGAAGTTCATCAAAACCGCATGCTTGCGAGGGAACTTTTGACACAGGGCCCTGAGAGAAAAAAGAGATTTTAGAAGAATGATATTAACGAAGTTATCATATAACTCGCAAAATGAAATTTACCTGATGGCTTGAACTACTACGACTTTAAATTCATCTGAAATTTCTGAAACAAAGGTGGCGATCTGCTTCATTAGACGATCAACGGAACTCTCTGCTCCGGTCTTCAAGAGGGTGGTTATCGCCAAAGTGGCAATTGATCTGTTCGAGTCTGTGATCAGATTTTCCAGATCCAGATTGCAAGCTGTGACCGCCGCTGGATGAGACATCGCGACTTTGTTGAGAGTCCTGACTGCGGCAAATCGAAGTGCTGGCTTCGGCGAGCCACAGAACAGTTGCAGGACGCTAATCGCTGGTCCAATTTCTCTGGCACCACTTCGTCCAAGATTGACCAAAGCATGCGCTGCCTCGTACACTACCATTTCGGATTTATGGCGTAGACAGGATTCAATGAATCCTATCAGTTCTTCGCCTTCATCTACCTCATCCAATAATTTATATGCCATTCTAATCAGCATGCAAGCCGCATAAGGACTCTTTGGGCTTGTCCTCATAAGTTTCGCAACCAGCTTGATTACCGCATGCTTGTCTGCCTTACGTGCTTGATACAAGACACCTAGAGCATGATATTGAACCATCACATTGTCACAATTTAATGCTTCCTGAGCCTCATTTGCCCATCTCCTTGCAACATCACTGGATACGCTTGTCAAATGCAAGGAAGAAACAAGAGCAGCGCTGGACACAGCTGGCGAACGATCAATTATGGCTTGCTTCATGTAACGCTCGATTGCTGCTAGCATACTACTGTCGGTGATGGTGCAGAGTGCTCGAATAGCGGCAGCCCTATACAAATCCTCCTTTCCTGTCATATCTTTCGTTAGACTGGATGTGACTATAATCACATCCTCGGCTAAGGAACTCAATTCTTTGATACCCAGATAGACCAGTCGTCTCAATATAACATCACGGGACTGAAACAGCTTGGTCATAGCAAAGAAAGCTTCTGTGGCTTCTGTCGTACCTAATTGTTCGCCCTGGTTGAGCAGATACAGAATTTTTGTAAGAATGTGGGCACATTTTCTCGGATTTACAGGCGTGTTGTTAAATGTACGTGCTTCCTGAAGAACTGTGGTCTTCTCCAAGTTTTGAAATGGATTTCCACCACCTTGATCAAACAGGAAAGATATATGTCAGTACTCAATAATCATAGACACTAAATTCTAATAAGTTCTAAAACATGTATAATTTGAAAATGTATGCTCATAGGAAATTATCACAAAACTCGATATTATATGATGTCTATACTTATTGTACACTTGTTATTTCTGTAAAAATGTGTTTACTTGTAATTGTCAGAAATCTGATAACCTACACGCGTCTTCTAATTCTCTCTCGCGGGTAACACTCGCGTTAAGACTATTAGAAATATTAATTTATAATTACCATCCTCCTCCTCCTTTTTGTCACGTTTAAACGTAATCATATTTCAATGCGAATAAAATTTCGGATGACGAAAAGATACTACGACACGTCAGCTCGGTAGACGTATTCTAGACGGCCATTGCAGTTTCTATCTTTCACTGTCTTTCCTACGGAGCAAAGGACGTGGAGCACGAAGAAGACACGATTCGAATAATAGAGAACAAAAGAAATAAAAACGAATGAATTACATTCGTGAATTATATTGTTAGGGAGAGATATATATATATCAGAGTAAGGCAATTACTAATGAGATATTATTAAAATCGTGGGGAATTAAATTTTTGTGATTATCAATATAGAGCTTTAAAAATAATTAATTTTTTATATTACTGACTGTTGATAAATATAAATCTACAATCGTTATCATCCATAAATATTGATATTATCAATTATCAATAAATTTATATTTTGAGATAATTTTGACGAAAATCCTAATACGAAAATATCGAGACTATAATAATTTTTGAATTATCATGGTATACACTATCTTTAAGCAATTATAATTTAAAAACTTGTAGTCTCGACATTTTTGTATTAAGATTTTCGTCTCAAAATTATCTCAAGAATACATTCTTAAGATAAAATGCGGTAATGTGAGACACCCTGTAACGTATAAGTACATATAGAAATAAAAAGTAATACAAAAATAAGAAACACTGTTATTAATTTATATCAACTTTTTTATATATATTAAAGTGCAATTTCATGCAGCATCAAAACGCTAGCAGCTCTCCCCACTCTACATGACTCTCTGTGAATTATCGTTTTTGCTGTTCGATGAGGGCTCGGAGAGGCCCAACTACAGCGAAAAATAGATGTGTTTAAATTGTTTCCGATCATTTCAAAAAATGAATTTCGGTAATAATAATGGCAGCTCTTCTCATTTTTTTGCAATTTTTGTATAATTGCACGATACCAGCATTCGCTGCTTCCCAACTTTTTTAGCTACTACCAATAATAATTTATTTTGCAATGTTACTAACAAAATATTGTTTGAGCAGTTTAAATGTACTCTGAAATGCATTAATTAGTTTCATATATGAATTAAGTGTATAGAAAAAATGATTTTATATTAATGATCCACAGTAATTAGCAATTTGTCGCTCCATGAAAAAGTAGCAGAAATTTAGCAGCTGGTATTTTATCGACGTTTTTCTTTTGAAGGAGAAACATTATCACATAAAGTGAGCCGCATGTTGCTTTGATGCTATGTGAAATTATGCCTTTATGTGTACTAAATATGTTTTTATATATTTTATGCATTTTTGTATGTATTTAGTTGTAAGGTATTTCGTATCTCTTCTACCTCAAATAAAAAATTATTATTCATTTATATTAATTTTTAATAATGTGTTTTAAAATATGTATTTTTAGTGAGAATAGAAATTAAAGATAACATTTTTATGTGTATACATCAGTTTCTGTATCTTTCTCTTCCTTTCTCCCTTCTTCTCCCCTTTCCTCTTCTTCTTCACTTTCCTCTTTCATGTCTGTCATCTCTTAGAGCCTGCACGCTCATGTGTGTGTGTGTGTGTGTGTGTGTGTGTGTGTGTGTGTGTGTGTGTGTGTGTGTGTGTGTGTGTGTGTGTGTGTGTGTGTGTGTGTGTGTGTGTGTGTGTGTGTGTGTGTGTGTGT
>NW_012130077.1:963215-965443 GCF_000143395.1 Atta cephalotes
TGTGTGTGTGTGTGTGTGTGTGTGTGTGTGTGTGTGTGTGTGTGTGTGTGTGTGTGTGTGTGTGTGTGTGTGTGTGTGTGTGTGTGTGTGTGTGTGTGTGTGTGTGTGTGTGTGTGTGTGTGTGTGTGTGTGTGTGTGTGTGTGGTGTGTAGTGTGCGATGTGTATATGTGTTCGTGCGTATCGCATACTCATACGTACGAAAACAAACAAAACTCGTTGGTGGGAAAAACAAGATTGACGGCGCGAAAATTTGAAACAAAGCGTTAGAAGCGTGTTTTTATTTTATTGATAAATATAACTCAAACTATCGTTATAACTATCGTTTAACTATCGTTATAACTCAAATAGAACAACAAGTCGCGATAACATCAAAATAACGACATTAAAATAAATCTTAATAGATTGAAAAATCATTTTTAATATTCATTTTAAAACTATTTTAAAACCATTTTATTTTAATGTATTATAATAGCTTACATTCTGCTTGAAAAGCACGTTCTCAATATATACTGTATAGTCTCGCTATTTTCTTTCTTTTTTATTAACACCTAGTAATATCTATGATAATTTACACATAAAAAATAAAAAAATAAAAAAATAAAAAAATATACACATAAAAAAAAATTTACACATTAAAAAAATATGCAAATTACACCAAGTGTAATTGCAAGTGTGAAACTTATTATGATTTTTAATTAAAATATACTCGTTTTTTTATATTTATTTTTAAAATACTGCAGCGCACTTTTTACTTTATCTTTAGGAAGTAAAAGAAGGAAAATTAATAAAATCGTTTTACGTCGATAATCTAATCTAAAAATCATATAGGGTCTCTAAATGTAATCGTGATAAATCAACTATGAACATTTAATAATTAATGATAATTATAGGTGAACTCCAAAAACATTTATTTTTTATTTTTAATACATGTATATCTAATTTCGAAAAATTTAATTTTTACTGTTTTACTTTTAATATGTTTTTATCTTTACGATAATTCCATATTGAAATTTGGCGCTTTTCGCAAGAGCGTAGAATAGATCATGTGACCGCAAATCACACGAACGACATCTGTGCCGAAGAGCGAAGAGTTGTAAACAAACTGATAAAAATGGCGTCTGCCTTAGAGAATTTGGAGGCTCAATTGGAACTGTTTATCGAGAATGTACGACAAATACGCATTATAGTGAGCGATTTTCAGCCTCAAGGGCAAAATGTATTAAATCAGAAGATGTGAGTATTCATGCAACACGTATATTCGTAAATTCATACGTGGAAACGTTACCTTTATAAATTAACTTCGCATATCATGCGATACCTGATATAAATTATTTATAATCTACACACTCACGTGAGATTTTATAGATCTGTTCTTCTTAGCTGAATTTTTTGCACGATTTATCTTTCTTTTTTTTCTATTTATGTTTGAGAAAAAAAAAAGATGAATCCTGAACAAGAAGTTTTAATTAAAAAGAACAGATCTCATACTAATTTAACTATGAATTATAATTAATATCACTAAAATGTAAAACTCATTTTAAAAAATATAGGACAAGAAATGTCTAGATTCTAAGAAGTATACCTGCCTTTATGCCTGTTTTATTTTTTTTTATCTTCATCAGGAAAAAGAAAGGCAATAAGTGCAAATATTGATACACATCAAATCAAATACCTAGAATTATAATACCTTGAATAATACTGATCTAGAAATTCAATAAATCTTTTTCTTTGTAGTCAAGGTTTAGTCAATGGCTTACAAGAAATTGACAAGCTAAAATCTCAGGTACAAGATGTCCATGTGCCATTGGAAGTATTTGAGTAAGTCTAATAATATTGATGTTATTAATTTTTTTTCCGACAAATCTATTATTACAAAAACACTCGTTTTAGTTACATCGACCAAGGAAGAAATCCTCAATTATATACCAAAGACTGTATAGAGAAAGCTTTGACGAAAAATGAACAAGTCAAAGGAAAAATAGATGCCTACAGAAAATTCAAGGCAAACATGCTGGTGGAGTTGAATCGAGTTTTTCCACATGAACTAACCAAATATAGAGCGATTCGCGGAGATGAATAGGATAATTTAGTTTCAAGAACCAAGATTTTGATGGATACATGTGTCTCTGCGAATGATATCACACGATGTGTAATATATGTTCTTGGTAACTTCTATATTTATTAAAAAAACATTTCTTAAGCATGACACTTAATATTATGACACTTA
>NW_012130077.1:965463-984361 GCF_000143395.1 Atta cephalotes
TATATATATATATATATATATATATATATATATATATATATATATATTATAAACATATCTTATGCAATTTTCTAAAAATTAAAGAAACTTATAAAAGATAGAGAGTGTTGAAATGTTTATATTTTTTGCATTCCTGGTTTAGTCTAATTTAATCTACACTAATTAAACCAACCCATCATTTCAAATTTTATTGAATAATCGTCGCGCTATTCTTTGTATTAAAATACTTGTATATTATGCTTGTATAACAAGTGTTCAAAATAACGTTATAAATTTTTAATTTGGATAAATTGCTTTTTTTAAAGGTCGTTTAGACAAGAATTATTTGATTTCAAGGAAGAAATATGGCATTTGTTATTTTTTATTTATTTCAAGATTAACTTTGTTTTTTAAAATAGAAATCTACGTTTTTTGTGGCAATATGTTCTAAGTAAAAAAGTAATTAATAACTTTTGTCTGAAATATTTTTTATCTATCTATAAAATTCTAAGATATTTAACAAAATATCTATACTTTTGGAATTAAAAAAATGTCGATAACTTCTGAAAAAAAATGTAAACGATAACAAATGTTTATTTTAAACTAATAAATTTAATAAGTAACATTTACTGAACTTTTTTGTTTCATCTTTTTTAGATATTTAAGAATTAACGATCAATGCTCAATTAAATTAATGTTTGAAATTAAGTCCTTCCACTTCAATATATTGTTTGAATTCTTTCACATCTTCATTAATTAACATCTGTGGTGTTATTTGTGCACAGGCTCGATATATTCTATCTATCATATCTTTATGAGAAACAGTTGACACAACATGTCCACCAGACCTAATATTATTAGTTTTTTTTCTTTGGAACTTCATAAAAGTCATACATGTTATATTTACTGCTTCCACCAACACGTGAAGATATGATGGATAATAGAATATGTTGTGCACAAATAACATCACAGATGTTAGCTAACGCTTTGAAGATATTTTCATGAAAGTTTAAGAAATAAAATAAAAAACAATAAATACCGTAATTCCTCCTTGAAATCAAATAATTATCTGAAAAATTCTTCTGAAAAAAAAATGTTTTTAACATAAAAATTTGAAATTTTCCAGATAATGCTTTATTTTGAACACCTATATGAAATTATTTATAATCAACATGTTAATGGCAAATTAAGAAATAGCTGCAATTTGCAAAAATATTACTATAAATAAATCGATTGACATAGTTGGGATAAAAAACTGAAATCATTTAGAGATCAATTGTTAAAATTTAAAGGAAAGGATGTAACCAGGAAAATTTGTATTGTACATTAAGATATGATGATAATTACCTATTAATGATGCTTTCCATTTAATGACAGTGTCGACTGTCTTGTCGAATGTCAAGAAAAATATAGAACGATATTTGTCACAACTTGTATCAAATGGAAAGCATTAAAGTAATTTGCATCAATCAATCAGTAATTTGCATGGTTACCCATGAAACAGATATATTTATTTTATAACTAATCTTATAATTGTACTAATATAAAGTATGTTAAGAGTTCAATAATCGCAACTATAAACTTCACGTAACTCCAAATGGTAATAATTTAATTTGATATAAGGCGTACAATTGAATAAAATCATTATGATAATATATTTGTCTCGCACAAATATTTTGCAATGAGAAACAGCTGAGTGAATATTTGATATTTACTTTCAATTACGTATATTACGCGTATTGCAGAAATAATATAGTAAAATTAATAAACTGAGAAAAAGAGGAATTTAATTTTCGATGGATGATGTAAAAAAATTATTTATTGTATTAAAAATAAATAATTATATAATTTTCATGATATAAGATCTACATTACATTGAAAAAAATATTAGGTACAAAAACGGTACAATTTTTAAGCCGATATCTCTGCAATTTATCTGCGATTTATCTGTGTTATGTGTATATGTATTGTATATATGTAAAATATATATATATATATATATATATATATATATATATACACACACACACACACACACACACACACACACACACACACACACACACACACACACACACACACACACACACATACATATATATATTATACTATATATATATATATATATATATATATATATATGTATATATATATAAAACTTTAGTTTTTATATAACAGAATCCACTGTGATGCAGCGAAATAATTTACGTTCCATGCGCGTGCCGTTTTTCGCACATTAAAGACATTGGTTTGCCCCACTCGACTTTTTCCCCTCTACTTCGCAAACACAGCATGAATGTGATCTTTGAGCGAAGGATAAAATCATTCTGCGAACGACAGTCGAGCGTTCGACAGTCAGTAGTCCTGGCGATCACTTTAAGCGGCATGTTCGCACTACTGATCGTCATTCTCGCGCTCCAAAACGGTGCCAATGGAGCCGAGAGGTTCACGTGAGTACTATGCTGACAAATTCCCGTTTTAATTTTATCAAATATGATTCGATACCATAAATACAAGAAAATACAATTCGCATTAATTACTTGGCCATTTTTGCATAAAAATATGTAGATACCATTTTCACATTTTGGCACAAGTAATATATATTTGATTAAATTCGAATCGATATAATTTTAGTAGATTTAGATTTTAGTATTTAGATTTTGGTTTTTCAAAATTATGTTCTTCAAATCTCTCAATTTTCGATGCCAATTTTCTTATTACATTCTCTATATAATTGTCACCATTTATTTCTACACGTAGTTGAAATTAGCGCGTATATCTCGTATGCTTTTAAAGATATTTTTTAAGCAATAAAAAGTTCATTGAATTATCGTTAATAAGTTGTCGGGGGGGTCACATGATTTTTCGTCTTTTTATCGTTTAAAAGCAATGAGCGATGCATAAAAAAGTATTTTCTTTAAAGCGGTCGAGTAATAGCTGGATTACTTGATTGCAACTGCGTGAATGTTAGTTTTAAATAGAAAGGTAATTCACCGGATACCTACATGGTGAAAGCAACAAGTGGGTGGATTCACTGAGAAATAGACCGCATCGGCGTCTTCTCGAAGTTCAAAGACATTTGCAAAATTATTGAGTTCCTATTACTTCTCGCACTTCTTGGATTTGAATACAGCGTGAACGGCTACTTAGAAATCCTTTCACGTCGTAACGGTGAACAGTAATAAGGCAGACATAATCTGCTTCTTCTCTTCTTAACAATAAAAATTATTTTTGTCTTCCGGTAAAATTATGTGTATACGTAAAATAACTTTATGTTTTTTATTATTAAAAGATTATTTTTCATTAATTGTAGATATAATAAAATATAATTTTAAAAAGTGAAATTAGGCTGATAAGTTAATTGTCGTTCGTTGGTAAGTACAGTTTAATTGTTCACAAATTATATCTTATAACTTTATAAATATTTACTTAACAATAACTGTTAATATTTATTGTTTTATTTATATTTAGTAAACATATTTATATATTATTTATATAACATACACTTTTGTGGTGGAAGGTCATTTATTTTATTATTTTTATGCTAAATTCTGTTGTCAGCTTTTCTATTTAAAATTGGAATTTGGATATTGATATTCGAATTGTTTGCAAATTGTATCGCCTTAATATTTACGCTTTTATTTTTTATTTTATTATTTACACATCAACAATCGCGAGGGCTTATTTTATTATTATTTTACTTATATTTGATTTATTCTTAGAAGACAAAAATATTTATTATCATCATTAGTTACGATTAAGAATTGTTATTGAAAATATTTTTTTTTAGTACTTTTTTGTTTAAATGAATATGAATACTCGTAGAATAATTATAAAATATGTTCATGAATAAATATTTTTTTAATATGAAAATTTTGAATGAATAAAGTACTTCAATTATGAGCTTTTATATTCATCGAATACATTATTGCGCACTTTATACATTCCTGTAATAGACATTAAACAAATAATTCTTCGTGTAACGTCCATATAATACCATGTATTGCGTGTAATATTTATTACGAATTAGTTGATGCTATTGATAAATGTAAAAATAAGATAAAATTTTAATTTATCAAAATTATGTTGTTATTATTTTATTAATTTATATAGGATTATATTAACAGAAGATATATATGAATAAGATTTAAATAGTTACAATCAAGTACGTGATGTTCGATTTATTATTTTAATAATTTTAATTTTTTCAATTTTATACATCTATTCTTTAATTCTCTTTAGTCTTTAATTAAACTGAAAAATTTATTAATTATTTTTTATTATTTTTTTATGTATTCCCTAAAAATATACTAAATATGTTATTATTTACATGAAATTATTACTAGACTGAAAAAATCTTTAATAATTCAAAAGATTTAATTAAAAGATTTAATCTAATTTCAAAGAAATACCTTTTTGCTCATATTCCAAAAAATTATTTGGATCAATGAAAATTTCTTTGAAAATATAACATCTTATTTTTAAAGAAATTTTCATTGATCTAAAGAAAAATTTTTTTTCTTTAAAAACGATCATAAAGAGATATTTCTTTGAAATTAAGATTTTTTTTCCGTGTAGATATATAAAATTAAAAAGTTAGAAAAAAAATGTCAAATTCTCTCTTTTTCAAAACGCAGTTCTTCTTGGCACTACAAGTGCGATACTGGCATGTGCAAGAAGACACTAATTACGGAAAAAGACAACAACCCGGTTTCTCTTGATGTGTGCGAATTATCCTGCGGCACAGGTAATCTGTGGCCGATGCCGACAGGACATATATCTATTAGTCAGGACACAGTACATCTTAATCCTGAAAATATTGCGCTCGCTGGAATTTCCACTCAATCGACGGTGGGAAATCTTCTTCAAAGAAACATTGATCGTATGAAAGAGAATATGAAGAAGCTTAGTGATTCCGTATCTTTGAAAGCTGACGGGTCCAATTTAGTGATACGCTTTAAAGAAGGACTTAATTTTAATAACGTCAAGCTGACCTTGGAAACGGATGAGAGCTACATTCTCCAAATATCTACGAACGATCGTCAGGTAAGTTGTAACAAAGAAAGATAAAAAACAAGAAGTACAACTTTGAATAAATTTACATTTGGATTCTTATTAAATATATTAACGACTGATTTTCGTGGACCCTAATTAAATATTGTTAATTCGAGGTGATATATTTATGTAAATAGCGGGAATAGAAGCTGTCACAGATTTTTTTATAAGAATAAAGGACTTAAGATAAATGAGACTGTTAGCTACTCGAATTAAAATACTGATGTTAAAATTTTATGGATATCGAATATCCAAAAAATTAAAATCTCTTTTGTCTTGAGACACTCTAAAAATAATAAAGTACGTAAATATGTTATGTATTATTCGCTGTCTAATTAAGCTTTGAGTTAATAATTCCATTATTTTATAAGGTCTAGGTTTTCTGTGGCTGAATTAGTGTACACTTTTGGAATTTAAAGTAAGATAGGTATATGTTTGATATTTGTCGAAGATTCTTCGAGAGAATTCTCGTGCAGTCTAATATAGGAAAAGAAAACAAACCAATAGTATTTCAATTTCATTTCGTAACAATAAAGCTTGGATATAAAAACGAGTTTTTTTTATTTATACATTCAAGAGAAGTACAATATATATCCATAGTATGTATACATAGATATAGTATTTCAATGTGTTTCATCATTAGGTCATGCTGTGCTTCGTTAATGATCACATGATCTTTCTAATTGATCATTAGTGCGACGCATTAGTCAGATAAATTAAGATCGTTTCCGCGGTATGACTGAAAATTTACATATTTCATTCACATTTTCTACAATTGCGTATATTTTTGTAATTAATTTAATTTGAACTTCTTTTAACTGAACTCTCTTTTTATTAACTTTTCATTTATTCCTTTCTTTTTTATTTTTTTCTTTCTATTCTCTTTAAATCAATTGCTTTTTTCTAAAAAAAATTCACTTCTACATTCGCAGTTTATTAAAATTAATTTCTAGGTGGAAGCCCTTATAACGGCAAACACATATTTTGGAGCTCGATACGCATTGGAGACCCTCAATCAATTAATAGCTTATAACGATTTGAACTCTAAGATTCATATAGCCAGCGATGTATATATCGCAGATGGTCCAAAATATCCTTACCGTGGAATCCTTTTGGACACTAGCCGAAACTATGTTGACAAAAAGACAATTCTGCGAACGATCGACAGTATGGCCGCGTCCAAGCTGAATACATTCCATTGGCACATTACCGATTCCCAAAGTTTTCCTTATGTTAGTAGAACATGGCCCAATTTCGTCAAGTATGGTAGCTACACGCCAAGAAAAATCTATACCTCTGAGACAATCAGAGAAATCGTCGATTACGCCTTGGTTCGCGGAGTTAGGGTGCTGCCAGAGTTTGATGCTCCTGCGCATGTTGGCGAAGGCTGGCAGTGGGTGAGTAATAACTTCTGCTCTTACCAGAGCAAATAAAGATGATTTATGGTTTAATGTTCGATGCGCTTATAAATCAAAATTGATGTGCCCATTTATCATGAAGAGAATATATTACATATATTATTTATTTAAAGTTAATATAATAACTCTAAAAGAGAGAATATTAAAAGAAGTTTTACGAAGAAGAATAAATTCGTCTCTCTCTCTCTCTCTCTCTCTCTCTCTCTCTCTCTCTCTCTCTCTCTCTCTCTCTCTCTCTCTCTCTCTCTCTCTCTCTCTCTCTCTCTCTCTCGCTCTCTCTCTCTCTCTCTCTCTCTCGCTTTCTCTCTCTCTCTTTCCCCCCCCTCTCCCCCTTCTCTTTCTCAGGATTAATAAAGATCATTTTGACAATATTCCATACAAATCCCCAGTATATCTCAATCAATCGAAAAAAAATATTATTCAATTAATTTTATGCATTCAAATGTTTTTTTGATAATTGAAAATAATGAAAATAATAAAGAAAGTCCATATTTCAATATGAACGTAAAAGAGAGAGGCTTGTTTAATTGTTTTTTTATTACGTTTTTTTGATTAATCATTAATTCTTTTTAATTATTCGCATTTCTTGTTTAGCAATTAATCTATATTTGCATTAATAAACATTAATTAAATAAAAAATATTATGTCCACGAATGTTGTTTATGATTGTTCACTTTGTTAAAGCTTAAACATATTCTTTGAGCACATAATATTAACTATATGAAAAATATATATATATTAAAAATATATATATTAATTTGTTTTACATTATAATATCGTAAAAATACATATTATGAAAGAAATAAAATACATAGATCAAATGTATCATCCTTGGTGAAAATTTTTCTTAGAATTCTTCGCATAATTTTTCATAACTTCTGTATCAATTTTAAATTTTGTTAGAATTTCTGTATAATTTTGTATTATTATAACTTTTTAAAAATTTTCTAAAATTTTGCTTTAATCTACAATACTATATGTTAACAAATAGGTTGGCGACAATGCAACAGTTTGCTTCAAAGCTGAGCCTTGGATGAATTATTGCGTAGAACCGCCATGCGGTCAGTTGAATCCTACTAGTGAAAGAGTGTATGAGATTCTTGAAGGAATTTATAAGGATATGATAGAAGATTTTCAACAGCCGGACATCTTCCACATGGGCGGTGACGAAGTAAACATTAACTGCTGGCGATCCCAAAAAATTATCACCGATTGGATGTTAAAGAAGGGGTGGAATCTTAAAGATAACAGCTTCTATCTATTGTGGGATTATTTCCAGAAGAAAGCTCTGGAAAAACTGAAGATTGCCAACGATGGCAAGAATATTTCGGCTGTCTTATGGACCAGCGGATTGACGAACGAGGAAAATCTTAAACATCTGGATCCTAAAAAATATATCATTCAGATTTGGACACTTGGCAATGACCCAACTATCGGCCGATTGTTGCAAAACAATTTTAAGATTATTTTCTCAAATTATGATGCTTTGTATCTTGATTGTGGGTAAGAAAACATTTTGTAGAATTGGGTTATATTCATTCCTTTTTTAAATTGTAATATATTAAATAGATAAAGTTCTCATATTATTTTATATTTATAAAGATTTTAAAAAATAAACTTAAATATAAATTTTCTTCGGAAATTATAAGATGAAAAATCGTAGAATGTTTCAGAATTTGTGTATATAAAGAATTGTAAAAGGAATTCTACAAAAGATGTGAATTTTTTCAACATTTTTGAAAAGTGTATCAATTTGAGAAATTTTTTTAAATAGTCAGAAAATTATATAAAATGGTGAATTTTTAAAACTTTTAAAATTTATGTAGAAATTTTGAAAAAATATGTGACAATTTCTAAAATTTCTAAAAAATTTTTATTATAAATGTATCAGTATTTGACTGTTTGTAAATAAAAAATTAGTATAATTATTATATAATAATTATCACGTTAATTGACGTTATTATATAATAATTATCATGTTAAATATATTCTATGAACATACATACTAAATCTTCTTAAGATTAAATATTAATTATATTTTTTCTTTTCATAGATTTGGAGCTTGGATAGGTGAAGGCAATAATTGGTGCTCGCCATACATTGGATGGCAAAAGATCTATGAAAATTCTCCGTTAGAGATAATCAAGAAACAAGGATATGGAAATAAGAAGCATCTCATTCTAGGTAAATTCCCTGTTAAAATATTATTAAGACTTTACGAATTGTGCGTTATGAGATAATGTTAAAACGTTAAATAAAGATCACATCTACATAAAATTATTGTTGCATTATTAAAAATTGTTTGTGTTATCTTAATACATTCAAAAGAAAAAGAGAACACTTAGAAATATTATTAAGACTTGTTGATTAAAACTAATTTAATAGAAAAAGATATACAGATTTTACAATCGTTAACACATGTAGTTTATAACATTGATGCGCTGAATAATTACAATTTGATTGATCACATATTTGTGTTATATGTATTTGTTTCATAGGTGGAGAAGCAGCACTTTGGACCGAACAGGCGGACAGCGCGAATATTGATATGAAATTGTGGCCAAGATCGGCCGCGATGGCTGAAAGATTGTGGAGCGAACCGAATTCCAAATGGCATCACGCCGAACACAGAATGTTGAAGCATCGCCAGAGACTCGTCGAATTACAAAAAATCAACGCGGACAGTTTAGAACCTGAATGGTGCTTGCAAAACCAAGGTTCGTGCTACGCGTAAACAATAAACCTATGTTATAAAAATTTGTATCTGTTTTATTTTTACGCAATTTCATTGTTTCTACATATCTGATATTAGATTATTAAATAGTTCTCATAATATGAAAAAAAGTTTTCATATTTTATATTTATAAACATATTATATATTATTTTGAAAAATAAACTTAAATATAAATTTTCTTCGGAAATTATAAGATAAAAAATTGTAGAATGTTTCAGAATTCCTGTATATAAAGATCTGATATTAGATTATTAAATCATCATATTTTAATCTTGTCATCATTTTGCTTTTCCTTACATTTTTTTCCTTTCTTCGTCTTCGTAGAAACCTCATTAATATTTGATAAAAAGTTCAAAAGTTTCATGTTATTTCGATTACGGTGCAAAAATTATACTGCAAAAATATTGCATAAAAATTAAATTTTTCTTAAAGAAAAATTTACATACTTTGTATTTAAAAGAAATGACATATTTTTTCATTTATTTTATACAAACTTAGATATTTAATTAAGAACAATCTGATTATCTAATAAGTTACGTCGTAATAATTATAATGTTTATTAACATTTTGTAAAATAAAACTTATGTGATTTGTCCTCTAATTATAAAAGATGATAATATGTTATAATCGGAGTGAACTTTATCTTTTTATTCACATTCATAATATTTTCGAATTGTGAAGAAAAATAGATGGCTGCGTAGAGAAAAAACAGAAAAAGCAGCTTTGCAATTATTGAAAGATTATTCAATAATATAATTGTTTTATATTTTATGTATTTAGATTCACTGATGAAATAAGTGCAAGAACCAGTCATATTAAAAAGTCTTACAACAATTGTGTGTCGTGTAAAGCTACTTTTTCTGTTGAATGCAGTCTATAAATGTTAGCTATATAAACCAATATCGTACATTGAATGTATCGGGATAATTGATTGAGGAGCTGTCATTGTTTTTCTTGATGAAATTCGAAATTTATTTATCGCAGAAAATATATATTTGCGGTACATAATCGATATTTTTTGAGAGCTGCGATAATATATTTCGATACGCATATATACATTCCTATATGTATTAATTCTTATATATGCTTCTTATATATATTGGCTTCATGTGAGAATGTGAACTCGTAAAATTTCAAATTCAATCCCTTATCCCATAAATATGGATTTTAAATTTGTAATCTGTGCAAAGCATAACAGCGACAGTTTTCGCAATAGGCGGCTGTAGAACACAGAAAGCAAGAGTGCCTACTTATTTTCCCATGAGAATCCATAGACATGAGCTATCGAAACTCAATAATTGTGTTACAATACATCTGTCAAAATGTCATAAAGAAGACGATAAGATATACGTATATATACAGATAATCTACTTAGACAGATACAATATACTTACGGTTACTTGTCAAACGCTAGATTGGGTCAGTGTTTGAAATTTTTCTGCAATGATTCTAGGGTATATTGTAAAAAGTAATGTACGTAAAAAAATCATTTGCTTTGTCTCTGACACATAACATTTTCTAATTCTTAACAATGATAATTATTTATACTATTTTTCATTTTCTTTTAAATGCAAAATAAAATTAGTAATCCGGAATATTTGTATTCTTATACATCATATATCGATTATTTATTTTTTCTTTAAAGCTTTTGTTTACTTATTTCTTGTCACAATTTGAGATAGTGATAGTGAACAGGAGCTTTAATATATAACATAAAATAGAAAACAATAAAATTATTATTACATTGAATATATATTGCAAATATTTTAATTTTTATGATGAATTTAAAAATAATTTAATTTCTTTTGTATTTTTTCGCGAAATTAAAATCTTATTTACAAGATCATCTTATTTAAATACATCTTATTTAAATGAGTAAATACTACGAATATTTTACAGATTTTACATAAATAGATAAATAGAGCGTTAAAATTCTAAAATCACACTTGATTTTCAATACAATACATCTTTCTTATTCGTCTAGATGATTTAAGCGAAATTCTATTCTCTGCAACGAACTTCGCTTTTTTTGTAAAGATCGATAGATCATTGAAGAAACTTTTTTCAATCACAAGATCAAATTTGATTTTTTTAATCTAAACTGTTTTAATGATTCGTGACTCATTGCTAATAATTGTCTCCCTTATCATCAAAAGGTGTCTTCACGAAATACGTTGTAAGAGTTCCTTTGCCTTTCACATAAGTCGGTCCTCGACAAACAAGTTCATATCCGGCATTGATAAGAATCTTGGCAGTGTCTTCAGTGACTTGAAGCTTACCCATTTCACCGCAGCTATCCATTCTAGAAGCCACATTTACCGTATTTCCCCAAATGTCATATTGCGGCTTTTGGGCACCTACAACGCCAGCTATCACCGGACCGTGATTTAAGCCTATAATAAAAATATATTACTTCTTTATTTCATCGAGTTAAAGTGACAATTGACAAGTGTTAATATATATAATTCATTACGCAATTATTTATCATTTAATATTCTTATTAAAAATATTTAAATTAAAAAAGGTATTTTGATAAAAAGAATTTAATAATGAAAGCGTTAACGATAATATAATATATCATATCATTTCTGTTAGTACCTATTCTTAATTTGAATCTCTGGAAAGAATCCCTGTTGATCTGATCCAGAATTGTCATAAGCGCGATGGCAAACTCAACGAGAACGATCACATTGTGGTCTTGTTGTTTCAATAGGTCCTGTATAAAATAAATGAAGAACAACATTATTTTGATAATTTTTTTTATTAGAATAAAAAATAATAAAAAATATTCTAAGCATATATGTATATACATCGATTTATCATATGGAATTATTTTACGCATGATAAATATTTATTTGAATAGCTTTTCAAAAAGAAATCAAAATTAATTAAGATTATTATAGAACATTATAAATAGAACAGGTTTCTAAAGAAATTACTTAAGCTTTCGGCTTTATAAAATTTAATTTTATGATCTTACTTTGCCATCACCATCCTCTTTTCCTGGGCTTAGCCCGGACGCCAGCATGTAAGTACTACCTATCGTCTTGATTTTTTCGATACCCGAGAACTTCGGCTTGAGTAAGAGTTTGTCGAAGTCACAAATGATTTCATTAAGTAGACGCAAACATTCGAGACCTTGTTTATTTATGTCGGTTTCGTCATAAAATTCCTTGTAATTCGGAATTGACGCAAACATCACAGCAATGCTGCTATATCTTTCATGATAGAGTTCCTAGAAGACAACAATAACCTTTGCTTCAATATCAATATACTAATAAATTAATTGATTTTTATTAATCCTAAGTTACTATCGGAAATATTATCTGGGAGATCCGAAAAGAAATTTTTAAAATATGATTAATATCAAAATTCTTCTAATTACTTTAAACTAATTATTTGTTATAACTTTTTTCCTATTCATGATCCCAGAATAAACAACTAATTTGAATATTCTGCACATTTATTTTGTGGCATATTTTAAATGCTTACCGAATATTAATTATGTATCAGTTATGTATATTGAAATGTGCAAATTTCATTAATTACGGCATATAAATTAGATTTATTAAAATTATTACTTTTTAATAAATTAATTCATTGTATACACGATGAAAATAATTTTGAAAATCGAAATTTAAGAGCTGACCTGCATAGCTCTCGTAGCTAAAAAGTGATCAGCTACGTGCGCTGGAAGAATATTTTCCAAGAGAATCTTGTTAATGCCTCTCATGGTTTCTACCTCGTCTTGTTCAACTCTCAACTTACTCTTCCATAAAATATCCATTCTGGATGTGTATTCTACTTGTCTGTCGAGAATGTGCAGTATCAGACTGACGAGAACCAGTAAATATCCCATTTGTATCAGATAATGGATGTGGTAAAACCTGCGAAAATGTAGTTCACATAACATTGCAAGACCGAGCTTGCGATTTATCTCTGTGCTGTTTGAATTTTTAGAACGTCTTACTTACTTGCCAAGGTAGTTCTCGTAGTACATTTGGAATACTGGTGCTTGAGAGAAGATTACGAGTATTATGGTAACGGATAGGAACATTACGCCTAGTTTCAGCAAGAAATCGACTCTCAAGTGTGTCCAGCCAACTACTAATGCTATTACTGGGGAATATAAATACACCTGAAAATGTTATTTATTAAAAGCAAATAGGTAATAACCACTTAAGCGTATAAATTTGTCTTAAAAGAGTTTTATATTAATATATAAAAAAATAATGATAAATAATGCTTTTTAAAAAACTTAATAAATGATATAAAAGGAATTGTTTAAAAATTTCTAAGATAACCATGCCATATATTTTTTTTAAAGACGTAAATAATCGGAAAATTTTTAATATACGCACTGGTACAATATTGTATCCTGCAACGTAATCAACTTCGATCAGACTAATAACTGATGATGCGATAGCTAATAGTGCCGTTATCAAATATACTGTTATTCTGATACCCCGGCTAAGTGCGATTTGATTCGATGTTTCTTCAATATTTTCAGAGTCGGTTTTTCCACTAAACCAAGAAATTGCAGCGAATATAATTAGGGATGCTAAACCAGCTGCAAAGCAGCCATAAACTATGATGCTTCTGTGAAAATAAACGATAAAATTGATTTTTAAAATATTAAGTAGAAATAAATTAATGAAAGAGATTAATTAAGTTTGATAAATTAATTATTAAAATATTAGATACCGCGGAAAGTTCGTGTCATTGTTTGAAGAGACGTTTATAAGGAAAGAAACGACTTTCCGCGATATCTAATATTTTTAATATGTCTAATTGAATTATATAAATAAAATAAATTACCTAATTAAATAAATACTAATAATATAATAGTTTCTATTTTATGAATATTAAAAAGATAAGATATATTAATAATATAATTTTATTTTGTAGTATAGTAAAAATATAGAAATATTGATTTTTTTTAACAAATTATGATATTAAAATATTAGAGTAATAGAGTTAATAGAATAAGAAAGTGAGAATATTATATTATATTAAATTAATTAATATTAATATTATATTAAATAGTATTAAATAGTCGACTAATAATATTTGATTAAATTGTAGTTCACCTTGGTAGATAGATGATTTGGATACAGAACATGATAGCGTAAACCACATTGGAGGCCACAACATACCAAAGATATTGCTCATCTCTCTGCTCTCGATATAACTGTTCTTGACTTTTTTCCTTGAACCAAAAGGTAATAGGCGAAATTCCTTCACTTCCGCCACACCAGTGTCTACAATGTACATAAAAATAGAAATCATTTCTATATCGCAAATTACTTGATTTAATATAAGTAAGCATTCTCATATTGTCGTTTCAAAAAAAATTATATAATATTTATCTCAAAAGGGATAGTGAAATAATTAATAAATTGTACCTAATAATACTACATGCATACCATGTAATTATGTAGAAATGCGGTAATGAAAAGAAGAGTGATATAATTATTATTAAATTTCATTAAGCTATTAATGATTAAACTAGATTTTTTATATGATATTAACGAGATGTCAGATAAATAATCTTAATGTAATGTTGACGTAAAGTAAATAGGTATATGTATGTAACTCACTGTGTATCAAAACAGCTGGCATTATTTGCCAATAGATTTGATTCGATCATTGCTATGCTCTGTCGAAAAAAGTACATTTTAATTATTTTATTAAAACTTTATGGAAATAAATAGTAGCTTACTGTTAGGCCAATATTTTTTGCTAATGTCGCTTCTGCTATATTAGCGAAAGGCTTATCCGCACCCCAACATTCTACGTATTTTGTCATTTTGCTACTAGGTCTGGATCTATAAAAAAATAACATTTATTATTAAAATTATTATTAATAAATTCTATATAATATTATTATTGTTTGTTCTTTAAAAAAACATAAAAATATAATATAATGTATTATTTTTAACAAGATAATCTATAATATTAAAATAACAGATAAATTTCAAAGAATAGTATATTATAAAATAAAATATTTTTTTATTAAATGTGTATGTTTAATTATTTTTGATACATTTTCTATTCATAATTTATTATGAAACATATAATATATTGATAATTAAAGCTTTTAACTAAAAGCTTTTATTGTGAAGTTATTACTGTTACTGTATATTGACATTTTTGCATAAATGTTAATTTGATAAGAATTGACACAGAATTATGTAAGACATGCCTGGAAGGTATTGGTCCAGGTCCTTGTATACGATTTCCACCATTTTCCATTCCATTTTCTTCTCGATTTTTCTGTAGAGAGTAAAAATTATCAGCAAATTTGCATTTTCTGGAGATATTTTTATTTTAACGCGCAACTATAATGTATATGTGTGTTAGAATTCTCATCAGAGAGAAAATTATTTCAAATAAGATTAAATTTTTTATTTTTACAAAAAAATTATCTACAGAAAATATCTTTACTGAAGAACATTTATCTTATTATTGTAAGATAGGACAAGCGAACGGAATTTCAAGCAACGGGTATCAATCACTGTCACTATTATTATCAAACATCCGTCTTTACATACAAAGAGTAATATAAATGTTTCTATGATAAAAGAAAAGTTTCAATCATTACAAGGAAGAATTTTCCGTTTTTATTATATTAAAGATTTATATTTCGCATAATCATAATTTTCGTATATAAGAAGAAAAGTAAAAGGCATGAATATGTAAAGAAAAGTAAAAGATATGGTACGCTGAAAGAAAAATGATTTAGCGAGCTTTTAAACAAGTTTTTAACGAGTTTTTAAGATACATATTGAGACGATAAACGGAGCATTACGATCTAAACTTCGTTTATACAGAGATAAGACGCGGCTTAATTTACTCGGATTTCCTGTTTCACGACGAACTTTATCACTTTGTGATAAATTATTCAATGCGATACTAATGCGAATCTTCTATTCCTTCTCATAAAGGAAACCACTGTTCGTTTGCTTAAATTCTCCTCGTTCAATTGTCTCGTAATTGTCGCGAAAATTTTAGCATTTTAGAACGTAATTTGATTGATGATAAGAGTAAGTTATTTTTTGGTAAAGAATTAAAATTTTTACTATTTTATATATAAAATTCAAATAATATTACAAAGTGAATAAGTTAGAATTATAAAAAATTATTTAATATTATTATTTGCAATATAAAAACAAAAAGATACAACTTTTAAGAATCATATAGTTAACTTTCTCAGGAATTTTTATGTCGTGAAATATTACATTAACAGTATACTCACGTACTTATTTGTTTTTTTCAATGAGAAAAATACATTCTTTAAAATATTCTAAAAAGCAATTATTTTTTTGCAATATAAATTAACGTACTACCGCAAATTGCTCTTTAAACCAATTTTTTAATCTTTATATGTATAATTATAATTTAATATAATTTAATCTTTATATGTATAATTAACACCGATGAAGATAAAGTGTGTATTACTATAGCAAATGAGGATAGATTGGATTGTGTTTTTCCTTCGGCGATACCGGTAAGAGACAGTTGCTTTTGGCGAAAGATTAAGCAACAAGAGTTAAGCACAATATAAATTATTAACAAAAAATTAGAAGTAGCTGAGCGGATAAATGAATTAGATTTTTGTAAAAAAAAAACTTTAAGTTACAATAAATTTTTAGCGAATTTCTACTTACTTTCGTCGGTACAATAAGAAAAGTCTCTATTTTGTGCTGAGCAAGATAACTTTCCCGAGATCCTCCATTGCCTGGTTCAACTTCAAAATGATCGCCTAGTTGTAGTAAAGTAGCCTTCGTTATATGAACCCTCCTTAAAATCAAAAAGAAATTTTATAATAGAATTTAAATAATATAATTATTTTCTCATTTGTGCATAGTAATCCGTAAAAGAGAAATGAAAACTGGTGAAAATTTTTCTTATGATTTTTATACGAATTGAAGCATTTTTCAGAAATACTCAGAAATATTCGGAAAGTTTACATCTTCTTTCAGAATTTTTCATACAAGTGAATGAAATATTCTGAAATTTTCCTATCCCATAAGTTTGAAAAAATATTTTTAAATTTTTTAGATTTTATGACATTTCATCAGAAATTATACAAAAAAAATCTTAAAAATCTTACAATATTTCATAATTAACATATATGAAAAATTCTGAGAAAAGATGTAAATTTTCTGAGAAATGTTTTAATTCGTATAAAAAAATGTGAGAAAGTTACAAAATTATAGAGAAATTTTGAAAAATTCTAAGAAAATTTTCACCATTTACACTTTTTAATTATTTATGTATTATAATATCTCTCTCTCTCTCTCTCTCTCTCTCTCTCTCTCTCTCTCTCTCTTTCTCTCTCTCTATAATAAGTTTTTTACAAAAAAATAGGATTATTTTTATTGTTGCATAATTATGATCTCATAGAATTTTAGAAATTTCAAAAAATTAAAAAATATTAGTGATCGTTCTCTTTTACAATAATAGGTTTTCTATAATAAGTCATTATTTATAAAGCTATAAATCTTAAACTCTAAGAAATTGACCGATCCTAATCGATTATTTTTCTCACATTTGATTGTGATTGATCAATTTCTTAAAGCTTAAGACTTAAACTTAGGTAATGACTTATTGCAGAAGTTTATTATTGTAAAAGAAAACAATGACTAATATTTTGTTATTTTTTAAATTTCTAAAATTCTATAAAACTTTAATATGCGACAATAAAAGTCCTACTTTTTTTTGCAATATTATACAAACAGAAATCAAATATAAGAACAATTATACATTATTATATCAATGTTTCGTAAAATAATAAAATCCCCTAACTAAATAAATATCCCAAATGTTGACAGTTCAATCTGCAGATAACAATAGAGCACTTTGTATGTAATACGATATAAGCGTTGTACCGCAGTGTGGTAGAGATGAAGACCAATACAGATTGAGAGGATCACGACAGTGGTGAGTCGTCTTACCCTGGTAGACCGCCGCTTTCCATGTGATTGGCTAAGGTCACGTCGTCGCTCCACACGTCGAATTGCCATTTCCGCAAACCGAGTACTCCGCACAGCACGTTCCCTGTGTGAATTCCTATCCTCATGTCAACGTTAAAGCCGGTAGCTTCGCGGACAAACCTACATGCAACAAAATTCAATTTGAAAATACTTTTTATCTCGCATTTTTATGAAAATATATTATGTTACTCCTGCATTCTTGCTGCATTGTCTTTTAAATTTGAAGATTGTTTGATGAATTTAGGTTGTTTCATAAATTTAATGTTCAAGATCCGCAAAAATATTAAAGATATCTTTATTATAGCAACTAATATTATAAATATTAACATTAATTATAGAGACTATATTTGAATGCCAAAGAATTATGATTAAAGAAAAAATATTTTTTTACTTAATACACAAGATTTTTTACTAGAATGTATTGAAACGTTAAATGTCAAGAACAAGTATTAAAAAATAATGAGCAAACTTTTAAGAATAAATTTCTCAAAACTACCAAGGACAATAAGTAACGGTTGGCTGATCAATCGCATTGTTCTGTAATTAATGTCTATGTAACACTAAGTGGTTCTATTAATCCTCTAATTCACGTTACCGCATTTCGATACGTGAACAATTCGACACGCGTGCGCGCGCACACACACACACACACACACACACACACACACACACACACACACACACACACACACACACACACACACACACACACA
>NW_012130077.1:985083-986745 GCF_000143395.1 Atta cephalotes
ACACACACACACACACACACACACACACACACACACACACACACACACACACACACACACACACACACACACACACACATATCTACGTTTTAAAGCGCAAGAGATATTTAACTAGATTTATGCCAGAATGTTAAATTTTCAACTATGTCGATCATAATGATGTATGTTTATAACTATATAATGTAACTCAGCATGATGTAAAATTATATAAAGATATTATATTTTTTACTCTTATTTAAAATTATGAAAAAAAATTCAAAGTTTTTAAAAATGTTTTTTCTACAATTTTTTAAACTGAATTACTGAAATAATTGGGTAGGCGAAAAATCTCTGAAATATATTATTTTAATAAGTATATATATCATTGTACGCATTAAATGTGAGAAAAATGTGAAAAAAGAAAAAAATATTGTCGAATATACTCTGTAATATATTGCAATGTTCTACGTGCTTTTATGGAAAAATCTTTCTTTTTGTACATTTCTCTGCGCATAAAAGTAATGTCGCGCAATTATTTTCACATTTCTTTTTTCATCCTATTAAGCTGCAAGCATTAAGAAATGTAGATAGAGAAAAACATATGTAACTAACGAACTAGTTTGTAATGTAGTTTTATTATATTGTATTTTATTTGATCCTCACCTAATGGCATCGATCATTTGCAATCCCATATTAACACAATTGTAAGCATGATTCGGACGAGAAACGGGAAGTCCAGAAACACAATAGTAACAGTCACCCAAAATTTTGATTCTCATGCACTGATTGTCCTGAAACGTCATAAATTAATTCATTATTAAGCTTTTACGTTCCGTAACAAAGTGAAATTTTGCTTCGTTAGCTCGTAATAAAAATAAAAGGATTCTCTCTTCAATAGAAATTTTAAATATTTTTTAAGATAAAAAGTAAAAAAGAGTGTATCGAATATTTTATATTTATTAATATATTTATAATTATTTATAAGCAGTTCTTTATTATTTATATAAATTGTCACAATAAAAACAATAATTCTTGCAGTTATAATTAGTTTTTGAAATAATTGAAAATTAATAAGTGAAAATATATGATAAGATTTGTTAATTAATTAATAAAATCTTTTTGAGACTTGCTTTATAATTGCCCTTTTTCCCTTATTGGATAAATCAAAATATCCTTGCGGCGATATATCTGCGAAGATAAATATACTACGAAGTCAGAAAATAGACAGAGGCTTTTCCGGCATAGCTTTGATAGTATCGTATATATTTCATACAAATGGAACAAAGTTTTTCCATCTGCGTCATCGTTTGCCTATCGCGAAATATCGCACGTTTGCCAATTCAACTGCAAACGGCAGAGAAAAGAGCGAGAAGTCGAAAAGTTCGAACGAATGCTGAACTAGTTGGAAAACATCTATCGACGCCTATATGATACATGACGCTATTTCTAGCGTAATAAAATTTTGCAGAAATATAAAACTTGAATTTAACTTCGTTTGTGTTACATTATTATAATGGGCCGATTATCTTTTGGTAAATTTTATCTGTTCGGTAAATCTGGCAAATCCGCGCATGATTGGTAATCTTATTGTTTACCCAACAGATAAAGTTTATCAAAAGGTGGAACAACCGGATATATATATATATATATATATATATATATATATATATATGTAGTATATAT
>NW_012130077.1:987840-990720 GCF_000143395.1 Atta cephalotes
AGAGAGAGAGAGAGAAAGTACATTGTACCGCATTTATTGTGCCATATTTCTATGTTTCTAGATATTTTCTTATCTTTTTTTGTTATTATTATTATTATTACTATTTAATTATATTACGTTAACAAGAAGAGTTCAAATTATATTTGAGTTTTTTTTTATGAAAAAAAACTTTGTTTCAAATGACTATGTTTATTTTCACAAAGAGCGATTTACATAAAAAAAAATTTAAAACGTTTGACTTCTTTATTCTTTCAAATTTAATTATTTTTACAATTTACAATTACGATTTACACTATTCGTGAAACAAAGTTTAGCTTTACGGAATGCATGTTGCAAATAAATTTTTCGTCCTTTTTGTGAAAGTATGATTAGAGTAAATGTGTTTGTAATATATCATTACTTTTTTTTGTTTTATTTTACACAGATTACATTTTTTACATAGTAATAATTAACAGTTCTGTCGTCAGTTTATCCGATAGTTCTTCTTAAAAAATCAATTATACTTAAAAAGTTGATCTATAACTTCAATTTTTTAATAATATTAGGTATAGTAAAAAAAATCCATTATTTTTCCATTCAATTTCATGCAAAAATAATGGATTTCTTTTTACTACACCTAATATATTATACTAAAAAATAAACCGTAAAGTCAAAGATAGAAGGCAGTTCTAATAAATTCTTTTAATTTTTCATTTCATATTAATATCACTTTATCTATGAATTTATTATACTATATTCTATGGCATTTATTTTGTAAGGAATGGAGTATGACAAAATTTCAACATGTAAACTTAACATAAAGATTGAATTTGAATTATATAATGACTTTGTAAAGACTTTGTAAAGACTTTGTAATGAGATTCTCTTGTAATTTCTACTACATTGTGACACAACAATCTGTTCGTAAATTACAATTTATTACTGAAACTCTACAGTTGCATGGCATTGTATGACGCGATTCAAGAAATGAAAAGTTACGAGCAACAGAAAATTATTATGTGTTGCACGTATACCAGGTTGAAATCCGCGTCAATAAATTTAATTGACAAGATGTAAGAAGTTAAAGGAAGATTTGTCACCCAGTTTTTTCTTATCTGATCAAAATATTATACCAATCAAAATATTATGAAAATATAATCACTATTTTGATATGACGCAAACACTGTGCGGGATTCTTTAAAACTACGGAATTTATCCGCGTAATCCCCGTCATCGATCGGTATGCCATTGCAATGTTTTCGCCATTATTACGATAGCGATCTAGAAGTTCTTTACTTTTTTTATTAAACAATCATACGTATTTGTTGATATTTCAAATAATTTAAATTACAAGATATATCAAAATCTGCTTTTTTTCAAAATATAATTTAAGAAATATATCAAAATCAGTTCAGAGCGTTTTCCCTATAGAAAACACAATAAAAATGTAGAGAATAATTGAACAATTTCAATCGGAATCCATTCCGAATAATTTCATAATATTTCATAATATACTATTTTTTATTTTAGCAAAATCTATCGTTGTTTGTAAAGTTTAGAATTGTATGTATCGACAAATAATTGCTCAAGGCAATCAAACTAAATGGACCAATACATAGTATATATTGGTCATGTTGGTTTTTTTGCTTGATCAACGAATTATTCAAGGCGAGAATGTCATTTTCGTAATAAAAGAAAGAGATTTTTTTTTTGTAAAACGATTAGTATCCACTAGATCATATTACTGAGATTCATCTTGCTCCGGTAACGCTGTAAGATCTTCCGCTATAAAAGCGAATTATGCGACGTCGTAAAGCTGCAGGCCTTGGTTTGCAATCTGACCCCCGGCAAGAAATTTAGCAAGTTCCAAGCTAACTTCTCTTCTAGCAGATGTTCAGCTTTATAAACAATTCCTAAAACTCGAGATCGATAACGGTGGTGGCAATAGCAATGCTGCGATTGCGAGACCGAGATGAAAAATAAATGAAACTCGAGTTTTAAAATTCGTTCGCTCGCGGATTGCATATGCTCCCTCTTTAACATTGGAAATATGTATAATGTACAGCATATTTACTCATTGATATTAGCTTTTATTATTATTTAGTCAAATAATAATAAAATGATATCCATTTATACTATTATTATTTGATGAAACAGCAAAGCTAATATCGTAATGTTGACTTATTTATTTTACTTGTTTATTAATTTTCAATAGGGAATAAAAATTGATAAATACTAACGTAACATAATTAGTAATTATTGTAAATTTAGCATTATGTATAAATTAATTATTAAATTAATGTATTAATAAAATATTAAATTAATTATTAAATTAATTATTGAATTTTGTTCATATGAAAAATCAAATATCAAGTAAATCTATTAGCGAACGAAATATTAATGGAAATAAAAATAATATACGTTTTTTATTTTCAATGAAAATCAATGGTTTATCTTAATATGTAAAAATTAAAGTTATGCACAGAAAAATAGTTAATGAAACATATATGAGAGATGTCACCGTGTTCGTGGTGAAGAGAAATTTTTTATTTTAATAGAATTATTTGAATCTAAAAATGCTAGGTAAGAATTATGGTTTATTTTATCATTATTGGTTTATTTTGTCATTATTTTTACTCATTCTTTCGATTTTTCGCAAGCTGCGAAAAGTGTAATTGGATATAGTATATTTTATAATTATATTATATCTAATGTAGCTATAAACTAATAAATTTGTGGGAGAAAATAAATTACAATATTGTTTGTCCCTTTTTATTAATACGAATATATAAATGTGTTAATTCGTAGCAAAAAATATCCTTGATAAATACAATTTATCAAGATGCAAAAAGTTATTGTAGGTTCTATATATATATATATATATATATATATATATATATA
>NW_012130077.1:995248-997902 GCF_000143395.1 Atta cephalotes
TATATATATATATATATATATATATATATATATTATAGCAGATTATATTTTAATATTTTTTTATTCAATATAAATGTAATTTATATAGATATTATCGTTACTATGACTGTGCAATATGATTATAGAAATATACCGATACTATCCAATACAGTCTATACATCCCTATGACGTATTACGTACATTGGAAATTTATGCGTCATGTAACACGGCATCGACAGAACATATATATGTAGTACCATAGTTTTCGATTAGTAGATTAACATGTGGGGAAATCACTCATTCAACCATAAATTATTCATGTCACCACCAAATGTCATTATATAGATAATGCATTGTTTGCATTGGCCGAAAATAACCGAAATTCAAATCGCAATCAATTTTAATGAAAAACTCATCGCTCCGTTGAAAGTATACTATATATTATTAAAAATAATCAATTATAAATAAAAAAAATATTATTTAAGAACAAAAGTATAATTAATAAAGTAATCTATTCAATTATTTTTATAAACGTTTGTAGTAAATAACAATCTTAAATAAACATACATTGCTAGCATTCATAAATTCTTAAATTTATATTATATTTTTAAATATATATTTAAATCTCTGAAACAAACTGCAACAATTTTTGCAGACAGCAAAAATCATGTACATATATTTAAAAGAAAAAGTAGGCATGAAATTAGGCATTATCTTGTGATAAAAAGGAATACTTATGTTTATATCTCGTTATAAGGAATCTTCAATAACGAAGGAATCTTCAATATATCTTTTAATATGTATCATCTTCGATACATGTCAATTAAATAGAATTCTCTGAACATGTTTTTTCAGAAATGTGATAAAAAAATTTGAATTTCTCTCTTTCACATCTATGTGTTTCAAATCATTGACGTAAAACTTTTGCTGACTGTGTTTGTTCGACTCTCATTTCGAACAAAGTTCTTACGAATTTAAGTCTAACTTTATAGAAAACTTTAGCACGAATCGTTAATTACTTTCATTGAGAAACTTCTTCGCAGAAATGGTCATCTATTTTTTGTTAAAGTACGATATGATATTTCTTAAATTTCCATCTTGTGTGATTATAGTACACGCAAAATACGACTGAAAATGATCATTTAGAAAATCGCGCGTACACGAGAATTTTTATTTTCTTTTCTATATCTGGAAAAACTATTTGTTTCCATATAAAATGTGAACACTTACACATTTCAACCTTCACATGATTTTGTTAAATTAGTTCTGTGATTAAATATAGTCAAGTAAATATAATCAGCAGTCAAACGTAGGTTGAAACTTATAATTAAACATTGATTGAATAGCTGATGAATGTAACAATAAGAAGCTTTTTCCTTATATATTCATCTATGCACAGCGGAAAATTCTATGCGGAACTTTTCTTAATGAATTGTAATCGAGATTTTAATTAGATCATGGAGCATTTTTATTGCTCACCTCTGCCGCAATGTAAGCTGGAATAACGCTGAGTAATAATTGTTCCTGTTGCTCTCTCTCGCATTCAAGCTTGATTCGTGATTCGATCACTGTCTTTGTGCCGGAGAAAGTTTTGCGATGGGCCATCATTGTTAGAATCCTGTAGTACATACCTGCGAGGATAGCAGCCAGAAGGAACATGATCTCCACAATAATCTGTTAAAATATATTTTTCTAAAATGCCCAATTCGTACATTTATTGAAGCCTATACATTTACCTGAATTATGTTGTAATAATTCATTAGATCATCGAAAAATCTTCTTGAAATGTGCGTGAGGGCCAGAATGCAGCCGATAATGAGTGGTATTTGCCACCTCATTTTAGGTAGAATAGCGATTATTGATAAAATGCAGACGAACAAGGGCAGGACGCCTTTTAATATTAAAATTCCTAAACCGAGTATAATGGAGGATGTTAAACCTATTAAAATTCTGGACCGTTTTGAGATCATAGTCGAAGGTAACTGGGTGACCACTAAAAATGTCAAAGAGGCGATGAGCATAGCTGTTAATACCGACACAGGTACAAGATTGGTTATATTGGATAGCTCCTGAAAAATAAATTAATATTAAAAGTATTAAGGCAAGATCAATTATGATCGTATTTGTAATCAAACTTGTAAAATTATTTAAAAAGAAGCAAGTTTTGTTTTTTTTAAATATTTATATAATTTTTAATATTTAAATAATAAATATTAATTTAACTCAACACAATTTAAATAGATTTTACATTTATAACATTTTTGCTAATATAGAATATTTTTGCTAATATAGAATAACTAGAATAACTAGCATGGCATAATAAGCAGAAAATATTAAAAATTATGAATTATGTAGCAGGAAAAGTCATGTTGATGGAATGTGAAATGAAATGCGAAATATCGAAACAAACAGAAATGTACGTAGATAAATAAAAATCAAATAAACATAATGAATGTCATATTTTATCAAAATTTTTTTCATAAATATATCAGGATCTATTGTTCTTTAGTTTATAATTTTATTCAACTTTCTTTCTTTGTCTCTCTCTCTCTCTCTCTCTCTCTCTTCTTCTTCTTCTCTCTCTCTTATATAATAAATAATATATATTAATTTATTTACTTTATTTACTTTACTTTACTTTTAGTTTTAGTTTAGTTAAGTAAGTAAGTAACGTA
>NW_012130077.1:997922-1001876 GCF_000143395.1 Atta cephalotes
TTAACTAATAACTATAATAATAGTTAGTTTACGTTAGTACGTAAATAAATACTACTATAATAATAATAATATATAATAGTAAGTAAGTTAAGTTAGTTAGTTAGATATATATATATATATATATATATATATATATATACAATGAAAGTACAAAGATACTTTTTTTCTTTCCACAATACGAACAAGTTTTTACTTAATCTTTTATTAAATGCGCTGGTAAAGCACTGATTTCTTGAGAACTCAAGAATTATCGGACACAAACTTAATATTGTGTTTTATTATCATTCGAAAAACAATTTTCCGCGCTACTGCAGTGTGAAGCGAAAATTCATACTTTTTCTCTGCCAAAAGAAAGAATGTAAGCGACATCCGATTATGAACACAAAGCCGCGCAATATATTGCACTGTCTTCTTCTAGCTTTATTCTTGTAGTTATATTAGTTTTAGCTTAAAAATTACTCCTTTTGCAATTTGAAAAATCAGTAGAATGACTGAATATGATGACATGTAAAATAAACTATGTTTCTCATCTAACGTTTTTAGATTTATATCATTTTATTAAAAAAAATTATTCTTCATTATTTTTTATTTTTCTTTATTATTCAATTATCTTTCTGAGCATAATTAAATTTTAAATCGATATAAATCGTCGATTTTTATGAAAATAAAGAAGATTTATGTTACAACGCTATGAAGACTTTTTCTTCAATTTTCATTTTTATGAAATTTTGTTAGATAATGTTAGATGCTTTTACTTTACAAGTTCGATTTTTCACGTAAATGAAATTTTTGTAGAACAGAATTGATATTGTAATTTATAAAAAGATAGAAGGTAGTTGTCAGTGAGAAACAAATTGCGCACTTTTTTGCAAATCGAAATGTTCGAAAGAAACCTTTTATCTTCATTCTATCATGATTTGATTGAATGACATTCAATACTTGTCGAAAAAGTACAACTATCGCATATCACAATTTAGAATTTTTGTATTTACAATTTAGAATTTAGTATTTTTTAACTAAAATTATCTATTATTTTACAGAATTGTATTTTTTAATTATAAATCCTATTATATTGAACACAAAATATTTTGTTTTTAAAATATATCTTTTTTCGTTTCTTTTTGTTTTCATTTCTAATGTATAAAACACATATACATATTTTTCAAAATAATTTGCAAAAATGAAAACATTAAACGTTATATAAATATTTTAAATATTTTATATACAATTTTTATTAGAAATTCGAGGTATTCAAAATAGTAATTAAAAAAAAAATGTTTTATTAAATATATTTTACTTTGAATGAGATTTATGAGATTGGTTGATCATTTGTAATTTCATGGAAAAACTACGTTTTATGCATCAAACACAATTTTTTGCGAGAATCTCATTTGTATTTAAAGTGATTCGCTTAACTTTCAACTTTTTAGAGAAATTAAAATTGTAAAAACGTTTTTGAAATATACTTATCAATAAAATTCTAATTTTTAAAAAGACTTGTGAGAAATTATAAATTAAAATAAAAATATAATTATATTAAAAGTTGTAAAAATATTGTAAAAAAATTATATAATAAAATTGTAAAAAATTGTAAAAATTGTAATAAAATTGTAAAAAATAAAGTCGTAAAAAATCTATATAATAAAATTAGTAAATTCTACTTCAATATTCTAAAATATCTGCTTTGCAAATATTTAATATTTTTAATTTAATTTTATATTTTAATATTTTATTTAAAATATATATTTTTTCAATTTAACTATTAAATAAACACTTAATGTCATTGCAACTGATTATCGCAAACATGCGACACATAATACAAATAAAATTGTTACACTTGCGAAAGAGCATACTGCTCTTTTGATAGCGGTTTGATGAATCGCAAACCCGGAAATTTATTTAATCAATGAGGAACTCTGATTGAAAGACGAATTGACGAACTGAAGTTCAATTTGTACGTTACTGAAAAACATTATATTTAAATCATTAAAAGAGAGCAAACATATGCAAAGAATCAAAAGTATTTTACAAATAAATAATTAAATAATTTTTTTAAATTACAGTGTTTAACAATGACAAACTTTCTTTAATTTTAAATTAAAGTTTTCAATAATTATATTGTAAGCGAAAGGATTTTTTTTTAACAAAAATTAAAATTTCTCTCCATGTGTTAGATTTTTGTAACGTTAGAATTTTAAAATATATTTTTGCGTTTTTATAGAGTATAACTTTTAATAACTTTTAATAAACAAATTTTATTAGATTTTACTAAATTTTATTGAATTTGAAAATTTGAAATGTTTAAATATTATTCTCATGTAAACTGAAAGTACATTTTCAATATCCCTCTTTGTACAAGTGATAGACGATCATATGCTTGTTGGTAAAAGGTAAAAGGTTTTAGACATTTTATTCGCTTCGCACTAATGGATCCATAGTCGACCTTAGGTTAGGCGACAATATTGACGATAATACATATAGAAAGAAATCTAATGTTGCAAGTCACACAGTATGTGACCCTCTCTCCCATCATCAATATTGAATTATTTATCTCATGTTAAAGTTGATTTTAGAAATAAATTTAATAAGTGAACTATTTTAAACTTATATTAGTAAAAAAGGCGTAGTGTATATATAATTATTTTTAATGGAATTAATTTTATTAAATAGGACTTAATATAATTAAATTTATTTTTTATTTAAAACAATTCTTGGAGAATATTGAAAGTATACTTGCAATTTTGATAGGAAGGAGTTTTAAATAATAAAGTTTATTATTTTAAACTACAGAAAAGGTTAAATTAAAAATAAATTAAATTTAACTTAACAATTATATTTTCTTTTACCTGAGCTATTTGATCGAATCTGCCAAAGAGTTCATTGAGCGTCTTTACGAGATCGGAAGCTGAAAGCTGCTCTGACAGCGGTGTAAAGTTGACAATGTCTGCGTAGAGAATGCTATGCAAGCAACAATGATATATTATTTTAAAAAATATTTTGTAAACTATTTTGTCAAATAGAAATATGTAAATCAAAAATAAATGTAATAACATTAAAATTATTGTTATAAATGTTAATATTATTTAAATTAAATAAATTTAATAATATTATTGAAGTATTCAATAATTTAATCTTTACATTATCTCTATTATAAAGAAACAAAACAAAAAACAAACGTACTTAATAAATTGAACGTACTTAGTAAATTAATTAACGCTTTGTCAAAGAATTTTAATACAAAAATTGCAATTTAAATATATAAGGAGCATTTTATTAATTTTAGGACCATATAAGATGTGTTCAAAGAAAGAGGCATTGAGGAAAAATCGTATTTTATCGGATCGACAAGTGAACTCGATTGAATCTGCATGCTGCATAATCGAACGATCATATGATTTAAATTCAGATGCATCGCTAGATCGATAGATAAATAAAGGACAGGCGACCAAAGGCAATGTGCGACACGTGCAGCGTGCGTTTATTTCAATGCAATCAATATTCCTTGCCATCATCCTCGACCCATATAATCCTCGGGAGAACTAAATACGCGCGCACCTTTGCTAAATACACTGATTATGATTAAATAATTCCCGTTCTTAAATTATTCCTGACCTTATGAGAATCGAATCTTTATTTATTTTTAACATTAGCTTTCTTGTTGCGAATCAATTCGTAATTTAAATGATTGTAAACGAAATATTGTATGCAAGTATCAAAAAGCAATTGCGATTTAATTCAATCTTTTATGAAATAAAAATTGTAATTTATTTTGAATTTAACAATGTATATCACATTCTAAGATTAATATTTTGTAACAATTAAAAAAACTATCATAGGGATCAGTTTTGTTACAATCACTAATATATGTAATAAATTACCTTACGTTGTTATGTCGTTGTACATACATCTCTTGGAAAGTAGTTTGTTTATGCTTATTAGCTTCCTGACAAGCAT
>NW_012130077.1:1005654-1018615 GCF_000143395.1 Atta cephalotes
CTTTGTTCTCTCTCTCTCTCTCTCTCTCTCTCTTTCTCTTTCTCTCTCTCTCTAGATCGTAAAATAAAATCGATGACTAATTTTATTTCTATTTCATCTTTTAATGTTGATAAGATACGAGAAGAAATTTTCCATCTAAGATAAATTACGTTATCAATTTTTTCTGTCCTACAAATAGCTGGCGCAAAAAAAATCAACATTGTCCATTCTCGGATCCAATCTTAGAATATGATGTTATATACATTTTTCGCGAATCTATTGGTTTGAACAGCTTTCGTGTGTTGCCTATATACTCTTTACACCTCCAATATTAATATTAATTCTTGATTTAGTTAACAAATCCTCTGTAATTCAATTTTAGGATAGGTTTATGAAGAATATGCTATCGAGAATCACCTTGTATATCGATCCATTACAAAGCAGTATTGGAGTTTTAATTGAAAATTAATTACAGCTTGGAACATCATCTCGTCATCATAACGTCTACTCCTCGAGAAGTAATATAATGCTTCAACTTAGGAAAACTTGAACATCTTGCTAATGAGCATTGATTCTTGAGAATAGTGATTAAAATGAGAATGAAACATAGCTTAGCAAAAAATAAGAAGATAAAGGAAAAATATGAAGAAAAAAAGAGAAAATTTTTATTCTAAACTTTTTGATAAATAAGATTAATACAACAAAAAGTCATTTTTAGGTCATTTTTTTACTTTAAAGTGACAATTAATTATTACTTGATTAATATGAAAAAAAGTGTATAATACTTTTAATTTAAACTAGAAAAATTATGATATTTACATGATAATTAGTGAAGCAGAGAGCACCTAAAGCGATCAACGAGGCGACAGCGGCAATGCTGAGTGTTCCTGTATAGAGAGACGCCGTCAACGTTCCTTCGTATTTATCGCGAAGTTCCTGAAGTTCCTTAACACCAGCATCGTCGCCAATAGTATCACCGAGACTTTCTGAAAAAAGCATTGTTGCAGTTTAATTTTGCCACATTCATATATCGCGTGTGTGAAAGTAACGTTTGTGCGAAGCAATTGTTGGAGAACAATTCAAGGAATTTAATAAACCTTGTATTTCAATGTAATATTTGATCGTTATATTGCGAGAAGATATCAAATAGACAGAAAAATGAATGAAGACTGCATGAGATACACATATATGATTTTAAATATTTTTATATTATATATTTAATATTATATTTAATAATATAAATAGTTCTAAATAATACGTAGATTCACTATCTCAATTTATTAAAAAAAATATAGTATAAAATGTTTAATAATTACATCATAAATATATAAAATTATATATAAAATTGTATATGCGCAAAATAACTACTTCAGTAATAACAAATTAAATTATTTGTATAAACTCTTTATTCCGCTTTTAATTTTGTTAATAAGTATCTTTAAATAAATAATCTTTTAATGAATATCTTTAATCTTTATATTTGCTTTGACATAAATGTAACAGAGAAATACATCGCAAGTATTAATTAACATTACATTGATAGCTTAAGGCATACTATTTATTTGCAGTGTGTATGCATAGTAATAAATTCTGATACTATATTGCCGACATAATCTAACGGGGAATTACTAATTTAATACATTCTGACTTCTCTTTTGAAAAGAGCTTTGATGTCGTAATGCGTAGGACTGTAGCTAAATATGTATGATATTGCATTGTGGGCACTTCAGTCATAGGAAGGTTTAATTAATAATCTGAACGCGAACAAAATTCATGGGAGTTATACACGCAGTATATGTGTTACCCAACCATTCAATTATTTTATCAGTATCTTATTTGATATTAAGTACGGTATTGAATAGGATAAAGTATAGCTATAATAATAATAAAACTATTTTATAAATAATAATAAAATTTATGTTATAAATTATAAAAATTTATATATACTCTACAGTTACAAAAATTATATTTTTTGTTTACATCTTTATGTAGTTTGTCTCCTAATAAATTTCGGTTTATATTCTAAAAATATACAGTAAGTTGTGTATGTCTAAATATGTAAGATATTTTTGTGTAATAATTATATATAATAATTATATAATAATAATTATATTTATATTTACTGTACAATTATGTACATATGCGCTTGTGCGCACAAAGTGAAATTATCTCTTCAAATATCTTCGGAGGAACGTATTATTAGGGAAAATATTGTGCTGCTTGGTTTTAAAAAGCAAGAAGAAAATGACTTAGGGACGATTTTGGGTGATGTAAAATTCACAATAAAATGATATTAAATTTTTAGCCTTGAAATTTACTTATTATATTAAATTTTTTAATAGAAAGCAATATTTTTTTAATTATGCAGATTTTTATTATTACGAAATGAGTTTTTAAAATAATGATTTTATTAAACTCCTTTTTAATAAGAACATTCTGAATATGAGTTTTTAAATATTGCCGACATTAACATTGCTCAAGGTATATTGTAGCAATTTCCTGGATATATGCTTTAATATTCAATCCTTTTTTTATTTTGTCGATAATGGATGATATATAGCGTCCATAAAATAAAAATTTATCAGGAAGAATTTTTAAAGAGTAAACAGAAAAAGGATAATAAAATAGATATCTATATATAGTGCAAAATTGACATAAACAAAAATTTAAGTAAACCGATTAAATTCTTATATTCTAAATATAAAGAAGATAAAAATAAAATTGTAGATAAAGATAGAATAATCTTTATATCATATAAAGATTGAGGTACGTAACGTTTTGTCTAATCTTAAACCAAAGAAAATAAAATATAAATATAAAAATGGAATCATTTATCTAATATATTGTTTGGAAATCGCAATGCAATTTAATAAACGTTTTTATCTATTATTTATTACATATTTTAATAAACATTGGCCAAATACATTGTCAAAATTTTTTATACATTATTTCTTATATATTAAGTTTTATTATAATATTTATATACGTTATTTTTTATACATTATTTTTATAATAATAGTGACAAAATCTTATTATGAAGTAATAATGCAGTTACAATATGAATATTACGTTTGCGCAACTTTGCATGATAAAAGGAATGCGTGTCGAGTTATAAGAGCAAATGAATTGCGTTACTATATTTCTCATAAAGCATTTCGCTTATTAAAAAATCTAATATATTTTATTTTATTATTGTATATTCCCATCGGTAGATTTTATTTCATTTTAAGATAAAAGAAAAAAATTAAGTTGTCAAAATTATTCACAAGACTTCATGACTCTCAAGGTTGTTTCGTGATAACGTCTCATCGATTCGTAAATATAAATTTGATATGTGTGAATGATATACGTGAGAAGGGAAAATATTTTGAAAAGTCAAATATCGAGCGTGTCAATATATATCAGTATAACAAAATGTAAATAGCAAAAAATTTTAATTATCAATCTATTAATTATCAATATATATCAGTATAACAAAATGTAAATAGCAAAAAATTTTAATTATCAAAATGTCAGCAGTTACATTTTTATTATAATATATTTAAACAATATTTATGAACTCATAGATATTATATTAATATTAATAATCTATTTTAAAAAATGATAAGAAAGATATCAAGTAAATACATCATTTAAAAAAATAGTATTCTTAAATAAACAAAAACGTTGTAACAATCTTTTCGTATATAAAAATTTAAAAACATTTCAAAACATATTATAATTTTAAGCAAAAATTTTGAAAAGTATATTACAATATTATTTTGTTTAAATATTTTAATATGTTTATATATTTTTTCTAGAAAAGTATGTTGCATCAATTAAAATTAAATTTAAATCAACATTACATTAGGTATACATTTTATTTTTAAATCATTTTTAATTCTTTAAATTTCAGTATTTTAAACAAAAACTATTTATAATAGCTTTAGGATAATTCATTAAATGCAATGGAACATTGTTTATTTTATTTTTATCTAGTTTAAAACATTATGACTTACACAAAATGCACTTTTATATATAAATACGCACTTTTATTTTTGAAATTCTACATGTAATATGAATTATGTTAAACTTAACATCGTCATGAACGCATTCTTCACATACAAGTCTATATAACTGTAATTTTTAATTGATTTTTGTTATAATTTTACTATTTGTTATAATTTTTTATAGTTTATCAATTTTGGTAAATGGTTTAATCAATTATTTAACTATTCATTACTGTTGTAAATGTTTGTTAAATAAAAAGGCGCAGTTCCCGTTTTGCGTGATCGAGGTACTCTGCAAGTGCATTAACTTAATTGATAGAAATTGTCGTCGTGTCGGTGACTAAACGAATCAACCTAATCTGTTAATGAAACAAACCGCATTCAGACACGCGATCACAACTAATAGTTCAATGAAAACAAGGAAAACGTCGTCGATGATTCTAATTAGCTGCTGCTCTTTTATGTTGACATTCGCTGTTTGTATGAAAGCAATTAGGCACCTTGTCAAAGTGAATACGCTCAAAATCATCATGATTTCATTCTATTGCTACGTGTGTATCTCCATCGCGTTATTTCTGTAATTCGCAATACGTGTAAATCATGATAATATTGCATGACAACGTAATATTATATGCCTGATATTGTGACGTAACAATCAACTATAAATGAGATAACGACAATACATAATAAACATAATATAAAAAGAATAAAATTAATTATGCTACGCATATAATGTTACTTAAATTTTTATTTATATATTCTTGTTATTACTTATTTCTAATAAATTAATAAGTTTCGTAAAAGTTTGTTATACAATATAACTATAAATGACACACCTAATAATATACACAATGCGATTCATATATTTCAATACAAAAAATATAAAAAAAAATAAAAAAAATAAAATAAAGAACATAACATAAAAAATATTTTAAATATTTTAAATATTTTAAATATTTTTTATTTAAAATAGGATACTTTACAATCAATACACTGTTGTGGTCCTGTTTTCAATCTTTGCATCAAATATAATATTTCTTTTTTGTAATCGTCTTTAGTTAAACAATCACAAATGTCACCGGTCGAATTTCTGGCATATCAAATTTTTTATCATTCAACTGCAAGTTCTTAATTTCAAAAACAAAAAATAATTAAAGGGATATAAATGAAGAGAAAAAACGGAGTGATATTATGATATTTTTTAAGCCATTCAACATGTTTCAGAAATTCAAGCTAACCTATAAACTGATGCAATTATGAAAAAAAGACGATGTAAAGGTTAAAAATAAAAGCAGAACGTATTGATTGTAAAGAATCGCATTTCAAACAATAATGTTTGAAACATTTTTCTGACATGTTTTTTATTTTATATCATTTTTATTTCAAATTTAATGTATAGACTGCATACAATTATTATAAACAATATATACTATTATTTTCTAACCCAGTTACAGTTGTATATTTCTTGTAAAATGGATATTACATGACATTTTATAAGAATTTTTATATATACATTTATACATATTTCTCTTTTTTCTTTGACAAAGATCATCACAATTTGTTGTGAAATATAATGTATAATTTGTTGTGACAAATCATATACAATAATTAGACAAATTGAGAAGAATTTTTCAGATACAGAGAAAAAGAGAAAATAATTGATTTATTTCTTTGCGTTCATGGAGTTTTCAATATCTTCTGTTCGCAGGTTATTTATTGTATAAAACATATTCGCATAAAAATGTAAAAATTATTTTTCAATTTCTTGTAAAAAGTTCAGGGTAAAACTGCCATTGTACATATACTCTCATACTAGGTGTGGGAAAAAGTTCGTGGCGTTTTTTAAATGCCATCTAACGGGAAAAACGCCACGAATTTTTTCTCACACCTAATATTTTTAATACAAATATTTCTGCTAAAACGTAAAACTATCAATTCTTCTTTGTGTTATCTCAGTTCTTCCAATATTAGCAATCCATACTAATGTTGCTCTTGTAATAAACAAGTTCAAAAATGTATCAACAACAAGGGAATAAGATTGCGAAGTTCATAAATCTTTAGCATCTCAAATAATGCTGTTCAATTTCATTGTTGTAACTATTAATATTAATATTATCTTAAGAAACTTACAACGGCGTTGTCTACAGACAACAAATTGCAGATTGCGAAACGTCACTCCAAACCAGAAATTCGCCTTGTCACCATCTAGTCTTTAGGTTGCTTACAAACCACGGGTCTCGAAATTTCACGATTGTGCCGATTCAACAATTATTGAGCTTTGTACATCACACTATAATAGTTTCACGTTTCCACGCTTTCCACTGGATTCTCTGCATCGCAATAAGCGATGTAGTGTCGAGATGTGCAATATGTTTACTATGTACTATTTGGAGATTGTAAATTGCAAAAGAATTAATCGTCTCTTTATTTTTATTGATAATCTTAAGTGACATTAATCTTTTGCTGTATTATTATATTTTTAAAAGATTTTTATATAAATTTTTTTAATAACTTTTTTTATTTTATTTTTTTAATATTTTTTTAAATATTTGTCAATCTCTTTTTCTCTTATTTATTCAATTTTTGTTATTTTATAAAGTGCTATCTACATTACGCAAGTAAAACTGTGTTTATTATGCATTTATTAATTTACAATTAAATTATTATTTTATTTATTTTTCATTCCTAAGAGAAAAATTAAATTTTTATGTTTTTCATTTTCTGTGAGTTGGCCAAGCTTTCACCGTATGATGCAATTAAGAATTGCCTGCTAACGGTCGACTGATTACATTTGGATTTTATGTATGCAAATGGAAAATAAATGCTGCGTCTGGCTAATACTGGTTACAGCTTGTTTCCCTTCTTTTTGCATTTTTAATATAATAAATTAATAATGTAAAGAATTTTTTTCTACATCATTCCTAATTTACAGACCGCTTGACGTGTGATGAGAATAATCTATCAATATATCTAAGTGTACTTGTTCATTTAAATTGTCCGTAACACAAATTTAGAAAGAATTCAGCTGCAATATATTTTTACATTCCATAGTGAATTTAATATAATTTAATATAATCCTTTTTCTATAAAATCTCTTTTCATGATCATGAAACAAGAATAATGAATATTCCATTCGATTTATAAGTGAAAAAAATTTAACATGCAAGAATATTATTTGTATGTATATTAAATTT
This sequence comes from Atta cephalotes, assembly GCF_000143395.1. Taxonomy (NCBI): domain Eukaryota; kingdom Metazoa; phylum Arthropoda; class Insecta; order Hymenoptera; family Formicidae; genus Atta; species Atta cephalotes. The sequence goes on from NW_012130077.1 coordinate 1,012,817, forward strand.
CATTACTTACATTCTACGTACGTAGCACAGAAAGCGCTTGTATGCAAGTGACAGAAGCGCTTTCTGAGCACTTTGCAAATGCTATGCTACGCGGGATATGCTAATACTGTTATACGCTCAAAAAATGATACTCCAAGCTTCTATAGTACAGCATTCTAATTATTTACTTTAAAAATTTTAATTTTAGGAAAAGAATATAATAAGACAAATGTAAAAGTAAGAACTAAATAAAATAAAAGAATAAAGAAATGATAGAAATGATATTAGTCATGATAATCAAATCATTAATAAATTATTAAGAAATATATCTTATATATAAACAATGCTTGCATTATTTTGACGTTGAAAATTTTAATTTTATTCAAATAATGTTTAAATATTATTAATATTTGTATGTATACACGCATGTTTATTATTTTAATTAAAATTTTTCCTTTGTACGTAATAAAGATTTATATATTTTTTATTTCATTTGTTCAAAAATTTAGATTTATTATATCAGAAAAAGAAAATAACGGAATCATAACAAGCAATGAGAGTTATTTGCCATTTTATTGCTTATTGTTTTATTTGCAATAATTGCATGCGGTGACGTGAACAAATGATGCTCTCGTTGGACGACGCACCCTCGTTGACTGTATATCATGCACGTGTATCATTGTTATTTATCTCTACATTTACAGAATCGAAAGGATATATGCTCACAATGTTTTTTTTTAATAAATACAAATTCTTGTTGAGGCAATGATGTTTTCAATCAATATTGACAAAATTCATATTTACGGATTTTCTTCCCGAAAGAAAAAGAGAAAAAAGAGCTGGAAGGAAAATAAAGAGAAGGGGAGAGAAAAAAAAGAAAAAGAGAGAGAAGAGAAAAAAATTCGTTCCACATATGATTTCTAAAAAATATAAATTGTTTACTTCCAATGACTTCTGAAAAATATAAATTATTTTATTTAATCCCAAAAACGACGTGAATAAATAAATATCGTAATAGATACAATTTTCTTCTTTCTAAATTTATTTATTTGAATTAATTCCGTTTTTCAACATGAAATAGAAACACAAGACTTAGAATCTGCAATGAATTTTCATGAAGGAAAACAACAGCGACATCCAATATGCCGCTATTTCCGAATTCTGTATGTATGAGACGGAATATGTAATTGCACATAATCGGGTACGACGCATCGATGTGGCGATGCAACAATTGCGCTTCGCTGGGAGATACCGATTGTGCGGTGCATACCGATGTCGCAGGATGAATTTACGTGGAAAACGTACGTTTCGCAAGGTACTTACATATCAGATACGATGTTTCCTGGTCACGCCAATTCTCTGCCGTAAAAGCAATAATTGCAACACGCTGGCAGCCTCGAGTTAATTATCGCGCTTGTTCGATAATAGTTGCAATCGACATGGTTACTGGCCGATTTTATATTTAATTGTACACGTGAAGTGTGTCATTGGGTTGGCAGTCGGAGTCGCAACGCGTTATTATTCCGAGCAGGGAATCCTCGTTTGGAATTACCATCGTATTTACATGACTGGCGTAATCTCTTCTTGACAACGCGTTAATCTCCTTCGCATTACGCGTGTTTGTAAATCAATCTATATTGGATTATATACGTCGCTTTCGCAATAATACCAGTCAGACGTGATTGACTCGATTTTAAATTGAATAAATTAACGCTGGCTATCCCTCTGTCAATTTTCTTGTATAGGCTTTATATTCAAAACATTGATAAACCGATTACCGAATTTTCACGTTGTGCTATTTGAAATGCTTTTTGTTTGTCAATATTTGCATTAAAAAAAATATGAAAATATACACTGTAAAAAATAAAATGTTAATTTTAACTTAAAAATTAACTTTTTTGTGTTACTTTTAATATTTTTGCATGTCTCAGAAAGTCCACTATACGATTATAAGTTGAAATAACAATTTTATTTTTATAATAAGATAATTTTATATTTTATTTCATGAATGCTTTTCTTGTTTATTTCAAATACAATTGTATTTTTCTTCAGTAGCACACAGAGTATTTTTTTGTCAAAATTATGCAATTATACTATAAATGACAACCGGTGAACATGCGGAAAGATTCATGATCGAGAAGAATCCGTACAATGCTATCTCTATTTATTGACAACATTACAGAAATAAATTTTTACTTTCCTCAATGCGATTAAAGAAAATATATTCAATGATATACCTAAAAAAAATCAGACTAAAGTATAATGGGAAAATATTAGAAGAAATCAATTTTTGTTCACTTTCATGCGTTGTGTTTCCCGTTGTGTGTGATGAAGCATTAAATCAGTATTAGTTGTTCAAGGGAAGCGAAAGCTTTCAACGCAAAATATCGTGTGATATCACGTGGTATCATTAACTTGGCAATATCATTAAACTACAACAGTAATTACTTGATATTAGAATATATACACGCTGTTATCTATAAATTTGCATCGTTATCTAAATAAGTGATAATCTTTGGATCATATAAAGTGACTAAACAGCTGTAATGATATTATTTATAGTATAATGAAATGTGTAACAAATTATTAATTAACACATCTTCGTTAATGCTAAAACAGATAATGATTAAATTTACATATATTTATTATAATTTAATCGTCATTAACGAAATAGGATTAAAATAGGAGAAAATAATTATACGAAAAATGATATTAGAATGCAAATTAGGAATAGATAAAAAAAGAAAGGAAAATTAAAAACTAAAAAAAATGAAAAATTTAATATACCTTTATAATTTTATGAGATTTGTTAAAAAAAAAAGTATTGGACTGCTATGACTAAATACAAACTATAAGACTTATTGGATTTGGAGTTTATTAGTCTTCAGAATAAATTTCTTATATAACAATGTACTTATTGTTAATTGATAGTTTCTGCCATTGTGTAAAACACTCTTTAAAATCATTTTTTAGAATATTTATAAATATCCTCATCGAATTTTATTTAATAATTTTAAATTAAACATCATCAAATCTGTGATGCTTTAAAATTTTTTCAGCCTCGAGAACAAAAAATCAACGCTGTTCGATGAACATGGAAGCAGCTACCTTCATAATATTTCGCTTTTATTCTCGCCAAAAAATGTTGGAAGCATTGGAACAAGTGAGCGGATGTATTATCGTGAAGTACGCACTCCTGAAAGAATTATCATGTTCCACAGAATTATCTTTATATATTATTCTTAGCAAATTAATATGTCATTAGCTATTTTACTTTGAAATAATTAAAACTTAATTGGTTACTCTCAGATATTGCTACTAGTTTTATAATATTCTGACAGTGGAAACCAAAGTTTTAAATTAACTTGTCTCTAAATCCGCACTGGTTCTACTATCGTAATAATTAAAATATCAAGAACATAATGACTTCCTTGATATTTTAATTATAATATTAATATACGTATATCTAGTTCAGATGAACTTTTTAACAGATCTTGTGTACTGAACACTTTGTGCTTGTACTAATTTTTTTCTAAATGTATGTCATTGTTTATAAAGGAATGCATTATATTTAAGAACATTTCTCCCATTGTTAAACAAATACATATAAAACGGTTAACTAATCATTCATTTAATATTATTTAACTAAAATTAGTTTGACTAAATATCTGATATTAATTCTGCGTATTATCAATTTCTATTATGAGTTCCAGCTGCTCGTACAAATATGTATGTATAGCTATATATTCCTATATGTAACTATATCCTGTTGCCAACTGGAATCACACACTGCAGTTAGCGGAAACCGATAGTAGGTTGAATCCGGAAAACGCGCAAAGTGCAAACGTTTACGGCATTGAAGAGGATATGCAGACAGTGTTCCCAACAGCTCTGACCGGCGTGAACTATTTTCAATCTCGGTTAGAAGGACATTCCGTACAAACATAATAAAAAATTTTGAAAAAAGTTTTTGATAAATCAAAATTTACAATAAAAGATTTTATATTTTATATTTTTGTTTCAAATCAATTTATTGTTTGTATTTTTAGATTATCAAAACTTCGTAATACTTTATGCTTCTATAATCTGAAGCTACGAAGATTACTTCCTGTTCGAGTTGTGATTTAATTAGCTCGGTGTTTTCTTCGAATGAGTTTTTGTTGTCACCAAAGTGTTTCGAAGCGAACATAACTCATTGATGCTTTTTTTTATCTTAATTAAGATCTATATTGAGAATGAAATGATGTCTATCGATTCAACCAGATCACATTAACTGCAGTTTTACAAAATGGATCACTTTGCAAGTAAATAAAAACACTGAATCGACTGGATTAACCGAGACTACGAAGACAAACTTCTTGCTTTTACTTCCGTTTTCTTTCGCGTTTTTTCATGCAAAAAAGAAATTTCAGCATATTTAATGTAATATATACAATATACATGATCCGAAAAATCGTCCGCAATACTTCGGAAAGTGATTCGGAACCAAAAAGAAATAAAAAGAGCTATATAAACATAGGAAAGTCGTTTTCGAGTTATAACCACTTTTATGTTAAAGAAATTGTAATTTATTTTTTATATAATAATTATAATTATAAATTATTTCATAGTGTTTTAACATAATTAATTACATTTTGGACTATTTTGGCGTTATCCAGGATGCGCCATCTAGAGACATAGTTCGCTTGGTATTCCTTATAGTAAAATAAAAAATTTTTTAATTAAAAAAAGAGATGTCAAGCGAATGTTTCCACATAGTGCATTCTGGATAACGCCAAAATAGTCTGAAATGTTATTTATGTTAAAACATTATGAAATAAATTATGATTGTAATTATTAAAAATAAATTACAATTTTTTTCACAACATGAATATAGTTATAACTCAGAAACGATTTATAGCTTTTTTCCTATTTTTTCCCGAATCACTTCCTGAAGTATTGCGGGCGATTTTCCGGATACTTTGTATACAAAATATATCTAAATGAATTTGTAATTATTATTTAATATGTATTAATATTAAATTGTTTTTTATGTAAAATTGAAGATTTGGAAATATATTATTATAAATTTTGTAAACAAGACTTTATACTTTATACTTTACTTAAAGGTACAAAAAAAGATTATTATATAAGAAAATTATTAAAGCAAATCTAACGTTTTTAATAAATGAAAAATTAATAATTAATATCTTTTTAAATTGTGCGATTATTATAAATGGCACGAAATTAAAGAAAAATAAAAGGAAGAAATTAATGTAATATTAGTAAAAATATCTTCACATCAATTAGTAATAATTCGTCCTGTTTATTATCAAACTTGTTTCTATATAATCGCAAACATATAATAATTGTTTACAAAATTATGATAACCTATATTTGTTTCGTTACGAACGTTTCATTTAGCATATCGCTGATCGAGGAATTGATAAATGCTCATTCGTTACTACGAGGTCAATGTCAATTGTTGTTAACTGAGTTCAAGTTCATCCTTAATTCGTCAATTTCTCGCGATTGACTAGCGTTGTAATACAGTCTTGCATTAGAAACATTTAATCGAAAATTCATATGTTCATAATCTTTTAATTGTTAGAATTTTCGATACTTTTTATATACTTTCGATACATGTAACTGCATTATATTAGTTACAATTTTACAATTACACACACACACACACACACACACACACACACACACACACACACACACACACACACACACACACACACACACACACTATATACTAACTTAACTAATAAATTAACTAAATAATTATTATTATAACTAATTAAAATTAACTAATAATAAATAATATTAACTTTA
>NW_012130077.1:1018897-1020079 GCF_000143395.1 Atta cephalotes
TATATATATATATATACACACACACACACACACACACACACACACACACACACACACACACACACACACACACACACACACACACACATATATTCTAAACTAAAATGATTTTTCAAAATAATGTTAATGTAACATATAAAATCAATTAATAAAAACTATCTAATTTATTTTTTTGTAATCAACTGATTTATGTTAAATATGCAGAGACTGTTAATTTTGCTTTTCATAGTAATAGCTTTAATTCCTGTTTTATTTAAAAGGACAGCCCTGATCAAATCAAAAGAATAAAACAGCTCGTTTATATATAATTACTTATTCTCTATAGAAACATATTATCTTTTAAAAGAAAATTGTATATTGATATATTTTACATAAATTAGAAGATAATAAAAATGTAGGAAAATTTTTGTTATCATCTTGGTATTACCTTTCTATACTTTGTTTAAGTTTAATTTCTTAAAATATATTGGAGTCGTGAATATATTTTTGTTCTATAAAACATGATTAATGTTTATCACATAAAATTGTTTTTTAAATAATTTTCTTTCGTTGATTTAAAAAATTTTTTATTGATAATTCCAAATAAAAAAAAAGTGAGATCTAAATTGTAGAAAATTCATTATTTTACAATTATTGAAATGTTCTTATACAATTCTAATACGATTTCTTTTTCTTAAAAAATACAATTGCTAACTTTTTACGATTAATCAATCATGTAAAAGAAGCAAGATGTGCGACGTCAAAGAGAAGATCACATTGTCGGTGTTTGATAATATTTACATGATACTATCAATATTTAACGTATTGTCATCAAACGATTCGTATCCTGTGAATGTTTTACTCCTTTATTTTTCCATTCGAAATTTTATTTTTATAAAAACCGAGTAAAATAGAATAAAAATTAAAGAGAATAATAATTCTGTATAAAAACTAGAGTACATCAACAGTGACAACGGTATTATATCTATTCATAATTAATATCTCATTATATCGTCAAATATTAATAGTATTTAAATATTAACGCTATTTGTAACTAACTATTCATATAATAATTCAAAACAAATTCTTTCTGTATTATTAAAATATTTATTCTTTTAGTGTAACTCCATTTTGTATAAAGCACATTGAAAAAAAAAATCTTAATTTCAAAGAAATATCTCTTCGCTCGTATTCAAAAAAATT
>NW_012130077.1:1020099-1036424 GCF_000143395.1 Atta cephalotes
TCTTCGTCGTATTAACTAAAAAAATTTATTTACTTTAGGTAATTTAATAGAACTTAATTTTTTTAAAAATAAGATATTGTACTTTCAAAGAAATAAGATATTGTATATCAAAAAAATAATTTTTTGAATACGAGCAAAGAGATATTTCTTTGAAATTAAGATTTTTTTTTTCAGTACATTATTAAATAAATTTTATTAAATAAATATTCTGCAAATATCTCAACAATTGATATCGTTGAAATTTGTGTCATTTACTGTATTGCATATAAACACTGAAAAATGTGACAATTAATGCCTGCATTTGCTTTGCGTGAAACATAATTATATCACATTACTTTCAATGTAACATTCCTATATTATATTTCATGTATTATTCTATACAAATACTTGATTTTACACCTTGTAACAATTTACGCGTCACAAGCTACAGCAAATATTGTTTTGCAAGCGTGATAGTATTCTATATAAGTTTGCTGAATAAACCTGTTAGAGTAAATACATCGTGTTCGTTAAGTATGGTTTATAGGCACGTTGGATAGGAGGGTATACTATTAGTTCTCGATATTGCATGCTTCAAACATCGTTTCGATATTGCAAAGAAATTCTTCAGGAAATAAAATTTGAAAACAAGCTGGTACTTTATTATAAGCACAATTTAATACAAAGGAAATTATTACGTTATAAATTAAACAAATTGGATACACAAAATAGGAAAAAAAATGTAGAATTAAAAAACACAAAATATGTAATACAAAATAAAAACTGCAAAATATAAGAATGTAGAATATAGAACGAGGAATTAGAAATATTTGAAATGTTTTGAATATAGAAAAACTAAAAATATAAATATTTCTTTTTGTTGATAGAAACAGACTTACTTAAGAAATCGAAAAAATGTAAAAAATGAATTTTTTTTAAACCTCATCCATACATTATATCTGTTAAATATTTCAGTTATGTTCATAAAAAATTGTATAAACTACATACATTCTACTACGTACATACTATGTACATTCATTTTTTACAGTTTACGTATTTTTTACAGTTGCATATTCATATATTAAGTAATAATTTTAATTATTAATAAAATTATTTAATTTAATTTATAAATTATTATTTTGCAAACAAAAAAATTGAATTAACTATATAATTACACTGAAAAAAAACTCTGCATTAATTGAAAATTGATAGATTATAGAATTTTCTGATTGAATTTATTATAATTCTAGTTGTTATATATAAAACAGAATATAACAAAATGATTGATATGATTAAAATTTTCTCGTTTGTTCATTTTCAACCAAAATTTTTTTCAATATACAAAATAAAGTCAAGATACATATAGCAAAATGTCGAATTCATCGAATTCATCGAATAATGTTCGCAATATACATTTACTATACGTAAGGGATTTCAAACATGTATATACTTTTTTTATAGTACTTTCGTTACATCTGGGAATCTCCTTGGGGAGAGCTGGTCCGGAATATAAGATAAAAATGGCTACGCGCGTGGTATGCAGCTGCTCTATTTTTTTTTTCTTTATTTTCAGCGAATCCCTAGCGATATGAATTCTCTGTTACAACGCGTTCTCCATTGTGCAGGTTATGCTTTGGGTTTTCGGCTGAAAGCCTTTACTATGCAATTATCTACATGTCTCTTCAAGGTACGCATTCGGCCAGCTATCCTACAATGTTCTGTCAGAGCGCTGTTTTAATTGATAAAAAAAATTACATGTTTTACAATCTTGATTTGAATGAAGAAAAGAGATGTTTGTATAAATTACTTTAAATAAAATAAAAATAAAATGAAAATAAAATAAAAATAAAATGAAAATAAAATAAAATGAAAATGAAAATAAAAATTACTTAGCAATTCCACAAGTAATAAATATCTTGCATTATTACTTTAACATTCCCTTACTACAGTAATTTATTGACCTTCAATGCATCTCATTCTTGCAAAAATTTTGTTATAATTAAATAATTATGATTTAATAATAATTTTTTTCGATCTTCCAATAATTTTTTCGACTTTCCAATTTCTAAACATCAAATTATTGTTTCTTTAATATAATTATTCTAAAATTATTAGAAAAATGTAAGTTGTGCAAATCATATATCCTTTAAGAGGTAAAACTGATATTAATTTTTCTTAAACGATTCGAATAAAAATATATAATCGTCTAATACAATTAAATAATAAGTACGAAAAAAATAGATAAAGTTCATTGCAAGAAAACTATTAAAGAAAGATGAGAGGATCGGTAGTTTCATCGGGCAGCTGGTCGATGTATTATTGGTCAAGGGAAGTTTCGATCATAAGAGATCGCTAGAATTGACACGAAGTGGCGAAGGCTACTGGTATCGACAGGCCTCACCGATCAGGCGTCTATCATGGTTTCGAATCGAGTTCGGTGTTACATTCGCAAAATCTCCTTGGAAACACGGACCGCGAACTGTGAAAGTTTCATCAGCCGATGACATTATCATTTATGCAAGCAATTTCGATGTGGTACAATTAATAGAATACAATGTAAATTCAAATTTGACTAAAATAAAACAAAAAATAAACGTAAAATGTTATTTTATAAAATTGCGACAATATCAGTGATATTTTTTTCAATATTCAAAATGGAACAAAGGAGTTAATTTGTGGAATATTCCTGATTATTGAAAGCTTTTCAGTATGGTATTAAATTTTTGTAGTTACAAGTTTTTCCTTGAGTTTACTTAAGTTGTTGTCGCTGTTGAAACTTTTCTCTCTTCTTGAAGTTTGTATCGCTCTGTATTAAGATTCAATTTTTGTAACATAAAATTCTTAACATTCAAGTACTTTAAAATATTTCTATTATACATTATATTAAACCGACAAATTATCATTAAATAATATAATAAATTTTTATCTTATAATTAATATTGTTATTGTTATTTATAAAATTAATAATGTTATTTCATGTTTTAGTTATATTTGCAGTTTATAGAAATATATTCGGTTCACAAAAAGTAAAAAAAATCATTCTGGAGTTCTATGTTTAATTCTCTACAGAAATAATAACGTAGATAAAATAAATATAAAAGAATAAATTCAAAGAAGTTTACAGAAATTTAAGTAATGATTCACAAAGTTATGAGCTCTCTGTATGTTGTTTCAAGTTTGCGATTTCCTATGTGCGTTGTACTTTTCATAGAAAGTAATCTGTTATTACATGTTTTAAAATATGTCTCGAATGTCTATATCTCGAATAACAACTTTAATTTTTTTTTATATAATAAGTCATCTTCCATAAAGCATTGAAATTAAAAACAGTTGCATTATTTTATTTGAATATCATAGAAATCTCGTGGTTTAACTAAAAGAGAAAGAAAAATATAAAAACTAATAACATATTCTCTTGTAACACAAGAAGAAGTGTGCCACTTTATTGCTATTCTGACAGCCTTAAAAACTTGATATTTGTAATTTGATATTTGTAATTCAAAGTTTGTATTTAATATTTATCATGAAATTTTGAATTTGATGCAAATTGGAGAGCGAGCGGAAACGAGTTCTTGTAATATGCGATGTGATATTCTCGGTATGGTAAAGCCATACGATGTTTACAGTCGTGCTATCTCGACGATTTCAGAATTCTATGTTTTTCATTTGAAAATTTATAGCGAGTTTACACCGTTGTGTCATTTTACATCGAAATCAAACTCGCGGAAAATCATTAAATGTAATACGATCGTTAAAATACGTACTGAAAGCAGCGAGGTGAAACTAGTAATTCGTTACACCAATCGGATTTTCAGTGATCTTCTCATTAAATTCTCATTCAATTTCACTCATCTGTTGATTCATAAATAGCTCCCTAACAGCTTTATTATATTTGACGTGGGTAGTGTTCTGTCTATATATAGCTGTTGCTTCAAATTATAAAGTAATTTTATTTTCTATCTTTAATGTAATTACAGCGATATTAATAAATTATTGATAAAAAATGTTCACCCTTAGTGGCATTACCAATATTAAAATAATATTATAATAGCAATAAAAGCCTAACAGAATAATTTTTTAAATAAATATTCAGTAAATATCCCACATAATATACATAATTAATTTTTATCTCGTTAAATAAAAATCTACAATAATATAGAATAATATCGTCAATATCCGGAATGTTATAACGGCACTATTAGCACTACCATCATCATTACGATTACTATCGTAAATGCCGTACAAGCACGGAAATAGAGACAAGTAATGAAAGGATTAAGTCGTATAAAACGCTTTATCCGTACAGAAGCATTCGCTTTGTGTTTGAACCGTAAAGCTTGCATTTAATAGAACTGCTGTTACTACTGCTGCCGTTATGTTTCGACTTCACATATATACGCGCGAATGTGATCGCTTGGCTTCCGGAATTACGTATTTTCACGTGGCAAGTGTGTACGGTATGATGTTGCGCTCGTAACACGTTCGTAACAATCAGGACTTGTATAAACATACGCCGTACCCCGCTATTATTTCCGTGTACATGATTAATAATTGACCAAGCGAAGGATCAAAATAAACCATGCCGCTCGAGAATTTGGAACTTGGCTCCGATCTTCGAGTCATTTTATTACCGTGCGATGACAAAATTAGCAACAAGGAAACTACGTCCCCTGAAAGTTTATATCATGCGCAAAGAGGTACAAATTAATTTTTGCAGCTATATGTATAAGAAAAAAACTTTGCATTCAACTATTCCTAGATTTTTATCTAGATAAAAATTAATTGTTTAGATATATATGTGGAATAGAATAAAAAAAGTATTCGATTATATAGATTTATATTATTTTATGTAGATATGTAATATAGAACAATTTAAAATAATATAATATTAATTATTGTAAATATAATTAATTAATATAATTATAAATATAATTAATTAATAAATATATAATTATATATATTAAATAATATATATTAATTATAATTAATTTATGTATAATATTAAAATTAAACATATCAAGCATCTATTATATTCTCTTTTTAAGTTTGTATATTTTATATTAATTTAAATTTTTTTCTTGATAAATGTGAATACAAATATACACTGAAAGAAAAGTGTTTGATATAATTGCATAGTAAAAAAATTAGATTAAAAATTTCATTTTGATAATTATTACTTTATAATGTAAATTATAAATTATAGTAATAATAATTATATTTATATCTATTTAAAAAATATATAATTATATATTTGCAAAAAGTTCATAATTTATAATTTATAATTAACTATAAATTATAATTAAATTATAACTATTTTTTTTCTCGGTGTACTTACTTCCTAGAGACATAGAACATGAAAAGCTTTTATGCAAATTAAGTTTCAAGACAAATTAATTAATATCTTTTCTGTTGATGATGAAAAAGTGAGATGTAACTTGATGACAAATAAAGAAATGTAATATAAGTACTTTTTTCTCCGTTAAAGATGCCTTTTACGCTAATATAATAGTGATGCTGGGAAATACTCGCTTGACAAGAACAACACGAGCTGAAGCTTGTTTCCTTGGTCTTGTTTCCTTGAGAATTGCTATTATAAAGCTTGGAAGACGTTACAGCGTAGTGATGTGATTATGAAATACGCGCAAGAAGACGGTGGATTGGATTTCACACGTCGCAAAACATTGATGCGGCATAATACCGGCTCGCAATCGCGAATACAGGTGCGAATACAGGTGCGCTTTAAATCCAGGAATTTACGCTCGCTCATTCGTTTCTCGCAAAAGGAAAAAGAAAAGAAGAGAGAAAATATCCGGATCAAAGAATCGCGAGAATTAAATGCAGTCCTATGCCGTATGTTTAAACGAATTCTCTTTGCTATTACATTTTTCTACGGTATATAACGTATGATACGTACTGATACTTGTATAAATTTATTTAAAAAACGAGTGCTTATTAAAATGAACTTATAAAAACGAGAATTTATTAAAATGAATACATTCGCGCAGTCTTGCATGCAGAATAGTGAAAGCGCAAAATAAAATTATGCGAAAACGTTTTTGAGATGAAAAACATTTTGCACTTATAATTAAAAAGCGCTTCTTTTGATAAACATATTTGCATTAACATATTTAAATGTAACATAAAAACCGGAAAAAATTTATCTAAGACCTAAAACAAATTTATTCAAAATATTTACAGTATATTTATAAGATATTATATATATATTATAAGTATATATTATAATATATTATAAAAAAATTTGTTTTAAGTTTTATTAAATGAAACTCGTCAATTTTGTTATTTTTAATGTTTGAAGTACCAACATTTAAATAATTATATAAAATTATAAAAAATTATTAAAATTACATAAATTTTTCCTGTAAAAGGAATTTTTTTCAATATTATATATTGATATGTGTTCACCGTCTTCTTGAGCGTATTTCATAATCACATCACTACGCTGTAACGTCTTCCAAGCTTCATAATAGCAATTCTTAAGGAAAGATCACTTCAGCTCGTGTGTTGCCCTCATCAAACGAGTATTTCCCAGCATTACTATTATATTGATATAAAAGGCATCTTTAATGGAGAAAAAAGTATTTATATTACGTTTCTTTATTTGTCATCAATATTATATATAATATTACTTATAATATAATATAATATTATTTATAATATTACTTAATGAAGTTACAATCAGACTTCGCGTTTAGAGACAGAGAAAGCTCATACTATAAATCTAAGAATTTTAAATGAAAACTAAATTCAACAAACAGTTTCTATAATTTTTTAAACAGCTGATTGAATATTTCGCAATTGTGTAAATTTTGCGATGTTCGATAGATTGATTTCTAAACACTATAAATTTTCAGATAATTTTCAGAAATACCTAAAATGTTTTAACATATTTTTTATTTTTAATAAACAATTTTTTAAAATAAAGTAATATTTCATTTTTTTATAAACATAATGTGAAGATCATAATTTTTTTAATATTTGCATGTACCAGCATATTTATATTTTCAAATCTCATTTATAATAACAAGAGTGATGTATTTCATATAAGCTGTCATATCATATAATAAAAGCACTTTTTCATTATAATTTCATATTTTCAAAAAACGCTTCTGTCACAACAATACAATGTTTATTTATATTGTATATCACGTAACTGTTCTCGACTATCACATAAGTTTATGAATATTATGATAATTATAATTTTACATATATTATTTTATAAATAATTTTATCATTTTAGGAAATATTAGTATTAAAATTATGATTTGCGATATATTTTGGATAAATATAATCTCTTTTTAAGAAGACTTGTTGAGTATTATGTTAATTCAATGATGCACATATCATTGAATTAAAATATCGATACGCACGATGCAACAATCCCCATCTATACTGATACACGACAATAATATGATACGCAGATATGTAACAAATCTATAGCCGTCTTTAAATGTTACATAAATTCAAATTTAATACAGTAATGTCGATTGTCTATATCTTCATATATACGTTAGAATATTACATTTCTGCTTTAAAATCTGATGACAAATTATTATTATTATTATTATTATTATTATATATTAATGATATTTAAATAATTATGTAACAAAGTCCAAATATCGCATAAAACATACTGCAAATCGTAATTTTAATATTATATATCAGTTGAATTCAACAAAATTACAAAAAACAATTATAAAAAGTAGACTTTTTTTAGCACTTCTGAAAACAAACCTTCTAATTCATATAAAATTCTACGAAGTTTTTTAAACAATTATAAAATTATTCCAATTTCTAAAAAATTCTAAAATTCAAATAGACATTCTAAAAAATATATGAAAATTTTTCACCTTGGATATTTCTCTATAAAATTTAATAATATATAATCACTTAAGTTATAATCTAATCTTGAAAGTAAATAATTATATTTATCAGGGACTATTACTTCCTGCAATTTTAACACGAAACTTCTGGTAATTAGTTTCTTTTCTTTAAAAAATTACCTTCTTCCTCCATGTTCACGGATGAGATTTCCTCAGGCTTGGCCTCAATCCAAATTGCTTTCCTCCTACGGGTCGAGTATCATCGATGGCACGATGTCGCTTTTCTGCACTTCACCTTCTTCGCGACATATTTATTCGTTGTGCATCGTACAATGTTCTCAAATTTCCAAAATTTACTATCCAGTAAAGTGATTCGATTTCGCGCTATTCGTCTCCGCGCATATTGAATCCGGACCAGATCACAGACAAATCCAATACACGCATAAATAATAAAATATTTACCTTCCGATGTCGAATCCAATTAAATTTAAAATGCGCGAATTTTCACAATTATCATCGGCAGGTGCGCAGCTCCGTTCATGGTTTTTATTAATTATTTTTGTTCAATCTACTTCCGCGTTTTATTTTTTATTCTTCGTAAGAAGATTTGGCAAAAAACATTCGCAGATATCAACGAGAAATGATATCGCTGGTCGCAGAATTGAGCTCCTGTTTCATCGTAAATCAATCACGAATTAATTTTCAGTAGATTCAAGGATTAAAATCGTTACTATAATTTAAATGCGATCGAAACTTGATTTATATATTATATGCGTATTATTTTTAGGGAAGAGAAACCTTTTGTTTAGATCCTCCAATCTGAAATTTTTCACAGACTTTCGGTCCAACCGCTTTCGCAGCCGCGAAGCTTGCAACTGGTGGCCGAATTCCCACGTCGGGATCACCGAGACGCTTCCCTACAATCCCTTCGCGGTAACTCCGTTATAAGCTGCGCGAAAGCTCGTGTCATTCGTGACGCTTTAATCCAAGCATAATCGTCGAGAGACTGTTCGTAATTTCGAGGCATTTTTGCACGTTTTCTTATCTTTGATGTAATCCTTTTTATAATCGCCAAATTTGAAATTAATTTGTAATTAATTATAATATGCATAGAAAAAATTCAATCGGGTTATTCTGAAACAAATTTAAACAATGATAAATTTTACAATTATTTTTTCTTACAAAATCCTGAGGAAAAAAATTTTTATATTTCGTATAATATTTTTAAGAATTTTTCATATTTTCAATTATAAAGATTTGATGAAAGATATCTACATATATACAGTATCATTATATACTATTATTATTATTATTGTTATTATTACATATACAATCATGACAAATGTACGAATAAAGAATGTGTTTTTTATTTTACGTACAAATTGTAATAAATAATTTGTTGTATATTTATAAATTATAAATTGATATAAGTAATTAAAAAGAAAATCTAAAACGATTTTTTTATAAAAAACTTTTTAATAAATGATACGTCTAAAACCATATACAAACTGAAAAATAAGACATATTTCCACTTGTCATATCTAGTGTTTGCAATCAAAATGTGACTCAACATCGATTATATTTATCTATTAATCATCTGTGTCAGATATATGTCAGTTATATGTCATCGTTTTATTACTTTTCTCATTTTGCGATATAGTAATGACGCTTCGCTTTTCTTAGCGCCGAGACTGCTATGTCTTCAGATTATATACATACATATAGCAATTTACATAATATTACAATAATAACTTCTCACAAACACATTGATAATATTTAAACACATGAAATTTACATGTTAAAAAAAGAAAAATTATTATTATAAAATTTTCTAATTTTTTTCTTACATTTTTTCTTATATATACAAAATCTATTAATGTTATAATATTAAACAATTTATTTTATTAGACAAAGTAAAGACAGAGACGTTAATTTTTTAAAATGAAGAAATATACTTTTATTATACATATTGATAAATGAATCACACCAGTATTTATTTTGTACTTATATATATTTTTCATTTTTAATATGTATCTGTGTTTAGTGTATTATTTATATAAGTGTTGATTATGTATATATAAAATATATAAATTCTTAAAGAAATTCCATTTCCCGCTCGATGCCGACAAATTTAAGTTGCTCCGTTGGTCCATATCTAAAAATTACCATTTATACAGTTCCAATTGATGAATCAATTAATATTAGATATTTAATATTACATAATATACCTATAATCGAAAAATAATTCTTCACCAGGTTGTATTGCTCTCTTAGCAAAAATACCTATTCTGTGATCACCGTTCACCATCATTACTTTCGCATAACAATTAGGATTTATCGAATGATTGGCAAATCTTATTTTATTCCCTTTTCTTGTTGCATCAACAACAAAATCTAGAAAATATTCTTTAATTTATCTCATTTTCAATTATTTACATGTTTATTGTATTTACATTGTACTTACCATTATTAAGATTGAAGAGAAAACTGCACATGTATTTATCGTATACCTTTCCTCTTCTATCGGCTTCATCTTGACTAATAATTTCACCGCAGTACTCCGAAATAAATTCATTCTTCGCCGCTGACTCTTTCAGGAAAATTCCCCACCCTGCTACATCTGAAGGTGCCATTAAAAGATGTTTGTCTACAAATAATATTTTCTTATACTTTGTGTACATCTTTGTTATTTTTAATAATATTTGAAATTTATTAATCTTACGAAGACCACGTTGCACGCTGACATTTTTACAAGATATTTTAGTGATATGGAATTGATCAGCGCCACACGTTTGACAAAGATCCGGGTCACATTCCCTTACGGCTAAATAACACGGGCATTGTTTCGTGTTGCACTGAGCCTTACATCTACAACCAGGAAATCGATTTTGGCACTCGCTGCTGCATTGACAGAATTTTTCGCAGAAATTCTGTGCTTGTATGCAGGGACATGAATTATCGCATTGGCGACCTGGATGATCGCAAGGTGCGAAATTATGAACATGATTAGCACCTATTGAAAGAAATATAATTAGAGATTGAAAGAAACATAATTTAAGCTTAAAATTTTTTTGAAATTAATTAATGAATATACCAGAATCTTTCTTAAGTTGTATCTTTCTGCAATGCATGGACCATAACCGATGCTTCTTTTTCTTTTTTCGCGGTGGCGTAAAGTCCTTCAGATTTTCTACAGCAGGAATATCCGAAGCCTCTTTTTGTGCAAATTCATAAACCTCCTGACAAGTTTTCGTTAACATAATTTGTGCTAATGCACATGGATTGCCAGGGAAAGCTTTGTGAAGAGCTCGGAACAAACTCTGTTCTGAACCTGTCCACGAGAATTCACTTTCAGTCTTAATTCGTTTGCCAATTCCTAATAACGTGAAGGGTGCCTGATTTTCAGGTTGTGCTTGATCCTCCATCATTTCTTCAGATTTGGAGTTATTTTTGTTAACGTTTTGTTTAAAGTCTAATTTGAAAAAAATAAGACTTCTTAGAATTTCATTAAAATTTAAAACATACACACGAAATCTAATGGATTATAATAAATTAATGAATTATATATTAACCTTGACAACTGCCTCCTTGACCGTACTTATTGCTATCGTTACTATCCTCGCTGCTCGCTTCGTTTCCAGAATCGACGCTTGCTTGTTTTCGTACTTTCCTAGGACCACCGCGTTTCTCGTCACCTTCGTCTTCTTTTATATCCGCCGCCTGTGCCGCCAGCTTCTCCTTCATCCCCTCCTACATAAAAAGTTAGATCAGATCTGACTTTGAGGATAACATTCATTAAAATATAGCATAATAACATACCAAATGCATGTAACATTCAGTCCCGCATGGCTCTGGAAACGGTTTCAAATCGGGTCCTTTTCGTTTCAGCAAATTCGGACCTGGATGGCAAACTTGAAGACCTACAAGCAACATCATAAACTCACTATGTACTCTTGTCGGCTAATTCGGCATAGTGAATGGAGAAAAATTTAGACACAGCGATGAACGATGAATGAAATATGATTGCAGATGAGCCCTTGACGATGTCTCTGTGCTAAACAAAAAAAAGCTTCCGATCGATAATGCATTAGTTTGTATGCAATATTGTTCTTTACCTTGCGGCGAAGTCCCCCTGGCTGCTACGATAAATCAGGAATCACAAATTATTGTAATTAATAAACTTTCAATTTAGAACACTTAAAATATTATACAATACTTTAGTAAGTTGTATTTCAGCGAAGTATTTTTATGTCATTGATTCTACTTTAGCTCTAAAAGTAATATCCTATATTATTAAATAAATAAATAATTAGTATTAAAGATAATATCACTTTTGCGATCTACTTCACAAAATACAACTTAAATAATCGTTAAATAGATCGTTTCACTATATACTCACGATGTAAGAAGCAGTCGTACTTGAAGCATCTCCTGCAGAACAAAGTATGAAAAGAATGCATCGTTTGTTCTCTAGGTACACTTCTTGCATTTATACCATCTATATTAGGCGTACATTCTGGCGGTAAAACATTTGGATCGAATCTTTCTGTTAATTCAATATATTTTTCTTTTAATTCTTCTGGTCTTCCTTTATCAGGGAACATGCTCGATATTGCCTGAAAATAATTATAAAGCAATTATGTTATAGGATTATACTATTTAATATTTGGTAATATTTATATAATTTCCTTTATTTAATATTTGATATTTATATAATTTCCTTACATTAAATATATGCATTGATGGAAATGGAGTAGCAGCAGTCCTCCCACTTTCAGTTTTTTCTGTCTTTGTTTCAATCTTTATTTCATCTTTCTTGTCGTTTTCTTTTTGATTTTCTTTTTCTTTTAAGGATTCCTTTCCTTTCTTTACCTGTTCTTTGTCCTTATCTTCTCTCTCATAATTTGCTAGAGCATTCACTAAATCGACAAAAATGGAATCATCCATAAAACCAGATTCTCTATCACCATGGACCTGCAACAAAATGAGTGACAATAAAATTCATCACATGGGATGTTTCCAATAAGAAACACAGTTGACACAGTATAACATAATGAATCATTACATTCTTGTTGTCTTATCATCAATATTAAATAAGAAAGAAGAAATAATTCAGTATCAGAGTTATGACACAGAAAAATTTAAGCAGTAAGATATAAGCAATAAGGAAATCAATATGTTGGATTTACAAACAATCTCTATTATGATTGATCGCGTCACTCAACTGTTATGAGCACTCGCTGCTATTGGTGTATTCTTTTGAATCATCCAATAGCAGTTGAGTCTGTTGAACGCGACCATTAACTAATTCATTTATTGTTTATTCACTTCAGTTTTTTGTGTGTCATGATCCTAACACTGTATCATGTTTTAATTATTCTCCATACTTTTCCATCATAATTTTTTATAAGTTCCTCGATAAAGGTACCATCCTGATCCAAAATTTCATCACCCATATAAGGAATGTTATGCAAAACGGTTTCATCCTCCACCATAAAATTCTGTTGAATGGGAGCCCATGTATACATGGTTGGTATAGGAGTCACTGCATTAATTATTTTTACAGGACAACTTTGCACATCGCCATCGGGACTAGTAATTTCAGCTTTCTTCATACAAGAAAGATGAGGTGGAATGTCTTGCATTGCCAGCCACGTTGCCTTTCCATCTGTCCAACGCTTTTGTTCAGCAATAAGAAGCTCTATTCAACAAAAAATCATAAACAATTAATGTAATACAAAGTTGTATGCTAATATTGACAAGTATCTATTTTTTAGTTTGTGCTTAGACAAATACAGAAAGAAGTTAAAGGATTAAGAGGACAATGAGAAAGAAGGAACAGTGAGAAAGACAGTAAAGAAAGAATGACTGAAAATTGAAGACTGCATGGAATTTAGCTGTAAAGTATAGATACAAATAAAAATTAAAAGTTGATAGAAATAGAGGAAAAAAAATTAATATTGTAAGAAAGAAAATCCGAAATAAAAAGATGTGGAGAAGAGACAGAAGTATAGACAAACTGAAAAAGATCAGATAGGAATAATATTGTATTTTCTTTCCTATCTATATCCCTCCATCCCTCTATCTATTCCCTCCTTTTTTAGTCTCACTTCTTACTACTTTTTAACATCAAGTTTATCTTCTTTCTCTGAAAAGCAATTAAATTTAAATTTATTTTGTCTCATAACATCAAAGAAAAGAGACATCTTTCTCTCATGGCATCTATTGTGCCTAATACATATTTTAATTGAATTCTCATTTTTAATTGAATTCTCAACTACAATCATGAAAGGTATTCTTTCTTATTTAATTTAATTGGAATTTATTAATTTTAATTAAATATAATAGATATACATTTTAACTTTCATTAATATTAGTATTGTATTATTTAATAATATTAAATTATTTCTGTTATTCTTATATAATTTTACATTATTATATTTATAATTATAATTTATTATATTCCATTCTAGACACCAATTTATAATCATGCACTGACATTCTTTTATTGCACAAGACGAAGATTCATTTTAATTACTGATACCAACGGTTATATAATTAGACAATGGGAAGTAATTTTTATTTTTCATCGACCATATGTTATGTTTTTATCGTTCTGACAAATTTTATAAACATTGATAATGATGATCCAAATGTTAGCCATGTTTTATTAGAGTTTATAATAATTAAATAAGACTTTATATTTATCTATCAATCTTTCTATTTGTTATATTTGACTTATAGCCCTTCTCTTTTAACTCATTTTTAAATTTTTGAGCCATAATATCATTATATAATAATAATATTGTAGTTGAAATTGACAAGTTAGGGAGTTTAGATTTAAAAATAGAACAACATAAAGGATGGAAGGATGTGAGAATATGGAAAAATATGAACCACATTCTCTTCTTGGCTTTGTGTGCTGAAGAAAAGATTCTATTCTATTAGCTTTTTAGCATTACAACGGCAAATACTTACCTGTCATGACTTTGCGATTCTGGTTCCACGCGATCTTGACTTCGTCCGCTCGTTTATAGCGTTTCATTTGCCGCAATCGCATGTACTCCGATTTTACCCTCTTCCTCCATTCCGCTGTAACTTTGGCTTTCGACATAATAACATAAATGCACAATTTTCGAGTAAAACTAATAAATGCTATTATACATATTGCTATATATCTTCTTCTTTTTCTTTTACGGCACGTGATCTCCGAAAACAAGTTCGATACGGTCAATATATTATTGCTATATGTACATCAAACAACATAAATTGACAAAAATCGCCATTTGGTTTACGAAGTGAACGTGAAGGCCAGCGAAGACTAGAAACAGCTGGCGCCACTATTCAAGTGTAGGTGCACCACATCGTTGCGCAACATCGGCACGTAAATAACGTTATCTTATTGGTCATGAAGACTGCACTCTTCATGCAAGTTGTTGAATCTCTTTGGTTCCAGTCTTTCGTGATCGTTTGTCCGCGAATACGAGATACGAGGAAAGCTAGTGTTTTCCCGTTTTCCGGTCGTTGTGTTATCAAGTATATTAAGTTTAGGTTAAGTTATGTTAAATTTCATTCTTTGACGTGTGAGCATTAGTAAATGAGTCCGATTAAAGTTTATTAAAGTATATATTCGCATATACAATTCGCATATACGAGAGACATATTGCCTTATTGTAAATCTCACAAAATATCCGTAACATCTTTCTTCGAACAACAAACGCAACACAAACGGATAAAAAGTCTTAGTTGAAACAGTTGAATTGATTTCGTGAGATTATATGAGTGTAACTGCATTTTTATCCGAAGTACTATCATGACCGACGTTTTATAAAAGTTTACTACACTGCCAAAATTTGAACGGTTAGTTCATGATACAATATTAATTTTATGATTTATTTTATTTTGATGTTTTATAATAAATATAAAATTTAGATATATATTACATGATAATATTCGATTTTTTATTTAAATGCTGCACTTCTATTGTTGTTATTCGTATTTAATTATGTTTATTTATTATATGATAAAACAATATGGAAGAAAATGTAGATTTGCAGCATATGTATATGTGATTATTGTGTAAATATATACTTAATAACGCATCAAATAAAAAAGTAAGTCATAAATTTAATTATTACCTTATAAGTTTATTACTAAAATATTTTTATGTCAATGGTGGAAACAGTTGATGAAATCAATTCAATTATTTCTGAGTTTCTCACTTGACGAAAATTTACTCAGGCAATTTTTGACAGAACCTTATTGATATTTGAAGGAAGAAAAGAACAAATGTTGGACTACGTACATAATATTTAGATAAAATATTTTAAAGAAGTAACGAAGCAATATATTTTTTTGGTAAGATATTATAATAATACTTTAAAAAACTTTAAAAAATATTTTTTTTATTTTACTTTATTACATTATTTAAAAAATTTTACTTTAAATTTAAAATTTAATTTTACTAGTAAAATTTTTTAATTTTACTAAAAAAATTAAATAAAC
>NW_012130077.1:1036444-1051603 GCF_000143395.1 Atta cephalotes
ATATATATATATATATACATGCACATATTTCTGTATTATAAAAAGTATTTTTTCTCTAATAATTTTATTATTTTTACATTGTTAGAAAAATCACAATAGATGTAGTTAAATCATTCTAATGATAAAAATATATAATCTGTGTGTAACACATAGATTATATATTTTTTTTATCATTATACCTATACTATTGTGCCAGAAAAGATATATGAATAAGATAATGAATTATTTATCATTGTATGTACAAGTGTATCTTTCTATTATTCTTAAAATTAAAAGTATGCTAAATAATAAGCGAGAATAATTTTTTTCTTTTTATTCTAAAATAAGTTATTTTTATTTTTTTTTACATGAATTATATTGATTTTTTCTAATATAGTTTGAATATAATATAATATATAGTTTAAATATATGTAGTAAAAAATTTATATTCATGTATAAAATTTACATTATTTTTATTAAAAAAGGATATTTCTAGATTACTTAACAAATTTGAAAATTATTTCTCCATAGAAAATTTTTTTATTTAAGAAAAGTTTTTTTAATTAAGAAAAATAATATTCATGTGAACAAAAATAACTTATTTTACAATAAAATGAAAGTTTTTCTCGCTACTATTTGAAATATTTTAAGTTTCACAGATAATTCTATTTGCAATTGATTTTATGCTTAATATTATTAGTTTTCGAAATATATAATGTCATTGATTATCCATGAGATTAGAATATATATGCGATCTAATTTTGTTATCAAGTCGGATTGCGTAATATATCTGACGAACATAAGCGCTTCTTCGAAGAAACGTTCACCAATTGGTGAAAATAGAGTGACATAGAAGTGGCTCAATGGTAAATGTAGGAGCGCGTCAAATTTTCAGACTATATTCCACGAAGTAAACGTCACCGCTATGCGGTGCCGTCGTTATCGTCTGCCGCACTGATCCTTGCCAAAAATGTTTTTCTAAGAACTCCTATTTCGACATAGAGAGCAGAAGTTTTTCATTGGTGTATAATTCTATATATTAAACTTAACGATTAAAAATATACATTTTTATTGACATTAACTACGTCAATTCATGAGAATATTATGTATAGATTGAGCCATTATATTGATGATTTTTCTCTAAAGAGGAAACGATTCTATACAATCAAAATCGAATAAAATAAATTTTTTTTCTTTTTGAGAATATTAAATAGTTAAAATATATCTTTAAAAATTTATCTTGGTAAATCTTATTCTTCTTTTTTTTATAAAAAAACGATGATTGGCAGCAATCGAAAATAAAAGTGGATTTTATATACTACAGTATAAAAATTTTAACAATTTTTTAACAATTTTTTAACAATTTTTTAAACGCTTATGTTTTATAATAAAAGATGTCTTTTCATAAAAGGTTGTTGTGAAATATTTTTGCCAAAATACGTATACAATATTATATTTTTTGTAAATTATAATCATATAAATATGTACAAATAATAATGCTATTTATATTATAATAATTTTGCTATTTATATTATTATTACGCTATTTAACTTATAATATTAATTAATATTCACTATTTATTTCAGACTGCTATGTTGATTGCAGTGATTCGATTGCAAGCGTACGAACATGATGTTGAGAATGGTGTGTCCAAAATGCCATCATCATTTTCCTGTATTGGGATGCTGTTTAAAATGGAATGATGAAACTAATCAAAAGGAAATGAAGGAAGAGGAGAAGGAAGAAAAGAAGAAAAAGGAGAAGGAAAAGGAAAAGAATGAAGAAGAAAAGAAAGAAAAAGAAGAAAAGAAGAAAGAAGAGGTGAGAAAAGAAGAAGAAGGTGAAGAAGAGGAAGAAGATGAAGAAGAAGAAGAAGAGGAAGAGGAAGAGGAGGAAGAAGAGGAAGAGGAAGAAGAAGAAAAAAAGAAAGAGAAGATGACTGCTAATACTATCTGTTCAAAGGCGGCAACCTATTATGTTAGTAGTCTCCCAGTGTCCCATGGCTGCACCAGCGACAGCAGTTGTTTTATAAATCCATCTACAAAGATTCAGGAACCCACCATCTTTCAATCGCGTGCAGTCAACTGCGGCTCCAATGTCGAAATTACTGATTCTGATACACTGGAACTCTTCTATGACATACAGACGTCAATAAAACATAATCACCATCCGCTGTTAACATCTCCAATATATCAATTAAATGATCAAGATCCCTTTATTACAGTGACAGAAAATCTTAATTATGAGATGGCATCTTCGGAGCAATATATCGCATCTACGTGCGAGCTCACTGGCGGCAGCGTCACGATTGCTACACCTGATATACAGTCAGGTGGTTGTCTAATACAACATACAGAACCCGAAATTCTAGTACAAGCTTCGCAAATCAAAATTGAACCAAAGCTTACTGGCGGCGGTTGTCTTGTGCAGAAGAAACTGACCGAGGAAAATCAACGATTGGTAACATCTAAATGTACAAAAAACTTCGCAGCTGTTAATAATCGGACATTTGTTACGCCTCCCAACAGTTATTCAGAATTGCCTGCGAACATAAGGGTCATATCATCTGGGACGATAAGAGATAACGAAAATAATGTAATAACAAGTGCTGAATCAAGACCACGAAAGATACCGAACACGATCAAAATAAATAATTGCTGCGATTGCAAAAGTACATTTCAGCAGAACCATTGTCAATACCATCATAGACGAATATTTGATGCATCTCTCGCGGATAATCGTGACTCATTGCTACTGGAGCCTATCGGTAGTAGCGTACAATTTCGAGTAAATGCTACTGTGCAGCTACCTGCCAATCTGGGTCAGTGTACGGTAAACATTACAGCGACAACGACAACGCCGCCGAACCAAGTTGTAGCGATGAAATTGCCAGGTCGTGGTAGAAATAACTTTCACGGAGGTGGTCTCGTGCAACCGAACGAGTTGGACTGCGCAATGGTGAATCAGATTGTCGCAGAAAACAACAAAAGTTGTAATAATACCGAGCAAGTGGATGAAACATTGACAACTCCGGTATCCTGGCCACTGACTGCCTGGAGCCCGGACGTACATGTAAATAGATTACGCGAAGTAAAAAGATTACTGCAGATTTGTGGTTGGTATCATGAGGGTATCAGTCGACAGCAAAGTGAAAACCTTTTAAAAGACGCATCGATAGGTCGATGGCTAATGAGAGACAGTTCGGATTACAGATTCACTTTTGCGGTATCTGTAAAAACAACTAAAGGTCCTGCTTCTATTAGAGTACACTATTTTCTCGAACATTTTCGGCTTGAAACTACTGACCCTAAGTTAGCATTGGCGATGCCATTTTTTGATTGTCCTATTAAAATGTTGGAGTACTATGTCGCGTATTCAAAAAGGATGGATGAACATCGTAGGGAAGTGTGGGTCGACTATAGTGGACAACTGTATAGCCAGATCTATTTGACTAGTCCTCTTGTCAAAGAAGTTAGATCACTGTCGCATTTAGCTAGACTCGCCGTGAATCGAAACAAGTTGCCTATTGACTGTTTACCATTATTAATTAAAAACTATATCAAGGAATATCCATATACACTTTGAGTGTAATCATGATACGTTTATCTTCCGAGATGTGTGTGTGTGTGTGTGTGTGTGTGTGTGTGTGTGTTGTGTGTGTGTGTGTGTGTGTGTGTGTGTTTGTGTACATATAAGCAAAAATTTATTTTTATATATTACAATACGAATTTCTCTGACAGCTTATTTTTCGATAAGAAACCGATTATGCCTTCAATTGTACTGATTGTGGATATCGTGCAAGTGTATTATAATAAAGAATTGTGAATGTAATTTGTGAATGTAATTATATAAAGGAATATAGACACAAATGTGTGCACATGTGCATGCGTGGATGTGGTAATAATGTGTATGTATGTGTGTGAGTACTAAATAATTCTATTGAATAAGTATGATAGAATTTATTATATATATATATATATATATGTACATATAAATATATGTGTGTGTGTATGTGTGTGTTATATATATATATATATATATATATATATATATATATATATGTATATATATGATAAATAAATTCTATTATAATAATTATTTATGCTATTATATATTATGCATATTTAGTTTAAATAATAATTTAAAATAATTAAAATAATTTAAGTTTCTTTTAAATTTCATTAATATTCTTGATAAAATAATTTTTACATAATAAATGATGAAATATCGCGTTTATTTGTATTCTTTATATATTACAATATTTATGGAAACATTTTCTCATATGTGATTTAATGTCACTATATAAATTATATAGATCGAGCGATTTTTTTCAATCTTTATTTCTTTATTGTTAAAGAAGATTTAATTTTAAATTATTATATTCAGATAACATGTAACAAAGATATAAGTAATTAAAAATATATTAAGATTTGAAATTATAATTGTGACAGAAATTAATGTCTTTTTAAAATCTATCGGATTTATATTAAAGATAAGTTTTAAATATCAGTTCCAAGGTATTTTTATTTTTTTACATTGAGTGAGAAAATTTCTAATAATTTACTAGAAATATTAGATTTATCAAATATTAGATAAAATATATGCAGATATATGCATCGAGAAATACCATGTATCGTATAGTCGGTTAAAATTAAGTAAAATTAATTCAAATCGAAAGAGAAATTTGAACGAATACAGAAAAATCTTTTATTATAGAGATTTAAATGTCGCCCGCGTATTATTTCTACATTAGACATCAGAAACAGTCTAAATTTGCTTTTATTAATAATTATTATAATTTAATGAATACGTTTGATGTATATAGATAATTTATAAATCTGAAAAAAATTATATTATTATTCACACGTTAAATATATCGTGTGTTTATTTTTTTATATCAAATTTTAATGGTCCAAATTGTAGCATGACGTGTCTTGTCAGCGTGTATTAGACGCATGCGCAATGCCGCCTTACGTGGCATCGGCAGCAGTCACATCCAGTGGACAGTTACATCAAGTTACATTCGCGTACATTTCTTGTACATTTCGTGTGTAAACATTTTCCGCAATATTAGAATTGTTATGATTCAGTTTAAAACATATTTTACGAAATAACGTACGTATATCGCGTATATTTAAGATTAATTGTTGCAAAGGATATTGGTGTTTCCACATGTAATAATTTTGGGGTTTAAAACGTCGCATATGCATTTATTTCTAGTTGCTATTATTTAATTTTGTACTTTACGTTCTATTTAAATGAGAATTTACATTACGCGTATGCATAGAACATGTTCACATTTTATACCTATATTAAAACCTATATTAAAAACAAATATGACATTTTTGTTCATGTAGGTTACCTTTCACTTTTTGAACACGTTAAATTTTTATTTTATTTTATTTATTTCAACTGTCTTGTCAGCATTTCTTATCTGTTATGTATATTTTATATATGTACATTAACAATTATAGATAATAATAAAACTTGTAATATTGTATGTTGTATTAGTATTTTTTTTCTAACTTTCTTTGTACTATTCTTATATAAATGAGATATTTATATCATAGCATATCATAAGTAATATATTTTCAATATACTTAGAATTTATATTTGTAATAAATTTTGTTATGACAGATGCAGCATATTCCAGAAATAGGAAGGCAGCATCCATACGCTGCGTCTGTGCCTCCAATAAACAATCAACAAAACTTTTTAAAGCAGCCGATTGTGGGAGAACAGAATTTATCAAATTCACAAATGCATTCTCCGTTACTGTCGACACCACCTGGAGGAGATCGCTCTCAAATAATGAGTCCTCCAGTAACAGGTATTCCTGGTTCTCAAATACCTTCACGCTTACCTACAGGACCTCCTCTTGGACATGGGCAAGCTTCTATGGGTTATCAAGCTCATGGAACTAATCTTCCAAATGCTAGCCTACATCAGTCTGGAATAGCACCATATAATTCTGCACCACCATTACCACCACAAGTTGTAGCACCCCCAACAGATCCAGTGTCTGATTCATCACAATTTGCTCCTTCTCTTTCAACAATGGGACATTCTATAGCAAGTCCTCCAGGATCCAATTATTCTCAAGTTCGACAAAAGCAATATTTACCAACTATGCCTCCAATGCCGGGTCAAACTACAGCGAATGCTGTAGGATCAGGTTTAATACAGCCTGGACAAAGACAATATGGCTCTACTACCATGCCTCCATTACCAGGACAAAATTTATCCAGTCCTTTAGGAATGAATCGTGCATCACCTGGTATCACTTCAGGCTTTCAACCAACGTATCAGCAACCAGGATATCCTAACCAAATGGTATATATTTAAAAAATTTGCTATTTTAAGAGTTAATTAAGACCTTTTATATAGAAAAGAATGACAATTGTTTTTCTTTTATAGGATATGTATAATAATCAAAGAAATCTATATCAAAGTACACCAAATGCTACAGGATATCAACCAGGATTGCAACCTCAACATACTAGACGACTTGATCCAGAACAAATGCCAAGTCCAGTATGGATTTAATTTTTTCAACTTATTTTATATATATGCCGATATTATTTATTATCTCAAATCAAACTGTCTTCAATCCAGATTCAAGTAATACAAGATGATCAAAGTATAAGACGTGGAGTATTTATAACAAATCAGAAAGGTCTGGCACCACCTTTGGTGACGACAAATTTTGTAACTCAAGATCAAGGAAATGCTTCTCCCAGATACATCAGATCCACTATGTATAATGTACCCACTACTGCTGATCTTATAAAGCAGGTATATTGGAATAGAATGAACTAAGAATCAGTTTATTATTTTGTTTCACATTTTTTTGATACATTTGTATCTTACACAGACTAATATTCCTTTTGGACTTGTGATAAGTCCAATGGCTCGGATTGTGAAAGGAGAATTTGAACCACCAATTGTAGATATGGGTGAAATTGGACCAGTACGTTGTGTACGTTGTAAAGCTTACATGTGTCCATTTATGCAATTTATTGATGCTGGCCGAAGATTTCAATGCATGTTTTGTAAAGCAACTACAGAAGGTAACAATTAATTAAGAATTATTGTGCATTCACAATTTGTTTTTACATTAAATATTTATATCTATGTTTAGTTCCAAATGAATATTTCCAACACTTAGACCACACAGGTCAACGCTTGGATCGTTATGAGAGACCTGAATTAACGTTGGGTACATTTGAATATATAGCCACAAAAGATTATTGCAGGGTAAATTAATTCAATATATTTAATCATTCAATAAAATTATTTTTAAATTTTACAATATATTAGTAAATAATTAAATTCAATATTTTAGAAAGTTAGAAAGCAAAATAAAAATTGAAATTATTTATCTAAATTTATCTATTGTTAAAATTATAAATTTATATGTATATAATTTATTAATTTATGTGTATTTAATTTATTAATTTCCATACGTTTATTCTTTTTGCAGGACAACATATTTCCAAAATCACCAGCCATTGTGTTCATAATTGATGTATCGTACAATACAGTTAAATCGGGATTAGTAAACTTATTATGTACAAAGATGAAATCTATAATAAAAAATTTACCTATTGATGATGGACAAACCAAAAGCAACATGAAAGTTGGCTTTATAACATATAATAATACTGTGCATTTTTATAACATCAATTCTTGTCTTGCTCAACCACAAATGATGGTTGTTGGAGATATTCAAGATGTATTTATGCCACTGTTAGATGGATTTTTATGCGACATCGAAGAGAGTGAGACAGTTATCGACAGCCTTATGACACAGATTCCTCAAATGTTTGCAGACACTCGAGAGACAGAAACGATTCTTGCTCCTGCCATACAAGCTGGATTAGAAGCATTAAAGGTATTTAAATTAACAGTGCAGTTATATGTATAATTTGTAAAGAAAACAAAAAGTGTGTAGATAAATTTTTTTCTCGTCAGTGATCAAGTATAAATCCATTCAGTGAGGTTCAGTGAAATTATACATAATTTTGTTTATATTGATTATTATCATAAAACATAATTATGATTTCAGGCATCAGAACGTGCAGGTAAATTATTAATATTCCATTCATCTTTACCAATTGCCGAAGCACCTGGGAAACTGAAAAACCGTGACGATCGTAAAGTACTTGGAACAGACAAAGAAAAAACGGTATTAGGTATGTATTTTACAGCATTTAGAGAATGATTTGTAACTTTTGTAAACCATTTTATTTTTCACAGCTCCGCAGAACAATATCTATAATAATTTGGGCCAGGAATGTGTCGGTGCAGGTTGTAGTGTAGATTTATTTATCTTTAATAATTCATATGTAGATATAGCAACAATTGGTCAAATTTGTCGTCTTACTGGAGGAGAAATTTATAAATACACTTATTTCCAGGTGAGCTGTTCAAAATGTATATAAATATTTATCAAATTTATTAAAAGATTCTATGTAAAATATGTTTTTAATATGCTTTGCTTTATGAAACAAAATATTCAGAAATATAGTCTAGGAATTTCTATTCCAGGCTGATATCGATGGTGAAAGATTAATTTCAGATATTATTAATAACATTAGTAGACCAATTGCTTTTGATGCTGTTATGCGAGTACGTACATCAACAGGTGTTAGAGCAACCGATTTCTACGGACATTACTTTATGTCTAATACAACAGATATGGAATTAGGCAGTATAGACTGCGATAAGGTATATTAGTTATCTCATAATTAGTTAATTACTATAATTTTATAGAATTACGTTGTGTGTTACAACAGTCTAGAACAAACACAGTTATTTATCTGCTTTAATTTTATTTTACTTAATTATCTAATCTTTTTAAAATTTTTATTTTTAAGGCTATTGGAATAGAAATTAAACATGATGACAAATTAACGGAAGAAGAAGGTGTGTATATTCAAGTGGCTTTGCTGTATACTTCTTGCAGTGGTATAAGAAGATTGCGAATCATAAACTTGAGCTTGAAAACCTCATCTCAAATGGTCGATTTGTATCGCGCATGCGATTTGGATGCCATAATAAATTACTTTTCTAAGCAAAGTAAGAAAATTAAAAGTGTCATATGATTATAAAAATAATATTTATTTAAATAATAACATGATTGTATATATTAACAATAACATGTGATACTTTTTATATAGGTGTTTTTAAATTATTGGAATCTACTCCAAAAACGGTGAAAGATAACTTGATTGCACGATGCGCAAACATATTGGCTGTATATCGAAAACATTGCGCAACACCATCTAGTGCTGGGCAATTAATCTTGCCAGAATGTATGAAATTACTTCCACTTTATGTAAACTGTTTATTAAAAAGCGATGCATTATCAGGAGGTAAAAATATATTCTATATAGACATATATTCAGCTAATATATTTATTTATCATTGTATTTATTTATTTATTTTCATTTTAGGAGCTGATATGGCCATTGATGATAAATCTTATGTAATGCAAGCAGTTGCAACAATGCCTATTCCTCTATCAGTTGCATATACTTATCCCAGATTACTTCCTTTACATAACGTTGATCCTCAGGATACGGAACTGCCTCCAATGTTACGTTGTTCTATCGATAAATTTACAGATGATGGCGCTTATTTACTCGGTAAAATTATATAAAACATTGATGAACATATATACGTAATCAAAAATATTAAACAATATAAGATTATAAATAATTTAACAAAATCTCTATTTTTAAATAAAAAGAATATAATTATTTTCTACAGTATCTTTTTATACTCAACACACAATTTCGATTTTTAAAATACTATCATACTGTACTACTCTAATATTTCAAAAACTTGTAATTGCTACAGCTTATTTTTGAAATATGACGAACAATATTAATATTATTTTATATATTTTACGTTTTATTTTGCAGAAAATACGATCCATATGTTCTTATGGTTGGGCACGGCACTTTCTTCTCAATGGGTACAGAGTGTCTTCGGCGTACCTTCGGTGGTTCAAGTCGATACAGATCGTGCGTTGCCGATCTTGGACACTCCTTTAAATAATAGAATCACAAACATTATCAATCGAATACGCGCCGAGAGACATCATTGTGTAAAAGTAAATAACTTACTATACTACATATAATGCATAAATAGATTATACTGGATCATGAAATAATTCTATTTCTTTGTTATAGTTAACGATAGTGAGACAACGTGAAAAATTGGAAATGGTTCTACGCCATTTCTTAGTTGAAGATAGAGGAAATGATGGAAGTCCTAGCTACGTTGATTTCCTATGTCACATGCACAAAGAAATAAGAACACTTCTTAGTCAATAAATAATTTTTTAAGTACTCATAGCTAGAGCTTGTATTCGAACTCTGGCTATTTCGCATCGATAATTTGTTATCTCATTGCCTAAAGAAATTCAAACAAGGCTTTGTACTCGATCATTGTATTTTTGTGTGCATCCAAACTTGCATTAAGTGTTACACAGACAACATACACACGCACATGAAATGATTTACTATTTTGAATAGAAAAAAATTGAAGCTATAACATTTTGTAGTTATGAATAGGTACATATAAAGGTAATACTTTTGCTGTGCACGGTTAATACAAACATTCTACTTATAAAAATATTAAAATAAAAATAAGATAAAAAATTAATAAGGTATCAATAGTCATCTCCTGTCTCTGCATGGAAAGTATTGCTATTACATTACAGTGTTTTGATATTATAAAACTTTTCAATTTTTTTCTATTTAAAATAATAAATATATGCAAGGTGCCCTAATGGACTATCGTGTATATGTATACGTATATTACGCGCACATACGTACGTGTGTATGTGTGCTGTGTGAGGAGAGATAATGTGTTCGTAAATTTGGAAGAGAGAAAGGAACAAATGTATTCTTTTCTTAGTAAATATAATAATACATAATTATTTTCTCTCGAAAGAAAAAATAATTTATAATTATGTATTTTATAAAGTAATGTCACAAAATAAATTATATATATATATATATATATATATATTTCAGTAAATTATGATTACAAAAGTTAATATTTATATATTTTTTAATTTTATGTACTTTGATAGATATTTAAATAATCGTTAGAATGACTGTTAATATGTTAATTAGCATTATTCAAAACTTTTGATAGAAGAGATTGTTTGGTAATTAAGTTTTCATTTATCAAAATAGAATTTAAAAAACTTAAAAACTTTGAAATGAATACATATGTGCTTTTCGTCAATATTATTTTAAACTTGTTTCACCTTAAACAAATATGTATACACAAACTGGCAAACAGATTTAAAAGAACACAATTGATCATTCCGACAGATATCGATACGTACGAAGAAATATAGCTATGTTACATCTTTCAGACGTACAGAAAAACACATAAGTATCTATAAAATTGTATTACTTTATACTTTAGATCATTAATGTTATTACGTTAATAAAGTATATTAAACTACAAACTTATATGTCAATTAATATTTGTGTTAGTTTTGTTAATAATATCAGTTAAATATTATACAATAATATTATACAATCATTTAAGATAACCCAAATAACTAAGCGTGATTAATCACATCGAGCAAACTAATTCGCTGAATTAAATAGTTATTATCTAGTTGTCGTCATCATATCAAGTATCTTATCATACTACTAAGCAGCATGAATGATTATGATTACAAATATTTAGTTGATGGAATTTTAAAAGCAAGCTGTCAGAAATATTAGTATGGTATGTTACTGGCAACATGACGATAACTAATAAATTGTTGGTGCGTCACTAGTATTTTTATGGCAATGTGACGGCAACAACAGACTGATTATGACACTGTATTTACAAAAAGTATTTACAAGAAGAAAAGTTGAATCTTTGTTTCTAACTATAAATTAAATGGATAAAAGTAAGTGAATTGTAATTACTATAACGAAATAGATGAAAGAGAAAATAATTTATAATGATTGGCTAATAAATTATCGAAATAATATTATAAATTTCTAATAATTACGTTGTATTTCAATCATTTTGGCTTATTTATATATTACATACACGAAACACACACAATAGGTAGCATCGTCAAGATGACCTGATATGCAAGATATATATCAAATTTATATATTAATAATTACATTACATTTAAAAAAATTAAATTCTTCAAAAATGATTGTACACGCACATATGCGAAAAAAGGAATTGATTTAATCCTCCATAACAATTTGCATAAATATCTAAACTAACATAATTTTAATATATCTTTTAATATTAAAAAATTTAGTAAGAAACATGCAATATATTGTACAAGCTTTCCCTAAAATAAATGGACGAATTAAGGGAACTATATTCTTTAATTATTTTATAATTGATTTGTCCTCAATATATTTTCTTACTTTTGCTAAAAGGATACGCTCATATGCAACAGTGTTAGTGATTAATGTAGGTCTTCACTTTCACTCTTCAGTCGTTCGTGTTTAGCACTTGATGTAATCGCAATTCTGATATTCTGCGATATTATTAAGAAAAGTCATTCTGTTATACCTCAGTCAGCTACTCGCTACTTGCTACTATTATCGTGTAAAGCCTCATAAATTATTGATAAATATAAGGAAAGCCTTGAGCCTCATCAATTATTGCATAAATATAAGGAAAAATAATACCGATCTCGTAAGATTTTCAACGATGTAACATTTATTTGAGATCATTCATATTGTAAAGGAAACAGATGTCACGGAGGATTTTGATATTAAATATATCAATCGTCTAAACGTTTCTATCAATTAAAAAAATACGCATCTTATTGCAATTTAAATACAGTCTTATTTTAGTAAAGATACTAATAATGGACAAATTTAATTGCTCTTACGATCGTGTAAAGTTTGACGAAGCCTGCGTAAATGTGATATCTGATGACAATGAAAATTTTAATAAGTGGCTGTATTCGCTTTCTATGGATTGTTTATTAGTAAGTATAATTATAATATTTTATATGTATAATTTTTTAAATATTTTATCAATTTATCTGATAATAGATAATCATATTATTTCGTGATTGATATTAAATTTTTAATAGTAATTTATAACAGTAATAAAATCGTGCAGTAAAAGATAAAAAGAAAAATTTAAGCAGTTCTTATTAATACATTACGATTCGTGATATATTGAAAAATTTTATAGAATTTCATTAAATTTAGCAATATTGCAATATGATAGAATACTAATTTAAAATAAAATTGCCAAAGAAAAAGCAGAGTAGACTGATTGATAAATAATTTTTAAATAGATTTCGTGTGCAACACAAATTCTATCTTTTTAGATAGTTTATTTTATAAGCGTAATAACTTATATATAAAAAATATATCAATTATTATGCGCCTATAAACTTATATACTTTTCGTTATATTTTTTTTAGTGTCCGTATAAACGAATAGCGCAGATTTCAAACAATATCAGTCTAAAATTCAGTACGATTGAAACATTAAAATGGAGAATATTAAACAATAATGGAAGTGAGGAATATGTATCTTCCAAAATTACAAGGTAAACTTATTATGTAAATTAATTATTTATTTAGTTATTTGTTTTAATTATTTAAGTCAGTTATTTAAATTAATATTTATTTTATATATATTGCGTTTTTTTCCGAATAAATTTTATTAATAAAAGACGTACACATACATATGTATCTCTGATGGGAATTTTTCTTAAAATTCTTATATAATTCTTATATAATTTTACAAAAATCGTACAATTTTATACAATAATTTTATAATTTTTTAGAAAATTTTAAAATTTTTATATGAATTAGAAAAATTTTAAAAAGAACTTATAAAATGTAAAGAAGTTTAAAAAATGTCAGAAATTTTTGTAAATTTCAAAGAAGAAAAATTATTATAAGACATTTTATTAATAAAAAATATACCTATATATTTTTCACAATATTTAAAATATACACATATACATATCTATCTATGTGCCGTTTTAACTTTGACATATTATTCCAAATAAAAATTCAAAATTGTTTCTCATTTAAAAGATAAAAGTTTTAGATTCAGTTTTAAAAACAAAATATGCGCTAAATTTTTTAGAACATGCAATTTTTGATTAATGATTTTAACATTATTAGCATTGTTTTAGATGCAATGTCATAATTTTTTTCGTATTTTGATTTTTCTAATCATTCCACATTTAAAAATATTTCAATTGTAAAAAATATCATAATAGCTTATGAAATATTTTATTCTGACATTATATATTTTTCAATGAAAAGATGAAATAATTCGTAAAATATTTAATTTTCAATGAGTTCACATTAATACTGTCATATACAGTAAATACATAATAAAATTTATATTATAAAATAAATCAATATTAAGAAAAAATAAATTTAAAAAGATTGTTTTTTATACAACGTATTATATCCAATTATTATAAGTTAAAACCTTGTATTTAAACTTTTTATAAAGATGTTTATTTTCCTAATGCATTGTTTTATCTTATTTTAATTAATATTTTTCAAATCTTATCTTTTAGCAATATTGTTTGTGAACTGATGCTGCATTTAGGGCAATATGGTTTATATGAATTGGCAGTACAAAATAACAATTGCAATTTTAAAACTATAAAGAATCCAACATATCCATACACAGGTATGTATCTAAACATTTCTATGTTTGATTAAATCTTGAGATGATTATAGAAATGTCATATGACATTAAGAATTATACATTTTGAACGTATAAATATAAGATATCAATTGATAAAACATATCTTATACTAGTGAAATTATCATTTTGTTTGTTGAACTTGATAACTGCATAAAAATATTATCTGATATCAAGATATCAATAATATTAAAAAGATAATTATTGAATATAGAATTACAATGATCACTTAAAAAATCGATTAAGATTATAATAAAATATAATCTTTTATATTTTATTTTATCTTTTATATTTTCTGATTATAATAATCTGATTATAATTCTAAATTATAATTTTAAATTTTGAAGGTATCGTTTTTATTCTATACTAATTAACAAGAATACAAAAAAGAATACAAAAAATTTTGACTGTTATACTTTAAAATAATGTTCTTATATATCGTTTTACAAATATAAATTTTGAAACATAAAAAATAAATTGAAAAAATTATATA
>NW_012130077.1:1051623-1054012 GCF_000143395.1 Atta cephalotes
ACATGTGATAGACAGCTGTATAGGTTTCTTTACTCATTTCAGTTTCTTTACAAAAATTACAAAATAACAATTAATTTTATCATTAATATTTATATAATTATTATTTATTATTCGAAAAAACATTATCGTTATTCGAAACATTTTTTTATTTAACTGTGCTAATAAAAAAAAAATTTTAATTTTAATAAAATCTGTATATATTTTTTAAATAATATTTTTACAGAACTTTTCATTACTTTGGGAGTAATTATATTTATCTTATGTGGTATATCTGCTGGGAGATCTTTTTGGCATATGATCACAAAATGTGTTACAGGTGTCAAGGATGAATCAAATAATAAAAAACTAACGAAACGTCGTGTAAAAGCACTCGATACATTCAGAGGGTATATTATTAGATATTATTAAATGAATTAAAAAGTAATAACTGTATTTTAATAATGACATTTCTAAATGACAATGTTGTTTCAAATTAATTTATTAACATTTAATAACGTAGTATTAAAAAAAAAGTTATTTTTTAAATGTATATTTAAATTTGTTTGACAAAGTTTACATTTAAAATTATTTTGATAGAATAAGTGATGAAAAATTATTAGGTGCAAAGTTTTAGTTTCTTTAGTTTCTTTTTTCTCAAAATTTGCCTTTTTGTTTTCACAATATACAGGTAGTCGAAATACAAGCGGGATCAGTATAACCGAGAATTTCATACAATATTAACAATTACTTATATGATGCAGGGCCAGTACTCTTTTCATGATTTTTGTTAATGATGGCTCTGGTAGTTATACCGTATTGGAACACACAATTTGGGATGGCATGTTACTAGGAGATATAGTATTCCCTTGTTTTATATGGATTATGGGTGTTTGCATTCCTATAGCTTTATCGGCGCAGTTAAAGCGTGGAGTTTCTAAGCTTCAAATCAGTTATTCCATTTTAAAGGTAATTATTATGAGAAAAAATGAAAAATATAATTTATATACGTTAAAACATATTGATTCGTTTAAAAAAAGACATTGAAAACGTAAAAAAAGTGCAGTCCGGAATATTTCTTAATCTTAATAATATTTCTAATTTCTGTTAATATGCAATATCTGCTTTTTATCGCAGAGAAGTTTCCTTCTATTTCTGATAGGTGTTTCGCTAAATACATTAGGAACAGATGCGCAAGTTGAAAATATACGGATATTTGGAGTTCTTCAACGATTCGGAGTTACTTATCTAGTCGTTGGCCTAGTGTATCTCTGCTTTCCATCCCAACAATCAAAAATTTTTCGGGTATAAAAGTATTAAA
Organism: Atta cephalotes; assembly: GCF_000143395.1. NCBI lineage: Eukaryota > Metazoa > Arthropoda > Insecta > Hymenoptera > Formicidae > Atta > Atta cephalotes. The sequence goes on from NW_012130077.1 coordinate 1,052,921, forward strand.
TATTTTTGTAAATCCCATAATATAAATATATATTATATTATATAGATATATTATGTTCTTTGCATGCTGTGATATTCTTCTTTCGCATCTACATGCGATATTGGACATGAAATATCGAAACAAAACTTAGATATTAAATAGTTATCTATGAAAAGCTATAACGAAATTTTGGTTTTTGTTGAAATAACATGTTTCTATAATTTAACAGATATTTTTTATACCTTATCAATAATACATAACAATATAATATATGCAATTATTAACTCATAAAAATTATAATACATAATAATTTGACACTGTGCGAATCAGATAGCAACATAAATTCTTCGTGTATTTACAGAATCCATCACCGACTTGGATAATGCGGAAAATGCAAGACATATTAAGTCTTTTGCCACACTGGTTTGTAATGCTGATTTTAGTAATTGTACATTGCGCTTTGACGTTTTGTCTTCCAGTTCCTGGATGTCCCACGTATGTACCTTAACTTCGTTTTCGAACTCTAATTTTTTAATGCTATTATTTATTATGTAAGTGAGTTTTATATTGATCTTATTTATAGTGGATATCTTGGACCGGGTGGAAGGCATGAAGATGGTAAATATTTTAACTGTACTGGAGGTGCAACTGGATATATTGATAAAACTGTACTGACTTTAAATCATATTTATCATTATCCAACTAGTAGATCTGTTTATGGATCCGGTCCTTTTGATCCCGAAGGAATTCTAGGTAATTTTTGTTGTTTATCATTACAGTTATAAACATAATTATTAAAATGTATTATATATTTAATAAAACACACAGTAGAATTTTCTGGAACTACTAAATATTTTTTTAATGATAAGTACTTTAGCCAATATAAAATCAATCTTTTTTGTAGCAAAAGAAGATCATAATTTATTGCAGTTTTGTTTTATTCCACTACGAAGAAAAGAAAATTTAATTTTTAATTAATTAAATAATTTATCGTGAAAAGCACATCTCTCTCTCTCTCTCTCTCTCTCTCTCTCTATATATATATATATATATATATATATATATAGAGAGAGAGAGAGAGAGAGAGAGAGAGAGAGAGAGAGAGAGAGAGAG
>NW_012130077.1:1055719-1061029 GCF_000143395.1 Atta cephalotes
ATATATATATATATATATATATATATATATATATACATATATATATATATATATACACATATATACAATATACACATATATACATATATAATTTCGGTTATATTACAATCTTTTCGTCCGCTACTTTTCTCTCTCTTATAATTTCTTTACTTTGTACATTCATAAAATTTAATATAAAACAAATTTAATATAAAACTGCAAAAGTTATTGTATTTGATATACGTTAAACTGTCGAATAATTTCTTCCGTCACACTGTTTCTCCAATATTTTAGACTCAAATAATTTCATTTGTGTTTCTTTATCAGTATTAGTTACAACATGCATAAAGCAATCAAGTTGTTGATAATCTAATCTTTCTGCGAAATACAAAAACAGAAAAGAGAGATACAGAAAGAGAAAATAAGAGAAAAATAATAAGGGAAAAGATTACATGCGTCTATAATCGAGCAATAAGGAATACAAAAAAAATAAAATAATAATCAAATCTCCGTATTCTTAACACTTTTTACGTTTTTTTCTCTTTTCTTTCCTCCGCGCGCCTATAACTTTACATTTCTCACATAAAATATGTGATCATACGCATAATAAGAAAACCTCAAGTAAAAAACGAAAAGTACGCGTATACAATATGTCAATAACGATTTTTATTCTACGCATATTATATATTATTGAAGTAAGAATAGGTTTAAAAAGAAGTGTTAAAAATAGGATGATTGATCGCGAAATGTTACAAATATAAAGGTTCAACTATATAATAATAAAAACGAAAGAAAGGAAAGTGGGAAATCTGGAGAAGAAATCAAGAATGATACACGAATATATGGAAACGATATGTACCGATAGAAAAAAAATCACGTAGCCCGTAGAACACCTTGGGCATGCTCAGCCCTGTCTTGTGAAGAGAATCGAGAAAAAAATATGTCCGTGGATCGTGGAGAGCGGTTGCTCGCAGCGGCAAACACACCGGCCTCATTCTGCCTTAGGGCCATCAGCAATAGTTGGTTTAATAATCGCATAAGGACATCGGGATAGGAGGAATCACCGACGAATGTCATTAGTTCTGATCGATTTGCTGTGCCAGCAGGGCTTGCGGCACGCTTTTCGTACTCTTGATTCTTGGACACAGTACGTTCACCTTGTAAGTCCAAAAGGGCGTCTTACTGTTGAGGATTTTGAAAGCTAGAGAAGGCATAACATCGTGCTCCTGTGGATTAGATAATTTCGTGTTTTTCCAAGTCAGAAAATACGAATTATCTTTTGAAGGAATCTCCGGCTGGTACGCTGGATGGTGGACCTTACCGTCCGATAAACTCACGGTATTTCCATTCATTGCTGTGTCGTGAAATTTTCGACAAGATTGCTCGTGAATAGGCGAATATTCCGGGGATGTTAAACCGCTGGAATAGTTGGAGCAATAACTGTCATCGTAGTTGAACGCGTTCGTCTTAAGCGGTAAACTGAGATATTCCTTTCTGCAGGGATCTGTTCTGGTACAGTCAGATAAAATGGAATCGTCGTTCAGAAGCCGAAAGAGTCGTGAGTGCGTTTGTGTTCGTTGATATTTCTTTTGCTTCTTTGTAATGGTAGATTCCGAATCTGTATCGATCTCACGACACTCAGTGTCGATCTCAGATATCATTCGACTTGTATCAGAAGTAACTCCACTGTCCTCGTCATCGGTATCCTCGTGAGAATCTTGGATACTCAACAAGTATTTCATATCTGTCTGACAGAGTTCCTGTCTGTCAGAGTCGACACATCGATCATCGACTATTATGCAACAATCCTTCTGATTTGTTTGATTTCTATTGACAGTTTGAAGTGTTTCAAAATTTTGCATCCGGGAATGTTCGGATGCAACAAGCTTCGACTCAATAATCGTCTTATCAACGTCAATGGATCCAAAATTATTACAAGCAGATTTTGCTTGACTATAATTTTCGTTTACTGATTCCTCCCTGATGATTTCCGCGTCTATTTCCGAAGCGGTACAATCATCGACATTCTTCGGCGCTGATTCCACGATGTTTATTTCGTTACATTCTGTTTTTGTAACTGGGAATTCCGCCACCGTGTTCTGTTCTTTGCAGTTAGTTCCGCTAACATTCGTTGAATCTTTCTTGAAAGTGAAATCCACATGCGGTACCGCAGTCTCGATATTCGCCTCATTTTTTATGCTTTCTGCTGCGCCTGTCGCGTCTGGCACGTGTCTCTTCACGGTAAAATTCACGCTGGTGTCATTACTAATATGAAAATTTGCGCTAACATCGTCATCCGTATCATTTTTAGCGGAACATCCATCACAAGATCTCTCTGCTTTTATTTTACTGTTGCCGACCGTCACAGTGGTGATGTCTTCATTGTCCTCGGACACGGAAAATTTGAATTTTAGAGGCAAACTCACACTAACCATTGTAGCTTCGGCATCATCGGTCATTTCGAAAGAAGCATCATTCTGTTTATCGATCTTCTTCTTACTCTCGCAATAAAGATTCTCAGAACTCAATCGTTCCACATCCTCGTAAATTATGCTCAACTGATGGGGAACAACGTTGTCAGTTATCAGGCTCTCTTGATCACATTGTTCTGTACTCGATACGTGACTACTTACAGAATTCATCTTATTAGACTCTTCTAAACTAGAAGAGTCGAGATTACTTTGATTATCTATGTCACCCTTTTCGTTATATCCCTTCGACTTTGACGTAAAATCCTGCTTTAACTTTGTACAAGAATTTCGATCGTTTGAATAATCGTTTTTCTTCAAAAGTAGTGTCACCTTGTCACCGTGAGTACTACTTTCGGAATTGCTTTGCGAATGTCTACATGAATTATCGACATTCGAACATTCTGAATAAGCAGTGTAATTCTCACTGGAAGAAACATTACGCGGATTTCTCTTCAATTTCTCGTAAGGATTTATACCTATTGAGTAACCTTCATATGAATCCGAATCACTGTTGGACAATGTATTATTAGAAGTAGTATCATTACAATATTTCTGGCAGGAAAAATGCTCGTTATCGGAGACAGAATCGTTAGAATCATCAGAATCATTGGAATCACTGCAATCGCTAGAATCACTAGAATCGCTAGAGTCTATGTACGTGTAATTAGGCACATTGATATGCAGACCAAATGTTTTTTTCGATTTTTCAATGTTATTAGAAATCATAATTTTGTTGGGATCATCTGACGTATCATCTTCCTCATCAACTATGTTCATCGCCGTCTTAATACCATTTTTATCACCATTGTAATTCTCGCAGACATTTTTGGGATTATGTGTTCCATTCGATTGTGCGTCCAAGTGATTAATTCCCAAATCATTGGATAAGACGTTTCCTGATTTATTGATCGAACTGTCTTGCACAAAATGGTTATCGTCCTGAGCAGGAGATGAATGAACACTGGCATAATAATTGTGATCGTAGTTACAGTTATTTTCATCAACATGGACATCACTGTAACCTGCTTGAGGACTAATTACAGCAACGTAATCGAACTGGTCTGAAGAATTGTCTTGGTTGTTTATTCGTGCCACGTCCGCAAAATTTTCGTCATAAACCGGATAAAAAAATTCATATCCAACGCACGCATTTTCATCTGGATATTGTAGGTAAGGAAAGGAACGCTCGTCCGCTTCGTTTGCGGACTTATTGGGTGGAGCATTATATTGCACAGGATAATAGCCCCACCAACCTTCGGAATGCGACCAGAAGGAAATGGGTCGAGGAGAGAAGAATGCATCTTGCTGATTGCCCGGCAAGTTATTCTCTGTTCGACAGGTGTAATCTGCTTGACGATTTTCTTGCGTAGCTACAACAAACAGCACAATCCATTCAAAAAAAATTAAATTCTGTACATACAGAGCGTAAGACAGAGCCGTGCGTGTCGTTTTTATTTTTCTGCCTGAAATTTCTTTCTCTTAATCACACGTCGCATTATGTATTGCATGATCTACGAAACGAGTTTAGAAAATTGCCTATAACGAAAGTACGTCTAAATTTATTCGTGCTTTCAGTTTTATTTCGCTTTCCCTTTTTCCTTATACCATTATGCCTAGTTGATTTTATTTCGATAAAGTTGGTATATTAATACGGAATAAAGCGAAATTATTCGGCTGAGAAATGAGAAAACTTACACATCCTGTGTTCAAAGGAAAAAATACTAATATTATATAATGTATCAATCTGATTAAATGTCATAATAAATTATCGTGATAAATTTCATTGTAATTGTACTTGTGGGAAAGAATATATATGTTTGAAAATACAAATAAAGTTATATTTTAATATTTTTAACAAAATAGTTTATACGTCAAGTAGATCGTGGCTAATAACTGTTATATGAGAAGTAATTTTTCGTACATGTCATGTTGTAATAATAAATGACAACATTAAAAAATGGCATTATTGAGAAAACATTATCTTAATGATTCGATAATTATTATTGAGCCTTATATTTAAAATAAATATCTTTTTTATGGACAAAAGTTGAGTAAAATTATTTCAGGTTAACTGTCAATCAATTATTATCGGCATTGCTACATTGTAATCTATATGAAAAGAATCAGGCAATATAATAAGACTTCCTCTTGCCATACGCAAACAATAAAGATAAATAAAATTTTATAATTATATATTGTAATCATATATATTGTAATCATAAATAAAATTATTTATGAAAAGATTTGCCGTGAAGAAGCCATTGTACTACATCGCATACAATGCCTATATCCTTGATAGCATAATTTATAGGCACAATATTAATTCAATATTAGTCTAATTCCCAACGTTTAATCAATGTATCGCTAATATATATTATAAATTGCTTGAGGAAAATAGTAAATCTTACACCTAATATTTTTTTACTTAGTTTTACTTAATTTTAAACTTAGTCTTTTTCACAACTTTCTGCCACAATATTGTAATGTGGCAGAACATTTTCGAAGCTAAAATTATTACTCTATTTATATCTATTTAGAATATCTATTAAAATTTAAAATTGCTGTATCATTTTTCTCTCAATTTCTTTAAAAAGTTTTTAAAAAAATTATTTATAATTATAAGTACATTTAAAAGATTTTTGAAAAAATAACGGTATTTATCATATATTTTTTTACTTTCTCAGATAATAATTAGTCTGTGTAACATTTTGTTTTGTCTCACTTCTGTGTGTTGTATGTGCGTGCGTGCGTGCGTGCGTGCGTGCGTGCGTGCCGTGCTTGCGTGCGTACGTGCGTGCATGTATGTTATGTAAATAAATATATATATATATATATATATATGTGTAATATATCATTATAT
>NW_012130077.1:1061379-1068654 GCF_000143395.1 Atta cephalotes
TATATATATATATATATATATAGAGCCAAGAAAATTTTATTATTCCTGTGAACACAGGATTGGGAAATTTGAGCGTTGTGACGTATGTTATGTCAATAAAGTAGTCATTAGAATATAAAGCACTTATTACGATATATTAATGTACACATATAAATAAGCTTCTACAATTAATTTATGAACAAGGAATGTGTATGTCAGAATAAATTATTAATTTGTATATTTATGTTAAGTATCACGTAAGAAGATTATGAAATAATTCAAAATATTTTCCCAAAATTGAAATTGTAATTTCTTTAAATTTCTTATACGTAAAAAATGTGGAAAAAATGTGGAAAAAAACTGATTTGAGATATTCGTAATATTTTTAAAAATATTCTCTTAGTGAGATAAATTTTGTAAAAATATTTGAATCAAATATATTTACCATTATTTTCTGATGCTGTCATTGCTTGTAATATCCTGAATGATCGAGAAGGAATTGCACTACCCGTGTATTTCTTCGGTTCTTGTACTTGTTGTTCACTGGGTGGCAAATTTGCTTGTGTCTCTTCTGTATGAAAATGATTACAAATTTATTATATTTCAGTTATTTTAATAAAATTAAAAAAACAAAATTTATTTTTGCAGTTACACATACTTACCAAACGACTTAGAATTTCTGTTTTGCCGTTTATTTGCAACGTTTTGTGGTACTGTAACATATAAAATTAGAATTATTATATTGTTTATATTTGTAATATCCAATCTTTATTGTTTGAATACTAAGGAGGTTTGATTGCTTTAAAAAACAAGAAGTTACAATGTATATATTATTATACTTTTAATGAAATTCAACATTAATAAAAGTTTTTAGATAAAAACAATCTTACCAGCACAAGTTACTGAAGCATCATTCGAATCTGTCATATTTTGTAAAAAACGGAAAGCTCGTGAAGGTATTGCCGCACCACGATATCTTGGATCTTTCTCTTGATGAAGATAAATCTCTTGGTCGACTGTAAAATATAATATTTATCATTTCAAGTTTTCAAACGATAGTTTAATTTAAAATATTAAATCAATTAGTCTTTAAAAACCGTATTAAAAATAATTTACATTATATTATATTGATAATAATTAATATAAATGTATAATTTGAAAAATATATCTATTTACACATAAAATATTTCTGTACACATTATAAATCGATATAATAAAAAATTAATATGGTAGATACATAAATAATATTATTCTACCTTGTTCTTTAAATTTATTCATGAGTAGTTTTTCATCTTCACTTAATTCCATTTTACGTATTTGTTCGGTACCAACATCGTTTAATTCGTCTGTGTCCGTTATTTTTTGAAGGACACGAAATGATCGCGACTGAATCGGACCAGGCTCGCATTGCTGATTAAGGTCGAGACTCCGCTGTTGCACTCTGTCAAGAATTTTAGTTATAATTAATAATTAAAATAAAATTGTGAATGTTAATAACTAACAAATTTGTTAAACATTTTTTGAAACACGATTTAAAATTACTTTTTAAATAAACTTTAATATATGATTAATTGTATGTTACCAAAATTGAATTGTTTATTATCAAGATACAAACTATATTACTTATTAATTAAAAAAATGTATATTACTTAAATAACTTAAATATACATTAATTTATATAAATTTAATTACATTTTAATTTAATTTACTTTAATTTAGTTTTGAACTTACATTCTTGCTGGTTTTCCAATCTTAATATTATTTTCCGTAGTTGGTGGCATATTTCTTTTCTCGCTACCTTCCACTACGAGAGGAATAATATAAGTCGTTCCAGTCGAATCTGGCCGAGATGTGACATGAATCTGAGACTGCTTTTGATTTTGCGGATGATTTTGTGTCTGATTCTCAAATGTATGTTGTGCAGGTACTTGACCCCATCGTTGCTGATGATGCACAGTTGGAGGCTGTTTGGTAAATTGATGATGACCAGAATCACGCTTCACATCAAATACCGATGGTCTATCTTCGATCTAAAGAATATCATAATGTTAAAAAAATAAAAACGATATTTTAAGAACTAGCAAGAAATTAATTTACCAACTTACTCGGATAGGTACAACTCGTTCATGCGGTTGCGAATTCGTTTGTTGTGACGTTACAGAATTGATACTCTGCCTCTGCTGCTGTTGCTGCGGTTGCTGCTGCTGCGGCTGTTGAGATAATTGTTGCGGTTTTGTTTGTTGACACTGTGGAATCGAATATTGTTTTTGCTCTTGCTTTTGTTTCGCTTGTGAACATTGCGGAGACGCTTGTTGGACTTGAACATAAATCGGAGAAACTGAATTCTCCGACGAGTCGCTGCCAATCGTTTTATTCACATTCGTGCGTTTAGCCCATTCAGGCAATTCTTCCTGGGGCTTATTTTTATTCTGCATCCAAGGTGTAGGAGCCTTGGCTAAAGTGATTTGAGTAGGAGTACTCGGACTTTCAGGAGTGCTCGACTGACTTGACGTGACTGTGATCGGTATTTTAGTATCCACCTTTGTAATATTTCTTGCTGGTTCAGCTTGTTTGTCCACAGCTATAAAAAAAATTGAAATGTTTCCGTTACAATTTCACCAAATAAATATCATCAATTATTTACAACTCATAACTGATCATGATTTTATCATACATATTTGTTTAAAAATTTTTTTAATTGACATCCAGAACAGATTATTATATTGTACAACAATACAGTATATATCAAACTTTAAAAAATTGAATATAAGATAGAAATTGCCTATATATAATGCTATATAATTTTCAAAGGAATGGAAAAAGGATATAAATAATTACCGTTCGACAATGTTCTATTGACTGAAGGTGATTGTGACATCCTATGGGGTGGCTGGGGTGGCACATTGGAAGGAAAAACAGGTACCGCGACTTGAGGCACCAAGAGATTCGTTGCGGGAGAAACTACAGGCGATTGCTTTGACTCGATAGCAGATTTTGATGGTCCCTCTATGCCCTCATCATTAGCATTTTTCGCTACTCTTCTCGCCATTCGTGGACTACGAATCTGCGAGAGATCTAATTTGCCGCCCATACCCGGAGTATAAGTAAAAGGTTTTTTGTCCTTCGTTAGCATAGCATTCTGAATGGCTGCTGGTGGTTCATAAACATCATTGCTAACTACCTGTGGCCTCTTTGCGTTCTATATGTCGCGAATCAACAAACAAAAAAAGATGAATTATTATTATTTATTATTAGCTATTAATTAAACAATTAAAGACTAAAGTTAAGGCTAAATTTTTACAGTTACAGTAAAATACAATACTTTTTTCCATAATGTAACAGATTTAACATTTTACTATAAATATGGGGTATACAGCCTAATATCTATTTCAATATTTAAAATTTTTTAAATAAAAATTTTTTTAAGTATATTTAATTTTAAAAGAAATAAAATTTTATATATCAACATATGCTGTACTTTAACTTTTCAAAATAAATTTCTCAAAATATAATAGAATATTTTAGAATTGTGTTCAATACCAGAGAAAATTTAAATAATTGACTTCTTTCTTGTATTTGTGAAAAAAATTTTATTTACAGAATTCTATTTAATAAATGAATCACTTGACGCTATCATTGAGTCTCGTTATATCTTACGATTTCATCTTACCTCGGCAGTATTTATCCTCATAGCTGGCAAATGACCAGACACAGGAGGTGGAGGAGGTGGCGGTGGAGGTGGCCCTAAAATCATATAAATTATAAGTAATACAATATAATACAAAGAAGTGATATAATTAACTAATTAACATTTTCTAATAAACTTATTAAAATGTAACTTTAATAATGTTTATTTGAAATTCTTATTCATTATCTTTAAGATACGATGTCTGATGCGATATATTTTTTAAATTTATATTTATCTCTTTTTACTATAAAAAGAAGTATGACATGTGTACATACCTGCAACCATGACATCCGGATTTCTGTAAACAAAAATCGAACAATTCATTAATTTAGATAAATTTACTAATTAAATAATTTGTTTCTTAGCGAAATATATAATGGAAACCACTTTAACAGTTTTAGATAAACAGAGATGTCAAATGTATCATAAAATAACTTCTTCGCAAAATCAATATTTATTATATCGACTTCGTACCTAATTGAATAACGTGTGCAGTCAATTATTTTTTGATAGGATAAAAAGCTGGTTCAACAACTCTGATTCACTCTGTATACACACACACACACACACACACACACACACACATACACACACAAAACCTGTACTTTTAATTGTTTTAAATTAAAATATATTTAATTATTGTAATTTTAATATATTTTTCCTTTTAATTAAAAATATATTTTTAAACTGTAATTTTGCTATAATTTGAACACATTAATCAGTTTATTCAAATTAAACCTGCTCCTTACGCAATGCAACATTATGACATGTTCATAAAAAAGAATCATTTTTTCGTGATATGTTGTTTTCTCAAAAATATACACATTTGAAAGGAATAATTAATCTAGTCTTCTTCGTTTGCATGAGACATTGCTATCTTATCACTGGAATGCAACTACTTTAAAGATGACTCATCTTGTGTGTATTCATACTTTGCGCACGTACATTTACATTTCATACATATGTTCAAATTTAATTTATAATTTAATGATGTATGATGATTTATTAATGTATATATTTATTTATAAATATATAAATTGTAATAATTGCAATTAAGAAAATAATTAAACTTGAATACAATCTCTTAAATACAATTTCTATCTATCTATTTTAAGAAATCATTAATCCGTATTGTTCTCAGAGCATTCATACATACATAAATTTATCGTGATAATTAAATTGGGAATACAAAAAATACTTAATTATTTCATATTTCTTCTATCGATCAAAACTATGTACAATCTGATAGTTGATTAAAATGTCTTTTAGGAGAACATGGTCAGATATTTCCTTAAAAGGATTAAACAACACCACTGGAATCACAGTGCAATTGGAAGATATCTCGCAGTTGTGTAAATGTAGGTCGTTACACAATATTGACAATTCTAATTACTATCAAAGAATTAAGAAAAACAATTACAAATAATTTCTAAGATTCTTATACACAAAGTGAGAAAAAGATTGCGAATTAAATATGAAAATTTAGTTTCCTTAGATTTATAATTAGATTTATACTTTTGCTTAACTTCAAAATTATACATTTCGTTGATTTATTTTTAAACTATGAACTCAATGCGATTTCTATGTGAATCATGTTAATAAAATCAATGTAATAAAATCTTGTAAAGAAAAAGAATATGATAATAATTCAATAAGAGATAATAATAGAAAATAAATATTTTTTATAATAAAATATATGTAATAGTAGTCTTTGTATATGTAAATTTTGTCAATAAAATGTTCAATAAAAAATCTAACATGAAATTATTGCAAAGTGTAACAAAAACAAATAGTATGTAGAATGTATTAATTTCATTAGTTATTATATATGTAAATAATTCATTCAAGAATTAAACAAAACTCTTCTTTAGCAATGAATAGAAGAAGCTGAAAATTTTAATAATAGAATTTTGGAGTCAAGTCTAATACTGTGCCGGAGCGCAGGCGTTTTTATCTTGGCACAACCAGTACAGCACGTGACTCTCACTTTCAGCAGATTCATGAATACTTCGTTGAAAAAGATAGTGCTTCTTGTGGAAAATTTGCCAACTTCTTCTACGTTATTTTGACATAAATAAATTATTCACGATATACTATATCGATCTTGTTATTATCAGTACCGATGACTAATACAATTATTATAAATAAATGTTTATTTTTTTATTTTTTATTTTAGCCATCATGAAATTCATTAGTATTTTAATAATTTTCTGCACTTAATAAATTTGGGAAATTTAAAAAATTTCCCAAAATTAAAAAAAATGTTTATCGTTTGTAAAAATCTCCTAAAAAAAGTTGATTGATTTAGCCAAAAATATTTTTCTTATTCTCTTCTATATCATGTTATCACAAATTATGAAAAGTATTATTTTCTTAAAGTGTAAATTTCTCAGAAAAGTTCGGTCATGGCGAATCAAATCGGTCATGCTCATGGCGGCCACGCCGTAATGCTCGGAACCCAGCCAATAAACCGCAGCAAGTAGAAATGTATTTAAGTAGATACACGAGCGAGAGTAATTTTAGCGCGGACGGACTTGCGCAGTGGAGTTTCGCACATTAAATATTTCGAATCATTTTATTTTTAGGATTTCTTCTCGCGGCAAATACACGATAAATGTGCGATCACCTCACAATCGATCGTATTGAATGAAGATAGTTATCAAATTCAATCAAGAGTCGAGAAACCTTGGATCTGAAAAACGTATATATTAATTATGAAAAAAAATTAAAATTCTACTGTTAGTAACATAAAAGAATATTATCATAAGTACCTATAACCAACAATCCGATGACGATTTTATTTTTATTCAAAAAAGATATTCATTTTACTAAAATGTTTACCAAACGAGGCATTGCGCCCAATTAAACGTAAAAATGCGCCGACTTGCGAAAAGCTACGCTCCAAGTCAAATCTTTTTATCGAACGACATCACTCGTCTCTTGACGACGAAATATGTGTTCTCCTTGGGACACCCAACGACAAGGCCGATTTGGCCTTGCGATGCTCGACCCATTGCACGACAATCGAAAAACGAGTTCCATCTCTGATCCTTTATTCTTTCGCGAGATCTGTCTCTCTTTCAAGTTTTGTGTGTATATGTCGATAAAACATAAACATTACATAAAATAATTTTTATCTTTTAATATAACTGACAATGTTCTAACATATTTTAAAATTATATATTTTAAAATTGTAATCCTACATATTAGTTAAATCGAAAATAATTCAACTCGATATTAGATTATAACGCTTGAACTTAATATTGACTGTAAGATTACCGGTAGTTTTAAGTCATGCTTATCCGATCTTTCTTTCTTTTTTAATATATGTTCTTATCGTAATAAATAAATGCACTACGATTACATTTTTTATTTTAGAGTGATCTGAAGAGGCAGAGTCACGCGTATTTCAACATGGATTGTAATTTAGAAGAAACGATGATCTTACCCGACAAATGTCGAAGAGTTCATATCCAAGATAATTTCGTAATTCACTGATGTTGATTCCGCACGCTGGCTTATGCCGCTACTCACTAGCCAAGAAAGAGAGAAAGAAAAAGAGAGAGAGAGAGAGAGAGAGAGAGAGGAGGGGAGGGGAAGAAGAGAGA
>NW_012130077.1:1069297-1084052 GCF_000143395.1 Atta cephalotes
GAGAGAGAGAGAGGGGGGGAGAAAAAGAGAGAGAAACCGGTTCTCTATACTACTTTTGGGATTCTAAAAGTTGGAGGAGAAGGCGGATATTAAAAGGGATACGAGCAGCTCCGATGCCGACACTAGCGCGCGCCCGCAGCTACTACAGACCGTCGTCGTTTCGAATCGCTTGGTGCTCAGACCTCGTCGTGACTTTACAGACTGGCACGCAGAGCTGACGATGTGACTCCACGGTCTTACATCTTTACCGATTTGATCGCCGCATTGCGTTGCTCTCGCGCTGGTCTGGTCACCGCGCGCCGACCGTCTTTCGCCGCTCGCCGTCCGCCGCTGCTCGCCAAAATAGCTCGATTCTATTTTAAGATCCTGATATATACAACGTATTTCCTATTATTCATCAGGTATACCAAAAAGTCTCAATCTGCTTGGCATTGATTCACATGAAGATCATTGTATTTTATATATGTATATTAAAAATACGTATATTAAAAATACGTATGTAGACATCAGTATAACTGTCCTTAAAAAAGACATATAATTCCAATTTGGAATTAAATTAATTCTGATTCAAATTCTCTTTTCACGACATACTGATAAATTTTTACTATATTATTTTATAGCTTCTTTTTACAAGATTTTTAGATACAGATTTCGTAGATATTTTTTTTTTTATTCCGAATACAAAATATCAGAAGCCATGAAAAACAGTTTCTGGATTATATAAAATAATTCTAAATTTTAAATATTTTCATGTAAATAAGAAATGGAAATATGAAATAGAGAAATTCATATGAAAAATTGAAAATTACAAACACAAAGATATTAAATTTTAAATATTTCGCTAGCATCATCAAGTCTGTTCTTACTACTAATTTTACAACCGATTTTACTATATGTTCTATAAAAATTATTGCGATATTTAAATTCATGACCTTATGTGATGCAATGTTGTGTAGCAAGTTATAATATGATAAACTGAATGATTACATTGCATCAACAAAAATTCATTTAATTAAAAATATGAAGTTATGTATACTCAAATAAACCTAAATATTATAAACTAAATAACAATGAAAGTATAATTATTATAAGGCTAATATTCTCAAGTACAATGGAAATGTTTAAGCACAGTATCTTGAGAAATTTCTAACTTAAAGATAAAAAATAACCGAATATGTAATGATAAAAGGAAGGATAATGGTGCCAATCCTGGTGAAAATTTTTTCTAAAAATTTCATTTAATTTTTTAGAATGTCCACATATAAATTTCTAAAAGAATTTTTCAGATTATATAATTTTATAACGTTTTAGAAAATTTTTTATATTCTTTTGTACAAATTGGAATATTTTTCAAAAATGTTAAAAAGGTCTACATTTTTTTCTAGAATTCTTTATACATTTTCAAATATTTAAAATTTTTTTCATTCAATGAAATTTCCGAAGAATATCTATAATAAAAAAGTTTAAGGTATTTTTCAGAAATCTTCTAAATTTATAATATTAAATTTACTTAAAAATATGAAATATGAGAACTATTTTCACCAGGAAACAAACACCTCGATACAATTTAGCGCTGATCATGGTCAGAAGCTACAATCTCATCAAACGCTGCTTCATGTTCCGAAGTGGTAAACATGTATGCTGGTAGAGTTAATCTAAGGACCTTGTCGTATTTGGCTTTTGTTTCCGATGTATAATCGTACGGTTCAGCTTCCTTCGTTTCTTCTGCGGTATACGATGCCTCATCGGGATAATCATTGTCCGGCTTCTCCAGTCTAACATATGAATTTTTGCTAGCGGACGTGCTGGGTTCTAAAGACTCTACCGCTTTCGTTTTCGTCGAGCTTGAGGGTTTGAAGTCACTCGGAGCGCGGACTCGGGGCACGGAATCAACTTGAAATTCTTTCGTTTCGTGAAATACGAGCTGATCCTTGTCAGGCTCCTGCCCGGTGACAAAAGCGCATTCCTCTTTTTGAAAACCCTTGTCGTCGATACACTGGTAGCAGGTCATTTTATCGCGCATAATCTTTTTACAATTCGATCGGTCCTCTTTCTGAAACTTCTGCATAAACTCCTCGATTTCGGCCTTCTTTTTCACAGTGTCCAAATATCCAGCGTCTACTTTCTTCCCTTCCGCATCATCCTTAGATGTTGCTTCATCCGTCGATGAAGCTTCGTAAGTTAATCCCGGAACGTATTTGTCATAAGACTTCTTCGTAACTTCAGAACTGTCTGATGAGTGCTCGTCTTCGTGCGGTGTTTGCTCGGATTTCTGTGGATTGCCAAACGAGCTGGATTTACTGTAAGAAAAGAGCTTATCCTTGGGTTGATACGAGTATGAACATTGTTCAAAATCATTGCCTGTTTGCGGATCCTTGCAAACCTTGCACGTCATTGAGTCCTTCTGTAAAGTTTTACAATTATCCTCACTGATATTTTCAGAGTAAGTCTCCGAAACAGGTTTTGAGGAAGATGTCTTTTGGCCATCATAAGATTCAGGATTGCTATTATATGAAGGAAATTGGTAATCACTCGCTTCGGAACTAGAGTAATCGCTGCTATACTCGGGTGAATTGTGAGATGTACCGTCAGAATCATTCGGGACTTCTACTTCTCTGTTGGATTTTCGTGGATAAGTAGAGTGTTCTGATTTATCTAAAAAAATCAGTGTAAATATAATTAAAATATAGCCAATACATTCTCTAAAAAGCTATTAGTAAAAATTTCTGTGATTTATAACTCAAATAACTCTTGTGCTATACACTTCATTTGTTATATTATGCATACGAATGTACTGCAAAACTCGATTTTTTTAAAGAATATAGAAGCATCTTTAATATACTTTCCAAAATTACACAATAACAGAATTTAATCAAAATATATATTCAAAGAACATAATTTTAGGATAAAAAAGTTCCAGTACATTGCATATCATAACTGTATTTATATAAAGCATTTAATAATAATTTTTTCTTACTAGAATTTTAATTCTCAATTTAATACTAAAAATATTAAAAAATTGGAAATTAGAATAACTAAATTAAAATAACTTAATATTAAAATAATTATATAGGATAATTATTAAAAAATAAATGGCTGCATTTAAAGTTAGCCGAGCAGTTGAATGTGATTGATTGACTTTATAACTATATATAAGAATCAATCATGTTTAATCGTTCGTGAAGAATAGGCTACTCTATCAGCTTGAAATCTTACCTATATAATCAGGCGCAGAATTGATACTTTGCGGATAATCAAAAGTCTTTGATTTTTCCGATGCTTGACCCTTGTTTGAGTCCCGACTGTCCTGAGTCGAATCTAAAGTCTTATCCGGATATCCAAAGGTTTTTGATCTGCTGTATTTATATAATTTATCGCTGGGTTGATAATTATAAGTGCATTTCTCATAAGTACCGCCTGTCTTAGAATCCTTGCACACTGTACAGGATTTGGAATCCTTTTGTATCTGTTTACAATCTGATGAAGGAGCATCCTTCACTTCATCCTGTTCATTCACTGTCGAAGCCTTCTTGGAATAATCCTCGCTAGGATAAGAATATTCACGAGATTCAGTGCTTGGACTATGATCTTTTTGGTGATCAGACGCTTCAAAATTAGAAACTTCGGAATGAGAAGTTAACTCGGGACGTTGTTCATTGTTGTCATTTTCCTCACTTTTCTCAGGTTTTCCAAATGTGCTGGATTTGACGTAAGAGTATGCTTTCTCATGTGGCTGCTTTACATACGAGCACTGCTCATATTTGCCATTGGTCTTAGCGTCTTTGCACACCATACACACCATAGAATCTTTTACAATTTTATCGCATTTTTCTCCCTTGTTTTCATATGCAGCTGGCACGTCATGAGTAGCATCAGTAAAATACTCATCAGTAAATCGGTAAGGATTTCGTATTTTTCCGTAACCATTATTTTCTTCGTAATTGGATCTGCGATAATAAATAATAATAATGACATCGTAGCATGTAGTGAGAAAATTATATAATCTGCACAAATTTTATTTTAATTGGTGCAACTTTGTGATATTATTTTTCTTTTTAGAAAAAATAAATTAAAATAGAAAGATTATAATAAATTTCTTTTTAATATTTTTGTTTAAAATTATTTTCTTCTTTTTAAATCTATTTAAAAATATTTCCTAAAATATTTCCTTAAATATTCTTTAAATAATTCAAAGTTATCTAGCTGTATCATTTTTAAATCTTTTGAATTAAAAAGAAACGTTATTTTTTCGCGTTCAATTGAAGTACGTCTCACTTTTTCCTTTTTTGAAAAATATATCTATAGTTCGAACAATGGATAAAAAAACGTATTATACGATCGTATAAACATGAATATTAAAATTATTAAAATTGCCTCTCTTTAAAGTATAAATATTAAGTTTTAACAAACTTTCAATAAATTGGCGAATGTGATATTTCTATTTGTGATATTTCTATTCGAAGAATACTTTAATATCGCTACCTTCGATATCTGAATTTAGTAGGTGCGGGTAAATAATTTTCCACCTTCATATTAGCGGATACACTCTCTTCTGGATGACTGCTATATAAACAACGTTCATACGTGGATTTAGTTTTTGGATCCTTGCAATTGTAACAAGTTGTAACGCCTTTCCTTGGTTCACCATCCTTTCCAATTGATTTCACCTTAATTTCTTGACAGTTCGCTACTCCTAAGTCAGGAGTCAATTCCTTGTACTTTGTAGAATCTTTATTAGAGAACACATAAAATGGAATTTTTTTCAAGTATTTTTCTTCAATAGGTTCTTTCTTCATAGTAACGGGAAAAGATTCAGATGGGCTTCCAAAACGATCTATAGATCGATCTTTATTCAATTCATAAAAACTGTAACCAGGCAAAATCTCGGAAGGAGCACTCTCATAAAAGTCATATTGGTTATTCCAAGAATGCGATGTGCTCTCTGATGGACCCCAATTTTTCAAACGTTCATAATTTGCACTTACATAACAAGTAATTAGAGCTGATAGCGTTAAATATATCTGCAAATGTATAAGAAAATATTTATTTATTTATTTAAACACAATAGCAATATTAATTTTGTTTAATATAACAATAATATATGCCTATTAGATATTACAATGTAGAATATCCTTCAAAAAAATAATCCTTGTATTTTACCTTTATTTTAAATAAATTACAGCTTTTGATATTCTTTATAGCATTGAGGCTTTAGAGCTTTGAGATCATATAGAGATCAAAATTTACTTGAAACAAGAAATAGAAAATAATTTAAACATTTTTACAGTTTAATTTTTAATTGTATTTTATATAAAGTTTAGATAAAGATTTTTTTAAAGAAAAAATGTTTACAAAGATCTAAAATCAATTGTTTCAAAATAGAATGAGTATACAATATTATTACACGTATTACAAGCAAAGAAATATTAATATTAATACAATTAGTTAAATGCAGTATTGAATTAATGTTCTATCTAAACGTTTCTCTTTCACTGACCTTGCAGCAAGTCATTTTCGAAGACCATCAATCATTTAATACCCGAATAGATTTGTATTTTCAATTCCAATAGGATAACCACAATCTACATCACTTTCTCATCAAGTGATCGTATCTTCGTGTAAAATGCCTTTATATTGACTCGTAGTAAATAACAGATATTCCCTACCTAGCATAAGCCTTTATTCTTTTGTTGGAAAAATTCACGAACCGTGACGCGCTCCAATCGAAGTGATCGAAACAATCGACCGATTACCTAAACTACTTTTGCTTTTATTTACGTAACTCGGAGTGAGCGTTTACGACGAAAACTAGTGAAAATAATGAGATTGTAGGACATGCACAATTACATCAATGGAAAAAGAAAGACAGAATAATATATAACTTTTACTGATAATAAATTCATAATCATAGCCGTTACTTTAAGGTATTTATATATTGTATTAGTATACATTTTGATAATTTAAAATGTTTAATAACACAAGAAAATTACAGCTCTGCATAAATTTATCAATATGAATGAAGTGAAGAATTATAATTGATTTAATATTTATTCGCTTAAGAATAAAATTACAAATTTATTATTTATCAGCAATATCATATTATAAATGTCATACTATAAATATATTAGACTTAAATAGCATTTTTTTCGAAATTTTAAACAGAATACTAAAATAATGTAAAAATAATATTAAAATAATAAAAATGTTTCAAATTGTTAAATGAATATCATCGTTTTTGCTCTATTTACGCTCAGGAAGCAAAACTATATACAATGTGAAAGTGAATTCGAAGATCAATGACCGCGCGTATTATTGTAAATATTTCCGTTCCAATGCAATCGTTGTAAAAAAATATATATAATGTATTCCACACCTAAGATATTATATTAGTTATATTTTTCTTCTTCATAACAAATCTATTGAAGATAATAAAATTTTATTTGCTATTTTAATATTTGCTGGATCTTTTTACGTGATATAAAGATTACCGCAGATTTTCTTCGATAAAAAGAGAGAAGGAATAAATATCCTTATCTTAAATAAAATTATATGTTTTCTTTATGTTCGAATCAATTTCTTTCGTTATTCGCTCTATGAAAATATTAAAGTAATCATTATTTAAAGAGTGACAATTTTAGAAGATATTTTATATTTTATTTTGATAAAATATGAAATTTTTTGTAAAATATTTTAATTTTAATATTTTGTATGTAAAATAATAAAAATAAAAATAAGATATCAGAGAACATTAAAATTAAAATTAATTTTGTCACTATCCTTAATTAACAGTCTGAAAAAGAAAAAATAAATATAACACATTGCGTATTCATTTATTTTTGTAATAGTAATATAAATATTTTAAAAACGTATTGTACATCTTTTTTTAGTAAATGTGCGTATATTATTTATTACTTAACGTGAATTAATTTAATAATCCTAATCAATAACAGTTAATTAATATTAAGGTATTTATTTGTCAGCATGGAACAGTCTCCCAAAAATTTGTATAAATATAATTTTAAGAATTTTATGTTATACAAATATAATCAATCATTTAATTCTAATTTCTGCATGATACTTTATTAATTAAGAATAATCTTATAATAAAACAATATTGTCTAAAAATAATTATCTTTTGACAAATACACCATAATGCGCCTTAAACTCTACGTATATTGACCTTTGTGATAAACTCTAAGTATTAAAAGTGATTGTGAAAAGGAAAAAACTCTGAAAAACACATAGGGATTAACCAGAAATGATTTGCGAGTTCGTAATATATAGATCATCATTGAAAATGGTTTACTCCTTAAAAGGGAAATTTCGTGGATAGACAGAGATGTGTGAAACACGCGGCGTGTGATTAAGTTGTTTGCCGAAAACTGCATCAGTAGGCGCGGGCTTCATTCGAAGCTTTGATGCAATTTTTTGCATGATGATTTTATCATTCTCAATATCTTTAATTGTCTTTTTGTTATTCTGTTTTCCTTTCTGAGAGTTGTTGCGTTTACGATAGTAAAGAACTTCACCGGCTAAAGTAATCATCGCCAGTGCCAATCCAAACAAAGTTGCAATAAATACACCTCCTATAGAAATATTAATTAAATATAAAATTTGAATCAATTAAAAAAAAATAACCTAAATACATTAATACTTCAATAGCAAATTGAAACATTGTTATATAATTACATTTATATACATACATATGTATGTGTATATATATATATATATATATATATATTAATTTTTTTCTATATATATTAGGTATATTTACATAACATCTAAATTTAGTGATGTATAAGAAATAATAACAAACCTAAACTCTCCAACGTAATTCCCTCATTATCATCGGAATTTGGACATTGAGATTTTAATGTCTGATTCCAATACTTGGCTGCTAATGTCTCAAAATATCTGTCTTTTTGTAAATCCAGTATTCTAAAAATAATATTATTGATATTACATATTTATCGTCTAAGTGACGATCATAAAATGACAATCTTTGCTACTTAATCCATTTCATTCCAATATAATTACTAAAAACTTTTTGCTATTTAAATGCTTAATGCGCTATACATTTATTGTTTCAAAATATTTATAATTGCATAAAAACTTACGAATTAAAAAAATGTCACACATTTAAACACACATACAATACTTTGCTATAATTCTAATGATAATCGATAGTATCTTAATTGGGAATCGAGTGAATTAAGCATAATAGAAAAGAGAAAAGAAATAAATCAAACTTTCTGCTTATTTCTTCTTGTAAATGACTGCCTTGCTGTACGGCAATAGCATACGGTTGCTCGGCAAATACTTCGCCTACTTCCGTTAAATTGCAGTTCTTCGTTACTTCATATTTTATCTCCGACGAATCATGAATAAACGCAAATTCGGCCTCTTCGCTTTCTATCACCTGAAAAATATCATATATTTCAACTAAACATTTACTATTGCATTTCACAATTTCTCAACATTTTTTCTCTTCTTCTACTTTTTTCTTGTACCTTTCTAAAACCATCTTCGGTAGACTTGACTGGTCCCACTTGAGTAATAGCTTGTAGAATATGACCGTATTGTTCCTTTATTGGATAATCCCAGACACGATATTCTACTTGATCGCTGGTGCTATTTAGTGTAATTTCTTTCCATACTCTACAAACAAATAATATAAAATATGCATAACATTGCCGATGACCTTAATAACGTTTCATTTAAAAAATGGTATATATTTTACATACGTATATAGCTTTTCCTCGGCATTTTTCATGTTTTGGAAATATTGATGAGCACTAGAATTGGTTAGAACGGTATAATTTATACGTGATTGCCTAGCCAATTGTTCCAATGATTGTACAGGTGACTATGTAATGAAATAAAATACGTATATTAGTATATGAGAGAAATGATATGTCTTACAGAATATTAATATTTTTAATAATACTCTCCAAATAAAATAAAATAAAAAAAAGAAAAACAAAAATTTTCATTGAATATATTAGATGTGGGAAATAATAAAAGAGACATACTTGCATTCTTTCCACAGTAAGGAAAGCAGCTAAATTTGCAGTAAAAGTCGCGAGCATCAGTACAACGAATAGCCAATAAGCTGCAACCAAAGTTCTGCTTGATAATGCTTTTGGAGCTTCACCACCACCTTGTGGCGTAAAAGATGTCAGTGCGAACCAAAAGCTCTCTTTCAATGTAAATTCTCTAAAAAAATTTGTCTGTTAGATTCAACCAAAAGAAGAAAACAGGTAAAATTTTTTGATAAAAAATTAAATTGCTATCTACTACATACATACAATGAAATATATTCAACACATACGAAGTAATCGCTTGTATGTAGTTTACAATATAATAGAACTCGCAGCAAAAAGGAATATATTATTAGATACGTACCGACAAGGATAGGGATAAAGTCGTTTATTGTTCCTTGCACTGTATGGTGAATATTTATCTAATATCCAAATCATAATACCGGTCAAAGTTAACGCTCCTACTATACTAAGCCAGACTTCATGTCTCAATACTGTCATGAATTTAAATAGAGATGTTTTACGGATTGGCTTTCTCATTACTTGAAAACAAAAATTAACATAAATTATTTTTTTCATATTAAATTATCATTTACATGCATATTTAGCTAAAAAAACTTGTCTCACAGATTGAATAAAATAAAAAAAATATATATAAAAAATTGAATAAGAATTGAGATAAACTATTGTAAAAAGAATATAAATGTTTATTAAAATTTATATTCTATTTGCTGGTAGCATTCATATAAAATATAATATGTAATATAAAAAAGATTTAAATTGCATACCGATTAATATACCGGACTGTTCGAAATAGGGTGCAACAAAATCAATAACTTCTTCTCGCTCTGATGTCATTGTTAAAGACGCCACAGCAATATCAGTTTCCTATTATTAAACAAATTTACTTGCTACAGTCAGAAAATATTATCAAGCTACTTTAATTTTTAAAACTTTTTGCGGACACTCCAAAACTAATTAATGCTAAAATTTAAAACTAATTAATGTTAAAATTTTTAATCCTTAAAAGAAACTGATTGCAAAGATTGAGATTAATAAAATTTTTAATATTATATTATTTCATATTGCTACAGTGTGGCATAATAAAACAGAATAAGAAAGAAAAAAATTAAGGCAATTAATTGCAACGAATGATTAAAAGTTATATTAAAATAAAATAAAATATCGTGGTAAATGTGAAAAACATTTTGAAAATATACAGAATATTTTGAGAAAATATTTAAACATACTCCTTTAGCCAGATCACCTATCAGACCGCTCCATTCACCATTAGACAATTTTTTGCCAAACTCTAGATCTTCAGGAATAACAAGATCATAATCGAATTGCATCTCCTCGGATAATTTTTGAATAAAATCTATACAGTAACCTTCCCAAATTTCTTTTCCATCCTCGTTACGCATGTCTTGACCCGTCACTGGATCTTTCTTAATTACAGACCATGGTATTGACTATTAATCAGATTAATTAAGGCAACATTAGATCAACTTTTACAAGTTGTGTTTCTTACTATTAGCGAAATAGGTAAAACGCTAATATGAATATGAAAAATATTTTTCGCATGAATAAAATTTCAATTTAATTTATACATACAATTGGAAGAGTTAATTAATTGCTAAATTAACTTGATAATTAATTTTAATTTAAATAAAATTGACGACTTAACAATGCACTTAATTGTTATTTAAAATTACAAAATACATTTACAATCACTTTGTAATTATTTATTCGATAAATTTTCGTTTAACGTTGATTTTTCGTTTAATAAAACGAAACAAAGTTTTAGCGAAATGTGGTTCTTACCGGTGCCGTTCCAATCCGGAAGAATCGCTTGGCTGGTTCTATTTTCCTCCCATCGGCTTCTTTAATTTTTGTACGTCTCGTCCAAGTTGCGAGCGCATCTACAAAACCATGACTAACCATTTGTAACTCGATCTCCGCTTTGTAAGTGATCATAGCCTTCTCTGACCAATATTCGAAAGTATCGTTACTGTCCAATCTCTAGAACGTAAATAAATAAACTTATTTAAGTACACATTGTTAATTACTTTTGAATTTTCATCTTGAAAATGCTTTAATTGCTAATATAAATATAAACATAGTATAAGTCAGATATGTTTTATTTTCTTAATGGATATTTAATTACTTCGATAGTACTTACTGTCATTAAAATCTTGTTGAATGTTTCCATTGTGATGTTCGAAGTTGAAGTGGAATTAACTGGTTTATCACACTGACCTGTCTTTGCAGCTACACTTACACCTCCTCTTTGAACATCACTCATCAAGCTTACGATCAAGCCAATCAAACGTTTGAAGTAGTGCGGGAATATCTAACATAACATAATTCTTTTTAATTAATTTTTTATAAACGCTTATTAGGAACAACTTCGATCTTAATAAGTTATTAATAAAAAAATATATATAAAAGAGCTCTCTTTTATTTCCAAATAAATATTATATTAATTTTCTTTCATATTTACTAGATAATAAATTCTTTTGTATAAAACGATAGAGATATTCAAATTTCATAAAAAATTAATTTTATTAAAACTGACCTTAAAATTTGGAGGACATGTGCAAGATACATCGCCCATTAAACGACAACAAATGTCAGTCTTCATATTAAGAACGGTAAATGAAACATTTAACTGAAGATCACCGGTAATATAACGAAATTCGTTATAATTATTGTCTGTAAATACTAAATTCCAGATACCTTCTCTTTTAACGAGTCCTCCTCCAATAGCCTGAAATATTGCTTTAACTTTATACCTATTTACGATTAAACATTAAAAAATTTAAGTCTTAAAGATTTAAAGTACGTACAAATGTTTAATTAACATATATTAAAGTGTTAAAAATAAATAGTATACGTGCTAAAATCGATGATATTTATCTCTCACCGTTTTAAATAGTTCTTCCATTTTCGCTGTGCTAGCATAAATTACATAATAAGACGGTGATGGTCGCATACCCCGTATTTTCGCTACAGTTCTTTCTGTCAATTCGTCGATGACCACCAATCTAATTATCGAATTTCCGATAAGATAATAAAGGCTCTGATTTAACTCTAAAATCATTACGCATCAATCTAATTAATTAACATTAACGAACTATTATAAAAATTATGCTATGTCCACATTTTTCATTTTAACAATAATTTAACAACAAACAATTTTTTTCTCTCAACAATTTTTTTTCTCAAATCTGAAGAGAAAGGGTGATTATTACTGATTTTTTTATGTTAAACATAATTGTTGGGAACATCAAAATATTGTGTAGTGAAGGAATAACTTTAAGAAATTTAAGATTAAAAAACTATAAAAAAAGTTATATTTAAAAAATCCATCATTTCATAGCTAAGATATTCAGAAAAAAACTATCAAATAAAACAAGTTTATTATAAAAATTAAGATTTATACGATTTTCGTGAATAAGTATAAGAGTTATTAAGTATACACATTGCAGAAAAGTTTTAGATTAAACTATTGGAAACCGATTTACTAAATATTAAACCTATTGTTTCTGAAGTGATAAAAAGCCTAAATTGTAAAAAAAATTATTTTTTTAACATTTTTTTATTGAACTTCGGTGTTTACAAAAATACTATGGAATGTAGTTATATATGGATATAATGCATAGATACAATAAATCAAATCATGCAAAATATTCATTGTATAGTAAGAGTGAACAATAGTGAACTATTAATATTTGCGCACCTCTTTCATCTTCAAAAATTAAGCCAACATCGGTTGCGTTTTTCATAATCAAAAGATCATCAATCGCTTGAACATACGGACTTATACTGCAATCGCCACGTTTGTATATTATTCCTCTTTCGTCCGCAATATTTCGTAATTTATCCCAACCAGTCCACGTCATATCCAGTATGATACTTATTCCTTTATATAGAATGGCACAGACTGTCACAAAAATGAAGAACATTTTTTAACTTTGTATAACTTGCCTCGTTATAAAAGACTCGTTATAAAAGTTTCTATTATTGCTTTCCTAAGAGCAATAATAAAAACAGTACTTTACATAATATGCATAAATGCATAAATAGCATCTCGAAAGATCGGACAACGTATAATATTTTCAAATTTAAATGTACATAGATGTATAACATACCTGTCTTGAAACTTGCATCTACATTCTCGCGATTTACTGTGACAATAGAAACATCAACAGTAATCATGTCATTAGCAAAATTTCGTTCTGCCTCTGGAACCGCGTCGTTTAAAATACCCAAAATAGATGAATCGGATTCTTCTATTACGACCACTTAGAAATAGGAAAAAAAATGTCAGGCTCATTATCATATCGGGATTATTACTATTATTCAGTTTTATTAATATTTATAGATCATACTGTTTTAAAATTGTTATTTCATATGAAATAGATATACCTTGTACAGAGCTAAGCACTCACTTAGATTAACGTTGTAAGTAAAAACAAAAATTATCTAATATCGAGAATTACGATTTTATCAAACATAATATTAATAATTGCATTATCGATATTTGAAAAAGAAAAATAAGAAAAGATATCGCATTTGTATCCCTGCGAGTAAATTTTTTGTATACTTACTCAAATTCATTGGCGTTTGACAAAGCACAAATGGCAAAAAGAAAATGAGGATCAATATGAACGACATTCTCCTTGACATAGCGAAATTGATTAAGGTCGCACGAATGAACAAGGAATATTTTTGCTTCGTTTCAGATAGTAGGTGCCAGAACAATATGATATGAACGGCATGGCACAATAAAGCGATGATGGTTACGCCTGCGCCGATGTCAGTGGCACGACAATTTGCTTATGAATATTATATATCAATACCATCGAATCTCTCATGAATCCCTTTTTCCTGCTCAGCACGACTATTGGCCGTCGGATCATTGATTTATCGCGGTACGTAAAGTCGCGTGTACAATTCAGCGTCAGGATCATTGCGTATAAGAAAACGAAAACGACAAATTCATCATTCATATATATCTCTTAGGAGCCACTGTATTGTATCGAATGCATAACCAGTAATTTCACTTTTCTACAATTCACAAAAAAGATTTCGTTATCTCTATTATTATCAAATACGTTTTTTAATTACCTAATACGTTTTTTCTAATATATTTATATCCCTCTAGTATGTTATTATAAATTTTATGTTATTATAAATAATAGCGTCATTTAAATCATATTAATTGAAAGCAATTGAGTACAATTATTGTCAATTAAATATCGACTATCCTCATTTATCATAATCGATATTATATCAACAGTAATTAAAAAGCAGCAACAGCAATTTAAAAATGCGAAGATAACGACTAAGACACTATTGATCTATAAAAAACATTACAATTAATTTTACGCGATATAATTTTTATAATTTTTTATTATATTCAGAACTTTGAAAATAATTCAAATACTAAAAGTTGACTATTTTAGAACATTTTACTTTGTTTTTGCAAAAAAAATAATTGAAAAAATCGATAAATTGCGTCACCAAAGTCATTAAAATTGTATACAATATGTGTCATTGACTTAATTCTATTCTAATTATTGTAATAACTATATATCTAATTAAAAAAATAACAATTAAAAATAACAATTAAAAAAATAACTTTTATAATATATTATTAAATAATATTACAATTATATTATTATAATTAAAACTCTCTCTCTCTCTCT
>NW_012130077.1:1084072-1085904 GCF_000143395.1 Atta cephalotes
CTCTCTCTCTCTCTCTCTCTCTCTCTCTCTCTCTCTCTCTCTCTCTCTCTCTCTGTCTATATGTCTTCCAAAAGGTTTAACAGTCTTTAATGAATAAATAATGAAGAATGATATTAAGCTTCCATAATACATTGTCCACTACGACAAAATGATCGATACGCATATTATTGATTCACTGTATAATACATATGTCATACACATCGTTTCCGCAAGTAATCATAAATTGCTCGCTGAAAATTCCGAGCATCTAATCGATAATACTTTATGCCATCAACATTCTAAAAGATAATATATATACATATTTTATAATATTTTCCACTTCTGTGTAATGTAAAATATAAATTCTTCTTTAATATTTGTTAAAGATTAAATATATTTATTAGAAAAACATAAATTCGAATTTATCGAAGTTTTTAGTAGTATACAAATTATCTTCAAAAATCTAAAAAGCAAACGTTTAATAATTTTAACCAAGATTTTAAGAATTTCAGTATATTTGTACGATATATTCATTGATGACTAAGCTTCCTTCTATTCATAGAAATCTTTTGCTGAAAAATATATTCCTGTCTTTTTTATTTTTCAACATTATGATATTGTAGTGAATGTTTTATTTTATTTTATATTAAATATTTTTGTATCTCATTATATGATATTCTGATATTTTATTATGTGTACCTAACTATAGTATCGATATAACTAATACAAAGTGTATTAAATCATTTCAAATATTTGACAAAAATTCCGAATTATTTTAAGTAAAATTAAAAAATTGTTTAAATCCTGGAAATTTAAAATTTTTGAAAATCTTAAATATTTCAAAAATACCATTTTTTTGTTATACTGTACTATTTTTCAATCTTTTATTTTATTCTATGGGCACAGATATTTAGATAAGACTCTATATTTTAAAGAAAAACATAAGATATAGATTTTATAGTGTGCATAATATACATAGTATACATAACAAAACATTTTTTTAATGTTCAAATATTGGTCCGGAAAGTTCGTGCCGATTTTGAAGAAAAATTGAAACGCAGAAGATTTAAATTTTTTATTTCATTTATTAAATTTAAATCTTTTGCGGCACGAATTTTCCGGACAACCCAATATATTTAGCATTAATATATGACTATCAAAATTTTTTTAATTTCTTAAAACTTAAGAATTTCTCGTTTCAAGTAATATTTAAAGTCATTTCAATAATCATATGATTAAATTATTTGATAAATTCCAATAAAAGAATTTAAAAAAGATTAATTGTCACTAATTACAATATATTATTATATCATAAAATATTTATAAAATTGTATAATATATTGCATTTATTTATTAGCCCAAGTTATAGAATTATCCACAAAATATTTCAAAATTATGCTCCTGATTGGTTTTCATCAATTTCCCCTTGGAAAGATAGTAACTCGATGATGTGCGGTCACGAGGAACAATGATGTTTTAAGTCAAGATCGCATGGATGACATCGCAGATGTTTGGACGAATGACAGACAGTGAATCGCGACAGGTGCAGAAATGAGATGATTCGATAGTTCTCGCGATATTTTTAGATCATTCCACAGTTAAGATGATAAACTTCCCGAAAAAGGGTATTGTAATCGAGATCTCTGACGCTAAATTTTTTTATTTTGAACTAATCAGTTAACATGGAACCGTTGAATTCTCTTCTGAATAATTCACGCAACGACGTAATTGCAGTATATATAAATATAATATATATACAATATTATATCATTGTACATTTATGGTATGCCAACATAGGCAATTTTATATGTATATATATATATATATATATATATATATATATATATATATAT
>NW_012130077.1:1085924-1109775 GCF_000143395.1 Atta cephalotes
TAATTATAAATATGTGTAATTGAAAAAATTTCATAAGAGCATAAGAGAATCACTGAGCGTTCGACTACAGTATAGATGAAAGTTACATCAAGCAGAGATGAGAAAAAGAAAACATATTTATTTTCTCTTTTTATTTGATTTGATTTCGCTGTTTTTAGTAACTAATCATT
This sequence comes from Atta cephalotes, assembly GCF_000143395.1. NCBI lineage: Eukaryota > Metazoa > Arthropoda > Insecta > Hymenoptera > Formicidae > Atta > Atta cephalotes. The sequence goes on from NW_012130077.1 coordinate 1,086,095, forward strand.
TTATTATGTCTACATTAAAACATAAAAACGCGAATATATATAAAAATAAAAATCAAATTAAAACATGCAAAATCATCGATACTTGATAAAATCGAGATTTAATATTTTACCAACCACTGATAATGTATTTCTATAACATACGCATTAATGCATGTATATTTTATAATATATTAACGCAATTTAATACATATATAATTATAATAAATTTTATAATTATTTTAAATAATAAGATACTGAAATAATAAAAATATTAATTGTTAAAATCTTATTATTTATTTTTGTTCTATTGCAAATAAGTACATTTTAATTTAAAATTAATTGTGTCAATAACAGTTATAAATTATTTTTTAAAAATTATTGTTTTTTAAACAATTTATAAGTTGTATTATTGAATTTATATAAAATTGATTTTATATAAAATTGATTCAAATTATAATCATATCAACAAAATAATTAAATATATTATCTAAAGTAAATAGATTTACCAGATTTACCTACAAATTTTAAAAAATATATCTTTGGCAGAATTTAATTTTCTTCTCGTTAGATGTCATTAATGTGCATCAAGTAATAATTTAATCGATAAACGTTATAGTTGATAATGAAAATAGCTGTACATGATAAAAATATCTTATAATAAAATCTTATAATAAAATCAATTTTCAGATATCTTTTCATTATATACATATATTTCCTCGGTTCTATTATGTAATTTTTTTATAGGTTAAAATTTATTATGCAATACGATTTGATTTTGAAATTGGTTTAACTAAAGTCTAATAATAATATATTATTTCTCAACCATTTATATATAATAATAATTATATAACCATTTATATATTATAATAATTTTTATAGAGAGCGCATGTACTTATTAGCGCTGTTGTCATTTAAAAAAAAAATAATTTTGTATGTATAATTGTTATTATAATCTATGTAATATAATAAAAACAATTTCAATTGAGCTTAAACTATTCTTTATAACTAAATTAAATGTGTTATTTAGCTTATCACGATTCAACATGTACTTCAATTATACTGAAATAAGGAACAGGGAACAGAAAATAAGAATTTCAATTTATCAGAAATCATGTACATGGAATACACAGTTTCTGATAGATTGAAACTTGAAATTCTCTGTTCTCTATTTCCTTTTTGTATTCTCTTCATTGTTCCTTAGAAAAAAGTTAAAGAAAAAATAAGAAAGAAAAGAAGAGAAGAGGAATAGATATAGATCTCAGATATAGGGATACCTCTTTTCTTTCATTTTCTTGATGGCTTTTAAATCTATTGTCAACAGGAACGGTTCAATTGCTCACTGCCAATCATAGTGACTTCTGCGTAGGGAGTTTTGAATTTTTTTTTTTTTAGCGCTCTGATTGGCTTGTGCGCAATTGGATGTGGGTAATTGCCATGCACGTTGTCAACGCGGTGCACAAAAACATGACTACATAGTATAAGAAATTTAAAGGAAATAGACACAATACAGAAACCATCAGCGTCAAGGCTGTGTAGCTCAATGGCAGGACGGAAGTCTATCATTTCGAAAGAGACCAAGAACCTTATTCTTGAACAAATATCGCATACGAAAATAACAATACTGTATACAATTGACCAATCACAATCAAGAAACTGTCATTTTCGTATGCGAAAATTATTCATATGTGCTCAAGAATAGAACCTTAGGCCTTGATTTTGAGTGCCCGATGATGTAGGAACACCCGGATGACTTCTGGAAGAAGATAGTCACCCGGATACGATAGAAAAATGCCATGGGGACATTCCAAGTCGGTATATATTGTTTAAATGGCTCATAGGGACTTTGTCCAATATTGCGGTCAAGGTATCAATCATAGGCCTGTTCTTTTTGGCTGAACTTTTGCACCAATTCATCTTTCTTTCTCTTCTTTCTTTTTGGAAAGAAAAGGAAGAAAGATAAATTGGTGCAAAAGTTCAGCCAAAAAGAATAAGCCTCATGTAACTTTTGCTCTAAAGCAAAAACGTGAAAAGTGAAAAATTTTATGTATATGTACACCTACATACAAAAACTTTTCACTTTTCACGTTTAGAGATTAATAAATTTTCGCCCTAGAGAAAAAGATATATAATCGATATCCAGGATTATACATCCGGGACGGATGTAATGTCAGGCTAACCGACTTGTAAAAAATTTAGCCTTGTAAGAAATTTAGAGGAAATAGGCACAACAGAGAAGCATCAGGGCTGTATGGCTCAGTGGCAGGAAGTCTACCATTTCGAAGGAGACCAGCAGGCCTATTTTGTAACCCTTAACGCAAATTTTGTTGTCATTATAACGCCGCTGCGCAATTCTTTCACCATAGTAAAAAAGCTGCGCAACGGCGCTATAATGACAACGAAATTTGTGTTAAGAGTTACAAAATAGATCTGCTGGCCTTGGTTCGAATCTCGAAACTGATATTTTTCTCGTGTTGTCGCTTAAATTTCTTATAATAGTTTCCATTCGGACAAGACAAAGGGCATAATTAAGATCGAACTTCATAAATAAGTTCGTTCAATCTATCAATTATTTGTAGGAAACTGAAAAAAAAGAAATAAGAAAAAATCGTGCTAAATCTGAATCATGTTTTATCTTTTCCTAATTTTAATTTTTAAGAAAAAAATTAGAAATAATCAATAGTAGAATAAATGATGTCATGATATCCAAGCTGAATCGGTTTAAAAAAAAATCCGCCATGGTAAAAAACGCTGATTGATAGAAATGGACATGCCGCGCTACGTGAAAGAAAAGATTGATTGCTGCAGCAAATTAGATGGTTAAATAAGGCATAGCATTTTTAATTGGCTGCAGCAACCAAAAATTGGCTGTTCTTTCCTTTCAGTGTATAGGTTGCACGCTCGCTAGATACGCCCCTAAGCGTAAAGTAGTAACTGTCAATGGACGATTACTCGGCCAATCGCAGGCGTGCCGCGAGTGTGACCCGACAACGTCGCCCACTGGGTTTCCAACAGTGAACTCGACAGTCGTGGCTCGGCTGTTCTTTCGTACTCGGTTAGCGGATTTGTGTCTGACAGTGTGGCCGATTGGACTGCCGTGTGATTGTCGCGAGGGCTCGTTTAGGGCCCACAAGAAGACGACTCGTCGACATCGCTTCATATATATTTAATATCCACGATGACACATTTGGTAACGTCGTCGATAACGAGCGTTTCTGGAATAAATGCGGCAACGTTAATCACGACCGAGTCGATAACGACAACGTTACAACAGCGTGTTCGCTTACCACGATAGTGCATTGCTGCTACAACGGGAAAAGAAGAGAGAGAGAGAGAGAGGAAAGGGAAAGTGTGTATGTGTTTGTATGTGTCGGATTCTCATTCTCGATGTGGATGCGTCGCGTCGTGCACTTTAAACGAAGTACACATACACACCCGAGTTCCAGGAAGCGCGTAGAAGAGGAATATTTTATCGAGCAATGCACGTGAGAAGAAAGAAAGAAAGAGAGTACGCGTTATCGAAAGAACATAAGTGAATCTGTAATTGATCTCACATACATATTGGTGCGACATAGAGAAAGCGAGAGAAAGACAGACAGAGAGAGAGGAAGACAGAGTGAGAGAGAGAGAGAGAGAGAGAGAGAGAGAAAGAGGGAAAAAGAACAGGTTACAAGGCAAGCGGGCGCCATTCGGAAGTAACAGTGTCAAAGCACTGAGGCACCGTTTGCAACTTCTTTAGCGCCGCGCACGGCATTTAGAACGTGCGATGGGACGTGCGAGCGTGCGTGCCGTCGTCAGCGTGCGTCAAGGTGCGTGAAGTGGCCCCGTGTGGTGCGAAAAGTGCGAACGGAGAGTCCGCAGACGGAGTCGTTTGTTGCTTGGCGCGCGAGCGCTAAACTCGGGGCTCTCAGTCTCGCCTATCGTCTCCGTCCAAGCAGCCGAGTCTACGGGCGCGCCTTCTCGCTCTCGTGCCTTCGCTTCGTGGCCGACCGCTGGGTTGCTCGATTCTCTGCCTGCTCGCCAGCGAAGAGTTTTCACTGCGTCGCGTTTATGCACTCTACGTACGTGTGTGTGTGTGCGCGCGCGCGAGAGATATTTACGCGAGAAACATCAGAGACGGACGCAACCGGCCCATCGTATATACGTGCCGGAGGCGAATCGGATCTGAGGGAGACCGTGGAAAAAAGAATTCCCAGATAATGGAGAAACCTATGTGTACCGTGGACTCGTGATCAATTGCGAATTTTTCCGTATTGTATATTTTTACGGAGAAGATAAAGAAGTGGAGAAGGTGGCGGAACGGAAGAAGGAAGAAGAAGAGGAGGAGACAGAACGAGAGAAAGAGAGAGACAGCGAGAGACAGATTAGGTTAGGTTGAACTCACGTTCCCCCCTCCCATTCCTCCGCTGCGGCACCAGGCTTCATCTCATTTCGATGTGCACGCCAGTTTCCATTTGACTTGTGTACACCTAAGGGACGAGGGCATAACGAAGAGAAGATAGGAGATCGAGGAAAGAGCGCGAGGATAGTGCGCGACTGATGGATCTGAGGAAAAGTGATAGAAAAATACAAATGCTGATCGCCGATGGAATTTTTGTCACCGAATCGTTCATGGCAATCAATAGCGAATACCTCAAACTCAAAGCTGGGATATTACGCTTCATCGACATGTTTCCAGGTTAGCGCGAGATTACACATTGTTACACACGGTTATCTGGCATTTCGTCGTGCCTTCGTATCCACTCGTGAATTTAATAGATTGCGAATTCGGTCGGAAATACTTAGTGCACATTAAAGCTGTTGTACAAATCAATGTATAAAGACGTATGTCTAAATCAATCAAGTATGAGAAACGCCAGTTACGATCAAAGTTTGTTGGAATAATATATCTATATGTACTCTCTAAAACTTTTAGAATGAATTGTCACTCTGAAGAATGAGATCTCACTCTTAAAGATTGAAAATTGAATTTTTTTCAAGATTGATTCAAGTTTCACTCTTTAAAGCGAAATTTCACTCCAAAGAAATTTAAAGATATTGTTAAGCTAGTTTACTTTTACATTGAAGGTCTGTTTCACTAACCTCGGTTAAGTTAACTGACGGTTACATGAGGCATTTAAGCTCAGTTTCACAACTCATTATTACTTAAAATAAGTTAAATCTCGGTTAAAAGTTAACCATAAATTGTGAACTGGGTCTAAAGCCCAGTCTTTTTTATTATCTGGTTAACTTGTGATTAAGTTTAATCCAATGTTTTTCTATTGGGATGGTATCATTCTTCTTCATCATTTCATCTGTGATGATATCTATCATAGACGAAGCTCATTGGATGAAACATCAAGTTAAGCTTAACCACAAGTTAATCAGATAATAAAAAACCGGGCCTAAATGAGTCTCGTGTAATCGTCGGTTAACCTAACCGAGGTGAAAGAGACCCTAAATTCATTTCTTTTAGCTGAACTTCTTCTAAGGTTTATCTCTTTTCTTTTTTTCTCAAAAAAAATTTAGAGAGTATTTAAATAATTTTTCTCTATATATTTCTGATTACTTTTTGTCTTGTAACACAAACTAAAATAATATTCGTATGTTTAATATAAATATAGAAAAACCACGAAATCCTGAATATAGTTTATTTATTTGATAAAATATGCAATCTTACTCTCTAAAACTTTTAGAGTGAATCTTATTCTGGAGAGTGAAATCTCACTCTTAAAGACTGGAAATCGAGCCACTCTTTTTCAAGACTGGCTCAATTTTCACTCTTCAGCATGAGATTCCATTTTAAAGAAATTTAGAGGCTATCATCAAGATATTCTACTTTTACATTAAGTTCGTTCTTTTTAGCTGAACTTCTTGCACATTCTTTTCTCTTTTTCTCTCTGGAGAAGTTCAGTAAAAAGAAATAGGCCTATTCTTGAGATTAGATTAGTGTACAACGATTTTAATATGACTTGTGTACACTAGTGCATGCAACCGAATTCGCTATTACTCGGCACGAAGTCGCATAGTATCGTGTCGCGACAGTTTCGCACGAACGTTTCCATTCTCGAGGGTCCCCCCTTAGATCAAACGAAATGGTCTTTCTTTCGACTTCCACCAACACGACGGAGGTGTCGTCTGATCTTACGTGTCTGGAATTTTGTTCTCGGAATATTTACAACTTTTTATACGCACTTCTCAAATATTCAACCCTTTATTGTTAGTCCGGATCTACTTCTAGGTATTTTAAGGTCTTAAACCGTAAGAAACTGAATTACAACTGCAAATGCAAAGAAAATAATCGATTGTCCATTTCTTATGGATTAAAGCTTAAAAATCTATTATCTATAGATTCGGATTTATCCACAGAAGCTTATAGTAACCCAATAACGTTTTTATTTATAAACGTAGATTAAACTTTTTCTTATGTCCATTTCTACCACAAGTAGTTTAATTTTAATCTTGGTTCAACTAACTGTTCATTTTTTTCTAGTTCTAAGAATTAGAAAAAAGTAAAGAATAAATAGAATCGAGATTAAAGTTAATCTACATTGATGGAAACAGAATAAAAGAAGAGGTCTATTGCTACAATATTGTTGTGTAATATTTCTACAATATTGTTGCAAATGTTGCTGCAATTTTGTTGGAATGATGTGTACTGTATGAGTAAGATATCTAACTCTTCCTACATTAACTCGAATATATACTTTAAAATAATCAAGTATAATCACCAAGGAATGCATAGTAATATGTCGCAGAAATAGAAGAAAAAACGTCTCAAGATCGCACTCATATATTTTCATCATTTTTAAAAAACGTTAGCATTTTTAGTTGTTAATGATAGTTCGAAAATTATCTAAAGATACGTTATTATAAATGACACGTTCAGAAATACGTTATTATAATCTCTCAATGAAATTTATATGTATCGGTACGCAAGTACGATTTACCGCGCGGTTAAATGTAAATGTATGTAGCCAGCGGAGTAGACAGAATAAAAAAGACAAGACGGTAGACGACGACGACGCTGTAGAGACTTGTGCGAGACGGTGTGTTCCCATACGTCTAACGATCATTTCTTTTTCTTCGACCTTCCTTACTCCTTGGATATTCGCGATATAACGCGTCATCGTCGCCGAGTAGTTTCACTAAACTATTCTGACATTCTTTAAAAGTGTTCATAAAATAATAATTGCATGAGATTGTGTTTGCTCATCGCGATGGCATGCTTATCAGAATCCGTATTTTTTTTTTTTATACATTATCGTTAAGTATGAGTTGTACCTAAGAATTATATATAAATTTATAAGAGTTATACATTACATTGATATTTTTTTTGCTTTTTTTTATTTATATTACTTAAGTAATATTATTTTTGTGTCAGTATGTATATGATATGTAAGAAAATATCAATAATTTAAGAGAATATACATATAACATACGTAGCACAAAAAGTCTAAAGCGATTTTTTTTTAATTTTTTTGCAGATTACTTATCAATGTGAATCTTGATGAAGTGATATATGCAATTTATTCGTACACTTCATCGATTTATTTATCTATTTTGTGCATTAATAATTTTTAAAAATAAAATTAATTTTTAATTTAAAAAAATTATATATATCTATATTTAACTCAAGAGTTAGGAATTTGATAAAAAAAAAATCTAAAAAGAAATATTCAGATTAGTATAAATTGTGCAGATGTCGATAGCAATAAAGTATTCACAATGTCTAATTTTTTTGTATATGCGGGAAAATTGGAATCTTAAATGTGATATACATTTAATACACTTAAATGTGACATCACTTAGTGTAATATTAGTTTTATTTAATTTCTGCTAAGACTCTTAGCCAAAAATAATTCAATACGAAATTCCAACAGTCAGTAAATAATATTATTTAGGCTGGGTTGTTCTTTCGGTAAACTTCAGCTCCATATCTTATATTCTAACTTTTTTATGTTTTTATTCTTTTACTCTTTTGTTTATCCAATAAATAAATTACTATATAGTTTATCTGAAGATGAAACAATTGGCCCTTCCTTAGTATAATAAATTAAAAGTAAATTAAAAATAATGCATATCTCAAAAGATAAAAAACTATGACATATAAGATTCAAAAACATTAAAAGGCAAATGTACAGGTGTATAAATTAATTCTCGGCCTTTTTCAAAATTCAATGTTTATTTTTAAAAAATACTGTTACATTTTAGTCTGGGAAGTAATTTCCATCTATACATTTTTGCCACTTCATCAAAAAATTGACAGATATCTTCGCGGAAAAAAGACAGTGGTTTCGATTCAATGAAGTCATCGGAACATTTTTTCACATCTTTTTCTGTTTAGAAGTGAGAATCTGCTAAATGATGCTAAATGATAGCGATCGGAATAAGTGATAATCCGATGGGATTAGATCAGGAGAATATGCATGCAACAATATTTCCCAACTCAACGCATAGATAAATTTCTTCGTCGCTTTCGCTACATTGTCGTGCACTTGCCATGTCCTGATGTACAGTCTTTTTTCTTCTCAATGGCATCACTCAGTTGGTCTTGATAACATTGAACAATAATTGTTTCATATTTTAATAACTCGTAGTATATACGCCTTTGTAATCCCATCAAATACACAATAAAATTTTTTTTGCGTGAATACATTACTAATCGCAACCTCTTTCGAGGATTCGTCAGGTCGAACTAACAATTTTCTTTTCCGATTGTCATACACCTATTTTCGTCGCCAATCACCACTTTATAAAGGAAATCTTTTCTTTTAAAACGCAAAAGCAATGATCCAGCTATATCACAGCGTCTCTCTTTATTGTCTGCACTAAACATATGCGGAATCCAACGACACGCTTTCTGGATCAGTCCTAGCTTTTATAATCGTACTGAAACAGTTTGCGTCACTTCAAGAGCTTGTGCGAGTTCTAATTGCGTTTAACACGAATTTTCATTCAATAGATCCTCTAATTCTTGGTTTTCAAATTTTTTCGGCTATTCAAAACAAACTTCATCCGACAAATAGAAATTTCCTTTGCGAAATTATGTAAATACGAAATCGCATCTTCTCCGAAGATCGAACATATCAAAATTTGTTGCTTCGGCGGCATTTTTTTTTTTATTTCAAACATGTACGATATACAGATGAAGATGCTTTTTCTGAAATGACATTGGTTCCGCACAAACTTCACTTATTTTTTGAAGTTATGTTAATTCAATTGTCAATTGTATAATTGAATGTTAATGTTCTTAGGTTGATCTTGAATATCCCAAACAGGGTCGGAACTTAACAATTTATATTAATGTTATAGTTAATTTTAAGGGAGGACCGAGAATTAATTACACCTATTATTTCTTTTGAATGACTTTTTAAAATATTCTAACATTACACAAGATTAATTCAGTAGTGAAAACAGAAAGTAATATTTTATTCTAGCATGCGCGTGCGAATAATAATTTGAAATTTTTACAAATATATCTAAAACTATCCCTGATAACATGAATTACTATCATGTATGTTCATTGCTTTAATTTATATCAAAATATTACGCGACGTAATTGTATGAAAAGAATCTTGTTGACCAATTATTTAAATCTATGCGTTTTAGATTATAATAAGTAGAACAAGAGAGAACGTGTATTTCTGACTCTAATAAAAAGAAATTAGAGAGACGTATCTATTTATATGCCAGTGTAAGATCAAAACGAATTAAAATATAGAGATTATTGAAAAAAGTAATAATTACGATAAGCTATCAATTGTAGAAAGTAAATTGTGAAGTTCAAGTATAGTAAATTAATGTTAATAATTCGCGGAGAAATTAGTTTTACTTTTTACCACATGAAATGAAATTAATCGTTGCCTTTGAATAATATTTATATTTCCATCATAAATCTCATCATTGATTTAAATTTCATTAAACTTTCGATGAAACTTGCATATTCTCGTACATATCCACAGATAAATATATCATTCTTATAATGTTACAATGTTTCGACATTTGATTAGTCTTGTTTAAAAAAAAATTTTTTTTTTTTAATTAAAAAAATGAATCTTTTTGCCATGATAGCATGATCTGTACATGGATGATAACAATTTTATAATATAATGATTGTGAACGTTTTCTTTAACATTATATCGAATATCTCTAAAAAATAGGTAATAGAATTTTGAGATCTTTTTATAGTTTGTTTTAAGATTAAAAATTATTTATTTAATATTATGTTTAATTGAATTTTTATATAAATTTTTTGAAAATTAAAAAAGTCAAATGTTCTTTAATAGACGTTTTAATTTGTTCGAAAGATAATAGGTAACGATATTTATTGTTATGTTAATGTAACAGTTTTACATTATCTGTAGCATTTAATCAGAAATCTACATTCTTATCTGTATACAATATCGTATAAATAAGAATGTAGATTTCTGTTAGATAATAACGTAAAATTGTTATATTGTATATTAACATAATATTAACATAATAATAAATATCGTACGGACATGACACTCATGATTATTTTATGTGCAATATAATTAACAATATTATTAAAAATATATACATTCAGTTACACAAACAACTTATTAATTTTTACGATTAAATTACTTACATAAAAAGATAAAATATTAGAGCTCTATAAAGCTAGCAGGACCAAATTAGCAGAATCAAATCGGATCTATCGGAATTTTTAGTACTCATTTTGTATTAAATTATACTATTAATGATAATTTTGTACCATGTTTCGAAAAAAATCGTGGCGCTGCTAACTTAATATTAAGCTAGCAGGACCAATTCATAATAAAAAGAAAAAAATGAAAAATAATATCAAAAATTAATAGGATTGAATTTGTATTATTTTGTACTACCAAAAATAATTCTATATTATTATGTCATTTCCTTCAAAAACAAAAAATCTTACTTTTTTTCGTGAAACATGTGTCTCATATTTTTATTTATATACAATAAAATATGTTTAAAACAAATTTTAAAAAAATTAAAATTAAAATACTCGCTTTGATGTGGAATGCCTCATAGATTGTAAGTATATACTAATATATATACTAATAAATCATTTTAAGGAGAAAATATGTAAAATATTAACTTACTTTCAATGGTATGTACAAATTAGTTGTGTTAATTCAGTTGTATTAATTTTTGCCCTTATGTTTTTTTTTAAATAAATGATTTGCTTAAATATTAAAGCTGCTATTATTGTTTTCTTAGAAATGACATATAATATAGAATTGTTTTTGGCGATACAAAATAGTACAAATTAAATCTTATTGATTTCTGATATTTTTTTTCTTTTATTTTAAATTAGATCTGCCAATTTAATATTAAGCTAGCAGCGCCACGATTTTTTTTTTAAATGGCATACAAAATTATCATTAATACTACAATTTAATACAAAATCAGTACTAAAAATTCTGATAAGTTCGATTTGATTCTGCTGATTTGGTCCTCCTAGCTTTATAGAGTTAAATATTAATTAATTTTATATTTTATTTATCTTTTTGTTCAGATTATTATAAAAAATATTGTAGCAATAAAAATGCAATGTACATATCGCATATGTATCAGCATAAAAACATATCTTCAGGATTTAATCACTGTAGTTACGATAACGTAAAAATCCTTATTGACTTTTTAAACTCGATTGCATCGATATAGGTACAAATAAATAAATCGATAAAGATGCACATACACGATATGTCATAAATCAATCCTTTTGAAACATCGCGTGACCGACCTTGATTTCATCAAGTTCTTGTCGTTCAAAGGCTATTCTTTAGAGCTGCACCTACGCATTTATATACATATCTCTCCCTCCACCACCCCCGCCTTTCCCAATGTAAAAGCTGTAACCTACAAGTACTGCAGTGTAATTGACAATCGAGAAATCATGATTTGATCGGACATGAGACATATCCGTGCTATTTCCGACTGTTGGGAATTGTATTGGTATCTATAAAATCGTAATATCTATAAAAGTGAACGTTGATTTTCTAATTTGAAAAATCGCAATAAGATTTTCCAATTGTAAAACAAATATTCATATATATTCTTTAATATTAAATGAATATTAGAAATATGCAGATTTATTTGATATTTTTTTAAAGAATAATATGATATATTCAATCGTGATAAAAATTATTAATTAATATCGCTATCATTTTACCGCTGTCACATTGAAAAAAAATGTATTAAATTTTAATAAATAATTGTTTGAATAGTATAACATTTATTTATAAAAAATAAATATTTGTTAAATGAAACATTTAATAAGTAAATAAATGGCTGTTGTACCAAATAAATATATATTTACATCTAATAAATATTCAACTGGCACTTAATATTCAAACAAATATTTATTAAAATTTATTAAAAATTTATTAAAATTTAGTATATTTTTCTCTCAATGCACACAAACACATTACCGCCTCTATTTCATATAAAATATATATTTTTTTCTATGAAATATTAACTATATTCAAATTCAGCGAGTAGAAAATGTAAATTCAATCCGACTACTTCATTAATCCATCAGCCAGATTAATTGAACAGTATACTGTCAGATACAGATATTTGCTTTATAGCGGCATATAACAAGCCGCTTGATGTGTAAAGATGCCAATAGGAAAGGCGGATGGGTACACAGGAGGGTGCCGGTGCCGTTTGGGATAATATGACAAAGATTGGGAGGCACGAGACGGTAGAGGGCGAGAGTATGGACAGACATAGAAAAGCCAGGTGTTTTGTGGCATAGGACGAGACCACCCTCTGCCTGCCTCTACTCCCTCTTTAAGGGACCAACCGTTCAGCTTGGAACAGCTCGATTCGTGTCTCCTTTTTCTCTGCTCCTGGTTTATCCATAAATTCTGCTAAGCGCTTTATAATATTTCATCTTATTCAAATCCTTATTTATTGATACATTTTTATTTGTTACAGTAAACAGAGTAAACACATAATAAAAGCAAATTTTCATAAATGTCAATTAATTAAGCGAATTAAGATCGGAGAAAAAAATACCAACAATTTATAAGTATTTTGTATTATCGTAAAAATCTTAAATATCATAGTTTTGTTATAAATCAAAATTTTTTTTTCTACGATAGAAAGTGGTGATTTTATGTCCTTATACTGATAATCTATTATTGTTGACAAATTTGAATGAGGCAAAAAATTAAAAATTTTTTTTTTCATTTCATTATCGAATAAATTCTTCGACACAATGGACTATGGTTCCTCACTCAACTGCTAGAAAATTTCAATCTTTTGCAGGCTTTCATTCCTTTTGCAGGTATCTGCACGCACCTACCATTTCCTTGGTATTCGTAATAAATAGTTGTTTTCATATTTGTTTTGTTTAACTCTAGTAGGCCATTCATGGGTTCAATGTACCCTATGTGATTTTTTACATTGCTATAATTTTTTTATAATATAATTTGAGAAGATCTGAATTTAAATATTTTAGAATTTTTTTCTAAAGTGATTATTTTTTGCGAATTTTTCAAATAACATTTCTTTGTAATTAATTGAAAATAAAATATTATTTATTTGATTCATATTTATCTGTCTTTGTCTGATTTTAAAATATAAATTTCACACGTTTTGAGCTAAAAAATACGTATTCAGTCCAGAAATATAGCGTGACAAAGTTGTAGGGTTTCACAAACCCTGATGTGACCGCGAAGGTAACCAAAAATAACAATGACCTACTAGGGTTAAGCTGAATGAGATAACTTAATATACTCAAGCTATATAAATTTCACATGAATTCAATACGTTTACAAATATCAGATTAAAGTTTTTATTTTGTAACTTACAAATAAATGAAAGATGTATTCTCTTGAAACGTTCGAATTGTATTTGTAATAATGCTTAGATTCAATGAATGTTCTTTCCAACGCTTAGAGATGTCTTACGCTTGTCCTGAGGAAAATTAGCGATGCGCACGCTTCGTTCATGAAAGATCGTTTTTCGTATTTTGAAGTGTAAAATGAGTGCTAACGAATGCATACGTGTATGTAACATTTTAAAGAACCTACAAACTATACTCCCCCCTTTGAGAGAATACCGAATAATAATTTAACAGCAAATCTTATCAAGAAAGAAATAATTAACCTTATTTAAATACAATTATTATATATAAAATTATTTTTGTGAATCATCGATTGATACATGAACTGTTATCGTTTGATTGGAAGATAATGTAAAGATCTTGTCGATCTCTTTACTTCGCCGAATTCGGTTTTAATAGTAGCGATTCGAATTATTCCATCTTCGCCAGGGTGCTCATTTTTGCACTCTATCTAAAGCCCATTTCGTGCAAGATAGATTTTTATCTTTTATAAGGACAATCATATCAAGTTTTGATTTTTGATTCATTTACTTCGCGTTTGAAGTTCATTTAAATTCAAGATGCCATTGTGATCAAAAATCCTGACGTACCTTCGTGATATGCTGCCAAACAGGTAATTGGTTTGCCAGAGTAGATAGTAAGTCTTTTTCTGGTAAAAAATAGATCAAATAATGAGCGGGGGACGAGGCTAATAAGTCATTTGGATCAATTGAAATTGCGATAATGGATCTGGATGTAAATAGATATTCACCTACGATGTGTTTAAAATGAATAGCTATATCGAAGATTTCCACAAATCTCCGAAATGCAGTGCCACCAGTATAAAACCAGTGCCAATCAATGCGATGTTGACTCTCAAAATTATGCACAATGTTTTTCAGAATTAAGTAAAACATACATTTCTTTTAATTAATTATTTGCACCTACAAAATTTTTTTCGTTGTCCAAATTTATAAAAATATAATTATTTGATTTGATAGATCTTGTCTTGCAATGAAACGCCGCAAAGCAATAAATTCATCAATTGATAAGTCAGTCTTCAACTTCAAGATGCATTGTTTTAATTGTTATACATATGAATATGCATACATGTACTTTGATTTTTGTTACGAATTTTTTTTCTTGAATAAAAATTTCTTGAATGATAAAAGGGTCTGCAGAAATCGATATCGATATTAATAAATAGTACAGTTTTGCATACACGAGATGAAAGATTTCCCATCTTATATTCAATTGCGCTAGCGAGTTTAACCTAAAACAACATTTGCATAGACATATGATGTTAAGAACTAGGTTTCGTTCATCGCCAAAATTTTTGTCTAAGGAAATATAGAGTATGATTTGAATCCTGGAATGAAAATGCATCTCGTGAATTTCGCGTATAATGTATAATACGATCAGTCATATACAGTGTCAACTTGGCAGCAAAATCATATGTTTACATGATGAAGCTATATCTCTCTCTTGAAGACATTCTCCGATATATAGCAAACTTTTGTTATTTAGAAATGGACTTAAGTTAGAAATTTTAGATTTAGCTGCAGGATTTTTATTCTTAAGTCTTTTGATTTAGAGAATCGGTCGGTTTGAATCATCTTTATTACTCGTGTTTCAGCTTCAATAATTTCCTCCGTGCACAAAGGCCTGGAAAATTTATTAGCAGATCGAAAACGTAAACAATATGCAACGAATTAAATAATTTTTAATAAGAAAAATATTTTTCTTCAAATATATTAGAATTATTGGAAGCGGTAATAAGACATATGTTTTTTCTTAATTCGGGAATTTCGTTCATTTGAATGAATTCAAAAAACCATTCTCCTTTATCTTTAAGTAACCATGGAGAACCTGAAAATCATGTTTGATTTTGCAAAAACTTGTAAAGTAATTGACTCCTCAAAATCGCATCGGCTAGATTCCTTTGATCTAACATATCGCCATTCAGTCGTAAGGCTTTGAATTTCCCGTAACCCGATTGCAACGAAAGTATTAAGCAGATGAGGCGTTTTTAACTAATGTAATACAATTACATAATGTAATACAATTGGCCCAGCCATTAATATATCGTTTAATGATATTCCAGAACTTGTCTTCGCGGAAGCATCGAACACTATTCGCACTTTAGTAGTATTTCTAGATTTTTTAACGACTGCGTGATGAGGCGTATAATATTCGCTCTCATCTGATTCTTCAATCAGAGATATGTAATTCAGTTTTAATTTTTATTCCTCTAGTATTCGAAAATATTCAGCCTTTAACATCTACCTTTAATTTTCGTTCTAAAGTTATTAATCTTTTATTATACAATGGTAGAATCGCAAAAAAATTGTTTTATTGAGGAGGATATTTAACGCATTAATTGCTTCATGATACAATTTAGCTAAAAGCAACGTGCCACAAAGCTCTAAGCGAGGAATAGTAATAGACTTTAAAAGAGAGACATACAACTTGGCGCAAAGCAAATTGACAATTATTTTCACATTTTCCACGAGAACGTAAAAATATGCGCCATAACCAGCATTACTATAGCGTCGCAAAAACCGTGCAGTTAAATATATATCGTAATGATCCTCTATTAATAACTTTCGACTAATAGAAATTTGCTTTATTAATTCAAATTGTTTAGCAAATTATAACCGTTCCGTGTAAATGTTTTTGTGGCACGTTGGCACGGATTCATCTCAATTTAAATTACTTCGTCAAACATTTTGCATCATTGCATTCTTTTAACATATAAAATTATAAGACCTAACAAATCTAATCAAAGATTTTGGCAATTTCCGATAATATATTTCATTTTGTTTATTTTTTCGAAATTTTAATGGTTGCACCGAATAATATATTTTATCATTTCGCGCGCACCAAGCGCCTTTAAAGAACGAGCTTCATCAAAAACGAATTTCGTAATGCATTAGTCTTGATCATGAATAATATTCTCTTATTTGAAGCCCACTATCTTATGTTGAAGCCATCTCGAGAAAGCAATGCAATCATTTTTTTCTAATCATACGTTAATGCTATTAACGCCGATTAATAAGTCGATCACATAAAGATACGAGTTTAAAATTTCGAAAGTTACAGAGTAAGCCTGTTTTTCATCATCCGCAAGTTTCTTTAGAACGCGAGTAACAAGGTAGATGCGATAAGTGTATTAAAAAGTGTATTAAATTAAAAAAATATACCAAAGTGTATTAAATTGAAAGGTTCTAATTTCGTCATTCTTACGCCAAAGAATGCATTGAAAACATCGATCGTCATTACATAAATGCATTTGTTTTTTCGATATCCGCTGTAAGAACATACTTTATGTGTGAAACCGAATTAGATGTGAAAATAATTTATTTTGTATTGTTGGGCCAGCCATTAATATATCGTTTAATGATATTCCAGAACTTGTCTTCGCGGAAACATCGAACACTATTCGCACCTTAGTAGTATTTCTATATTTTTTAACGACTGCGTGATGAGGCGTATAATATCCGCTCTCATCTGATTCTTCAATCAGAGATATGTAATTCATCAATTAATTTTTATTCCTCTAGTATTCGAAAATATTCAGCCTTTAACATCTACCTTTAACTTTCGTTCTAAAATTATTAATCTTTTTAACGCGAGAGTGCGAGAAACTTAGACATTGATTTGTTTTGTGAAAAGACATGCGAACCACATAACGTCCATTATTTTCACGTAAAATCGTATTTATAAAATATGATTTACATGCGATATCTTCTTCAGATTTTGGTTTGTCCAATATGATCTCTTCTATATTCCAAAAATTATTTATCTGAGTTTTTACATTTGTTAAGCAACGTGTTTCATTCTTAGACAATTTCTTTGGCATATCACCAGTAATAACTTAGCTAAGACGCGTCTTTTGCAAATAAAATTAATACCTTCTTGAGATAAATTAATTTGACCGATAAAGAGCAAAGCGCCACTCCGGGCCCAATTAACAAAATTATATTTTACTGAATCAGGTAAATGAAAATTCAAATCTGCCAATTTGATATTAGGAAGAATTTTTATCAAGTCGCGTGGGAAAGTCCTTGAAGAACTAAAACTTGTGATATCACGTTAAATAAATCAAATCTTTACGAAAACCTTATATATGGATTATATATAACTATATATAAATAGTATGGATTTGTATGTTTTTCGATTTAGTACAGTTGTGTAATTGAACCGATAGATAATGAACATCCAACTATGTTTGTATTTAGTTGTTTCAGTTGATGGAGTTTGAAATAAAATTAGCTGTTGTACAAGTATCTAATAAAGCGCAACATTTAATTAGTTTACATTCTCGATCTTGAATATGAATTATAATATGTTTGTTAGCAATTGTGGCAATGCATTCAAGGTTATGAAAGCAACTATTTGATTGAAGACCGAATCTCTTAGTCATTCGTTTTGAGTTTTGATTCGAAGCCGATTTTGTTGCGCTAAATTTATTAGCCGAAGAGCTGTTGTCGTAATGCAATATTATAATGTTTTTGACAAATTGTACAATTTGAGAACTTACATGGGACACCACGATGAGACCGCAAGCAATTAAAACAAATCTTTACATTTTTTTACTGCTTCGATACGTTTCTGCACAGACAATTGCTTAAACTTTTTCCATGAGTAAAGCGGATGACATTTAATTTTACATATCACACAATTGCAGGAAGTTTATAAATAAATACTTGATTAGATAGAATAATTCGTTTTTTTTTTAATCGATAGTCCTTATCTTATTTCTATCGGACTCTATTTCTTTAGATTTTTCGCGTTTTGACGCACAGACCGCAATTTTATACAGAAATTCATATATTTCAAGCTTTGGAAAATCGTCTCTTTCAAGAGTGATTCCCGAGAGATCTCCCATTTTTCCAATGTAACTTTAGGCAATTTGTTTTCTATAATATGAACTAACATCTCGGATTCAACGGAAACCCCTAAGTATTCAAAGAAGCACCGTGTTATTGCATGTCATCCGCGAATTTAGTCAAACCGTTTGCTTTCTTTATCTAATGCAGACAAATTCAATATAGACTTAAGATGCCGAGAAATTAAAACGTGCTTTATACGAGCGTTCTAAAACATCCCAGGCGTCAGATTAATTTATTCCGTCAATTGCGAAAATTCGCAATTTTATTAACAGCTTCACCAATCAAAACTTATTTTAGATACTGTAACTTGTCGATGTCTATTAAGTCCGACTGAGAACCTATCATACTGTAAAATGCTTTCTTAAAGGAAAGCCAGCTTTCATATTTCCTGTCAAAGATTGGTAAAGGCCGGAAACTTAATTCGCCGCTTCTTAATCGGTTATACCGAAACCTCTAAACTACCTATTCGCGCATCAGCATTGGATGTACCATTATTTTGCTTTGTTTATTTCTGACGATTTCAAAATGTCTTCAATTTTTGCCGCGAGTAAATAAAAACGTTCTTGTATAACAACGAATTCAGATTTATGCGCTTCATTAAGATCTAATATCGCCAGCTCATCATTGAGATCTTCAAATCAGTGAAATCAGTTAAATTGAGCTATTCTTAATTTCAACGAAATATTATCTGATTTACTCTTATCGAGAACATATTTAAATCTAATTAGTAATCTGTGATTTTAGAAAAGAATTTTTGTATTTTATAATGTTGTATTTTATAATATAATTAATTTAATCCTGACATTGCGATGCATTATAATAAAGATGTACGCGAAAATGAATGAAACTAAAACGATTTAGCTTAATGTCCAATGAGTAGATGAGTGTTTCCGATTGTTGTTTCCGCCACTTAGATGTCTGTATTCCGTTGTTTAGATGTTATGTTTACGGATGCACCACGCCGAAGTTCAATGGGCTGCTGCTTATATCGTAATATCACTCATGGATATCCTCTTGAGCAATACTTCTCGAATGATTGGTGGGAAGCCCCTTGGTGCCTCTCAGAGGCACCAAAAAATGTTTTGTTTAAGCTGAGATAACTTAATATACTCAAGTTATAAATTTTGCGTGCGTGCGTGCGTGCGTGCGTGCGTGCGTGCGTGCGTGCGTGTGTGTGTGTGCGTGCGTGCGTGCGTGTGTGTGTGTGTGTGTGTGTGTGTGTGTGTGTGTGTGTGTGTGTGTGTGTATTGGGTTGTCCGGAAAGTTCGTGCCGATGTTGAAGGAAAATTGAAACGCAGAAAATTTAAATTTTAGTATACATTTATTAAATTATATAAGTTGGTCGGCATGAACTTTCCGGACAACCCAATATATATCAGATTAATAAGTTTTTATTTTATAAGTTACAATAAATGAAATGCAAGATGTATTCACTTGAAACGTTCCGATTGTATTTGTAATAATGCTTAGATTCAATGAATGATCAATAAATATTCTTTCCAACGCTTAGAGACGTCTTATGCTTGTCTTGAGGAAAATTAGCGATGCGCACGCTTCGTTCGTATGAGAGACCGTTTTCGTATCTTTATTCATATAACGCTTGGGAACGCTCAACAACATCCTGTGATCGTTTGATAACGCTCGAATATTTTATAATTGTCTTAAAACAAAAAACGCGTCTTATGGGAAAATGTCTTTCTACGAATTAATTTTGGATATGTAGTTCTTTTCATTCTGAACAAATATCTCAATGGATACAATTGGATCCTATGAGCTGTTTTCGTGCTACAAACCTTGAAAGGTTCAATAATCATGTAAAATCTGGATCTTTCGAAGCTTGTAACATGGAAACGACTCATAGGATTGAGACATTTGTTCAGAATGAAAAAAACGTATCCAAAAATTAGCCAAATCCGCAGAAAGACATTTTCCCATAAGATTAGTGTGGAATTCTTTATATTTTTGACAGCGCATAATTTTGGCAGCGTGTTAAATTACACAATAATTACCACAAATCTCAAAGAATTATCGGAAATCGGCCAGCGTCTCACACATATACATTAAAAGGCGCATTTCTCGAATAATAAAAATTGTTTAAAAAATTAACAATTAATTTATATCATCAGAACTCTCCGGAAAGCGTTAAGACATATTCAGATTCACTATTCAAACACCAATAATGTTAAATATTTTAGAATACGAAGTGTCTCTAATATTATAATAATTAGACTCGAAGAAAAGGAATATAAAGAACATAAAACAAATGTGATTTTAAATAATCATTAAATCGCAAGATAATAAGATTATTAATTTTTTTATTATTAAAATACTAAATTGAATATTTTTTTTTACTTAAAATGTGGAAAATTACAGAACTTTTGGAAAGATAAAATACTGTATGTTAACATTCCCGCTTGGTCCATAGAGAATCAAGAGAATCTTTAGGAAGTTCTCTTTTTAATTTTCCTGCTATCTAATTATTTCAGGCTAATTGTACTGCAATAATGTCTACTAGCAGATATGCGTTTAACCGATCAAATCTTTCAACAGCAACAACTTTTTCGTCTTCTTTTCGTTTAATTATAAATTTTATTTATTTAGCATCGATTTGAACAATTCTTGTTCTTTGCTTTTTTAAATTTAATTTTTTTAATTAATTTTTTTAGTTATTAAGTATTTTTAGCAGTTTTATGATATTGAATATATTCGAATTGTTAATTCATAATATATTTATATAAACGCAAATTTCTCGGATTTATTTATTTGCATTAGTAATGAATTTTGTACTGATAAAATTTTGTACTGATTCAAATCGAAAGTCGAAATATTTACCTTTAATTTGTTTAATAAATTTTGATTTAATTCACATGTGTTGGTTCTTTTAGCATTATATATATTACTTGATTTAATTATTTGTCTACAGTTAATTGTTCAAAAATGAATTTTTTATTTATAATCGAATCGTTTAAAACTTTATATTCTCTTAAATAGTTCACTAAAGATGAACTTCAACAATTTTTAAAATACCAAAAATTCATTTGCATCCAAGGAAAAATTACAATTGTACATGATTTTGATTCAAATATATTAATATAGAGTTGTAACGATAAAAATAAAAAAGAGTAAATAATATAAATAAAAATTGACACATTCAATTAATAATTATATGTGTAGTTAATATATGATATATCATAATCTTATTCTTTTATATAATATATAATAACTGTCATGAATACAGTATCGAGCTAATTAAAAAAAATAATTTTCTTATTTTATGTGTAAAAAAAGTGGTACTAGGCATATGTATATTCTATTAACGTATTCTATTATCCGAGAATTACAATTAAATGTGGAAAGTCAAAGCAATCGGATCTAAGCACCATCGGCGACGCACCTTTTCTTGAGGAATCTTATCGCACGTGTTTCTATCGTGATTCATCCGGACTTTAATTTACGGATGGCGATACGGACTGTGTAAATAATAGATGTACTGTTTTACCTTTGTCATTAGGAGAAGACTAGTGAAATGATTTTCTAAGTGTCACACATACGACACGTTATTCATGAAATGAGTGCGAAATCCTACGTCAGATGTGACGTCAATCGCCGTTCAAATATTCAGTCGCGACTAGTCACTGTGTCGATACTTTTCACTCAATTCCTTTCAAGGTCCGGTATTAGATCGAAAGCGATCAAGAAAGACGTCTCGGTATCAGATACGATATTTATAAATAAATAAATGCACGATAGATATCCGGTGTGCGTGATTGCAAGTACACTATTTATATCGCAATATCTCCGTTATCTCGAGTCCTTGCTCCGTGATGCGAGGCAATTTCTCGTGTCGAATAAACGAGTGAAAACGACGCGTTTATACATAACGTTACGTTTTTCTTGTGCTAATTCGGACGAAATAGATGATGGTGATAAAGAGGGAAAGAGAGCGACATAAAACGTATTGTCCTAACCAGTAGTGACTTTAAGTACGACCCACGTTCCTTCTAATAATTGGCCATTTCCCTGCCGGTCGTGTCGTCTTCCGAGCTCAAGTTTCTCCTCGTTTCGACCGACTGGTGAAATAATTCTTAACGCGAATCGCGAATCGCCTTGAATTTAGGTTATTTTCTAATTGCATGCTTTTCAGCGCAACGTCCGCTTACGCTTGCAGACTCGCGTGTGCTCCAGCCTCGAGCAGCGAACAATTATTTTAACAAATAACGTGCAATTTTTATTTCTGCGTATTTTCATCTCAGAAGAATTTACCTCAATTTAGAATTTAAAAACAAAATTTAGTGACCAAGCTTAACAACGTGAATAAAGGATCAATTGACAATAAGAACAATGAGAACAGTTTTCTGATTAAAAATAGACGAACTAGAAAATTTTGATCATGTTAATTAGAATTCTGGTTATTTCAAGTATAATTATGATAGATTCAACCTGAAAATTTTTTCCTTTTTCAATTGGAATTCTAATTAATGCAATCAGACTCTTTCTAGTATAAAAGTATTAAAAATCCTATCAAATTATATTGACTCTGATAATATTAGTTGATAAAAAGGCTCGAGATTATTAGTTTTAACAAAAGCAAATGAGGATTAATGTTAACTATCAAAACTTTTCATTATCTGCCTCTCAACATCTCCATTTCTTTTGATCTCTTTTTTCTTTCTGAGCCATTTCAAATTATGTTTTTTATTTTATTTAATTACATTGTGATTATTCTATTTATGTTTCATCTAAAATGCTGTATAACGTTTTAAATGATATCTCAAATTGATAAGAAGTTAATAGAATAATTTATTTACTTCAGTTTACAAAGTAAAAAAGGGAATGTCGTCAATAAAGTTAATATTATTGTCATCTTCAACGCGCGCGCACACACGTACACATACATACACTCTCTCTCTCTCTCTCTCTCTCTCTTCTCTCTCTACTACTACTACTACTACTACTCTACTCACGTCTACGTACTACGCGTACGCTAC
>NW_012130077.1:1109795-1112072 GCF_000143395.1 Atta cephalotes
TTACTTAAAGTAAAAAGGTAAAAAGGTAAGTACGTACGTACTAAATTAAATTAATTATTATTCTATCTCTACGACGCGCGCCACACACGACACACTATACTACTACTCTCTCTCTCTCTCTCTCTCTCTCTCTCTCTCTCTCTCTCTCTCATCAATTACATTATTTTCAATTTGACATCAAACATTGATTGATTTTTTAATAGAGTCGCGATCGATCATGACATAATTGTTCAATAATCTACAAAAGCATAGGACGTCGCACTGTGTCTCATATTATATCCTACATTGGATAAGTCTTAAGATTCTTAGACAGCATATATGCGAGAAATCTTGGGTGTGCCTAGAGTCACGTATCTTTTGAAAGCTGCAGCTACCGATGGATGAAGGAAGAAAGCTGGGAGAGAGAAAGAGGGGAAGCGGAAATTTTCCGGATAGAGAAGGGTCCCGAATAGCAGTGAGACCGGTCCGCACCAGCTGTGACTCGTCCAAACACGAAAATTTATAAGTTCCGAGAGATATGTCGACAAGAAAACAAGAACGTTCTTCCATTTACTGTGCTTGGGCCAGTAAACTCTCATCAAAATCCAAGGTCCGGTTCTACCTCTGTAAGATTAACTCGGTTACTTATTATTTATCTTTTTCTAATATCCATTTACCAATATAGATTAACTTTAGTTTCGATTTAATTTACTCTTTTTCCTTTTTAATGTTTAGAACTTAGATAAAAAATAAGTTAAAAAACAAGATTAAAAGTAACCAACTACTGATACAAACATACATAAGGATTCTTACAAAAAAATAAAGAATAGTAAATTATTGTTGCACTGGTAGAACCGAATCTTATTCTGAACAAAATACTCGAAACATGATAAAATTTATGCTCAATGGCGAAGTATATTGCAGTTTTCAAAGTACAAGGCTGAAAACGCACAGCCGATTTCTGCCAGGTGGCTGACGAATCTACGTCTAACGACATCAACAGAAATCGTCGGATTGAAAGTAATACATAATTGCTATTATCGTTTTTCGCGCTACGTTAATCTTGATCGATCATCTTTCGCGCAAGCCGGAAGAAAATGATCATTATCTTTGATTTCTGTGTGATTTTGACAAATGTATGTTTGCGTAGCGAAATCCCTCCCCTCCCCCAAGATATAGAATATAATTTTGCTCTCGAAAATTTTTCAACTCTTTCTCCCTCTTTTCTTCTTGCTCAAAGAGGGAGTAATCGAGACATGTATCAAGAGGAATAGAGAGGAAGGGTCGTGCCGATCGATGATATAGATAAAAAAGCAACGCGCTCTCGATAATATAATGCTGGACTAGAGCAGGACGTATCTTTTCCACTCGATAGAGCTCGGGGGCACTCATAGGCGGGGCCATGTGTCTAAAGAAGACGGGATCGCACATGTCCATCTCGTCCACCTCGGGTATTCATGTCGGTATTCATGGCGAGCAGCTGCCGAATGCACTTCAATGCCATTACCTGCTTTTCGCAACGCTCGCATCGCGAGGCGATTATGTCCCGATCGGTCCTGGCACGCGCCCACTTCTACCACCCTTTTTACGTATATTATTGATAATATCGCTTTACAATGTGTCAATTAGATCTTCGCGATATCTAAGATTTTCGGTTGAAATTGTGTTGAAAAACGACTGTGATGTAGGACGGTGGAGTGAAATGCACAATTTCCTTCACGAGGCGAGTAGTCTATGTGTGAAAACATGATTGCTGATGGTTGAGAAAATTGTCCCTCCTCCCACTAAAATTTTATTACATTTGGAAAATATCATTAAATGCTTAAAATAATGGATATTCGAGAGCGAAAATTAAGCAACGTTTAGCTGACATCAGAAGAGATATGTAACGGCAAAATTTTAGCTTTAATTTTTTAATTAACACATAATGATTTATTATTTTTCATGCACGTTTACTGCAGTCAAATAATAAAAGTGAAAAAATGAGCAAGATTAACGAATCGCTGAAAATGTATAATATAAGCGATACGTCACTCACATTCGCGCGATTGCGTCAAAGCCGGTTACTGCGCGGTAATTACTTCCGGATTTCACTATATTCTCACGCAAATGTTTCTGCCTGCCGCATATGGTACTAAATCTGAAAGCTGAAAACATTCATTAAATCGGACAGTTTTTCGTGAAAGTAAACCTCAATGAGATTTTAAATCTTGTATATGCGCCCACCTTCCTCTTCTTTTTTATCCTAAGTGCGAGAGAGAGAGAGAGAGAGAGAGAGAGAGAGAGAGAGAGAGAGTA
>NW_012130077.1:1112301-1120948 GCF_000143395.1 Atta cephalotes
AGAGAGAGAGAGAGAGAGAGAGAGAGAGAGAGAGAGAGAGAATCTTTCAAAAGTGTCAGATGACATTTTTTGATCAATTAAAAAAATTAATTTTTCCTTATTGAAAATATCACGAAGAATCAACAATTGTTGATGTATCAACAATTTATGAATTACAAGCGATTGAAAAAGGCGAATTTGTCGCGAATTAATTTCAGAAAATAGGAAAAGCTGACGAAAAATATGTTTTAATCAATTTCAGGTGACGTATGCCTGTGCATTAACATATTATATATTACATATTATTATTACTTATTGGATATAATATACAGAATCACTGAAATTAGATCGTTAAATTATTTTATGTTACTTGTTGATAACGTAAAATTTTAATTCGATAAATTATCAATTTATCAACATAAACTGGCAGAGAAAATCGAGTACGTATATAGAAATTATTCGGAATAGAATCCGATTGTAGAATTGCTTGATTATTTCCTAGATTATTATTGAGTTTTCTGAGAAAAAACGGAGTAATTCCGTTCGGCATTTCGAATAGTTTCATAATACATGTCCTGAATAGTAGAATCGATTTTTCACGTCAATTTCTATCGTTTTTAACGGCAACGGATGTGCGAGCGAATTACTTCTGAATATTACTGCGTTTGTCATAAAATTTTTTTGTTTTCTTTTTTTGGATTTTTCGTCAATGTAACATATAATGTAGAAGGCGGATTTGGAGCAGTCGACTTAACGCGGTGAGCTACGCAAGCTGAGTATCGTTGGCAGCCGGCACATGGTCCGCATCATGCTTTTCGAAGCCGCAGATGGTTCCTCCTGTACGCGATTATGGTTTTTTTTGTCGTGCATGCCGCGCCCGTACAGGCGGTAAAACACGTGTACTTCTCGATCATTTTTTTCATCACAAAATTGATCGGTTTACCTAAAATGTCCGTTCACGTACGCGACGGCCTGTCATTTACGCGATACAAAATATAATGTGGCTATTTGCGCCACTTGCTGCATCGCGATTCATTATTCGTCATCGTAACTTTACCTGCTATCAATATGCTATCAATATATCGTGTTATATCAAGAAAATAATCAATCAATACTTATTCTAAAAATTTTC
The DNA here is from genome assembly GCF_000143395.1 of Atta cephalotes. Taxonomy (NCBI): domain Eukaryota; kingdom Metazoa; phylum Arthropoda; class Insecta; order Hymenoptera; family Formicidae; genus Atta; species Atta cephalotes. The sequence continues at coordinate 1,113,413 of NW_012130077.1, forward strand.
TTTCTATCATGTTATTTTATTCTCATTTTTATTTTAACACTACATAAATTATGAAGTCATTATTATTTTAGTCCTTAATAATAATACTTTTTTAATAATAAAATCTCTCCCATGTATTTTAATGTGCCTTACAGTTGAGCATTAAAATATGACTGACTGAACCATCGGTGACTTCAAAGTGACGCTAATAATAATAATATCTTACGACTGGCAAAAACAGCATTCTTTTCTAGGTATTTCAATAATAATCACAAAGCGGAGAGTAATTGTTCGGTCGAAAGAAAAGACTATGGCTCGAACCACGACATCCAAAACTGATAAATGGGAGCATTCCAATGGGACTTTAGTCTGCTACAATAACGATAGCCAGCTGTGCTATGGGCGAAAGTAAGATATTCCGGCGCGATGTAGGTAACTTGTCCATGCTTTCCATTTCAGCTATTTTTCACAATACAAATGATGCAAATGATTACATCGCAGTCTCATAAAGCAATCAAATTTCCAATTTCGTTGTTAGAGGTATTTTCCGGAATTCCTGTGCTTTTAGGAATGTCAATTTCTCATTCGTTATTCGTCAGATATACCTTCAGATTTACCTTTGTGAACTTATCTGCTTTTAAAAAGGGAAGTTTTAACGAAAATAATGTTAATAATTCGTTTATAGTAACAATAATGTTGTTTCTATTTCTCATAAAAAATAATTTGAAGAAATAATTGTGCCTTTTTTATTTAAAACAATTTTGATATTAGGTGTACATTCACCTAATATCGAGGTATATTCATCGAAATTAATTTTCATATACATTTTTGCAACTTATCAGGTAATTGGCGGATACCTTCACGGAAGAAAGACGGCGGTTTCGATTCAATTCGAAGTTATCGATACATTTTTTCATATCTTCTTCTGTTTGGAAGTGAGAATCTGCTAGCTGATGTTGTAGCAATCCGAATAAGTAATCCGACGCACAGATGAATTTCTTCGTCGCTTTCGCTACATGTGAGCTCGCGTTGTCGTGCAAGTAATATCTTACTTATTGTCTTTTTTTCTCAATGACGTCCCTTAGACGCATCAATTATTTTAATAACGTTAAGCAGTAATTGTTTTATTTAATTTTAATAGCTCGTAGTACATATGCCTTTGTAATCCCACCAAATACACAATAAAATTTTTTGCGTGAATATGCTGGGTTATTTTAAAAATAAATATTGAAATTTGAAAAAAAAGACCGAGAATTAATTTGTACCCCTAATATATATACAATATCTTCGTTAAAAATAAATAAAATTTAAATAAAAAAAAATTTTTTTAATTTGAATTCCACTTTTGAATAGTGATTATATTTTTTTGAATTTATGTAAGTTTTGACATTTTTATATATACAAAACTACGAACTAAAAAAAAAAGAGAAATTTTTCTTCTCATCTTGTGGGTCTGTTATTATATGCCAAAAAAATTTACGAAAATTTTCGATTATCTATATCGTGAAAATTTGGAGTTTTTCTTACAAAATCATTTTTTAAAAATGTTTCTACAATTTTTTATTCTTGAGTTATTCGCGAGTTAAGTAAAAAGAAGCATTCTGATTTTGATTGCTCACAACAATAATAATATTACATTTTTATAATTCAATTTCTATATATTTTACATTTAAAAAATTAGCATGATATTCGATAAAGCAAAGTTTCAGTTTTAAGATTCTGTTTTATTAATTACCATACAATGATTTTTAACGGAGTTATGAGCAATCAAAATCAGAATATTCTTTTATTTAATCCGCGTTTATAAACATATTGGTAAAAAAGTCACAGAAACATTTTTTAAAACGAATTTTTTAAAAAAACTTTAAGCTTTCATGTCATATCGAAAATTTCGCATCAAATATATTCTGTATATAATTTTGAGCTATCAAAATTCCATAGAATTTTTTCTTCAACCCAATATAATATTGCAATAAGTTTTACACATTTGTACAAGTAATCACATTTTCTAATAAGGTTTTCATACTGATAATGAAAGCTATTACCTTTCATGACACAAGTACATATATGGCAACATGATAACACTTTTTTATGACTAGCGCTCAATAAATTGATTTATTTATGTGAATTGAAATAACTGTAAAAACTGAAATGCTTGAATGATAACCTTCCTTAAATAATCAGTAATGTGAAGTAAAAAAATCTCGCTACCATGTATGGCAAGAGATTAAATTATTCAAATCTAATAGTGGAGTCTTACCGTTAACAATGTTCAAATAATATCTCCGAAAGATTCGACAAATATAACACATAATTTTCACTCATACTGCTTATTAAATATATCGTCACCATTTAATTAACGTATTTTTTTATTACATTCTACATATTTTTAACAATAATTTGGAAATCGTTCGTGAGTAATTGGTGTCTTCCATTCATTAAGATCGCTATACAAGTGGAAACACATTATATCATGGTTTTTTTATTTCTGATGATGGTAACTAATTTTAAGTATGTATGAAGAGGAGGATATCTGAAGATTGCTCAATCTAAAACCCGAAACATGTAATAATATTTCAGTTTTTTCTATTATGATGTATGTATTTAACTCCTATTAATAATTTTTATACATTTATATTTTAAAGAATTAACTTGTATTTACCTTTTTTATTGTCATATTGTTATTCAAATCTATTTCACAGAAAAGGAATGAAAACACGCAAAAATTTAAAAAAATGTATACTTTGTTAGAAATTATAGCAAACACAAAAATACAATTTTATCGGAAAAAAGTGAAAATAGTGAATTTTTTTTACTGAAAAATGATGATCAAAGTGAGCCTTCTTCAAAATAGTGAGTAAAATGACTGAGAATAATGACTCAATCATCGGCAAGCCTCTGAGTTTCACAATCTCTTTCGAGAATTCGCCAGGTCGAACTAATGATTTTGTTCTTTTCGGATTGTCAACATTGATTTTCATCACTAGTCACCACTTTATAAAGAAAGTCTTTTAAAACGCAAAAGCAAAGATCCAACGCCATATCACAGCATCTCTCTTTATTGTCTGCACTAAGCACATGCGGAACCCAACGACACGCTTTCTGGATTAGTTCTAGCTTTTATAACCGTACCGAAACAATTTGCTACGTTACTCCAATAGCTTGTGCCAGTTCTGATTGTGTTTGATATGAATTTTCATTCAATAGATCTTCTAATTCTTGGTTTTCAAATTTTTGGCTATCGGATGAAGTTCAGAACGAACTTCAACGACAAATAGAAATTTCCTTTGCGAAATTATGTAAAACATACGAAACCGCATCTTCTCCAAAGATTGAGCATATCAAATTTGTTGCTTCGGCGGCATTTTTTTTATTTCAAACTCAAACGTACTCAAATATACAGTGACGAAGCTGCTTTTTCTGAAACGACATTTCGTTTCGTACAAACTTCACTTATTTTTTGAAGTTATATTAACTTTATAATTAAATGTTAATGTTCTTAGGTTGGTCTTGAATATTCCAAACAGGATCGGAACTTAACAATTTATATTAGGTGTAATAAAAAGAAATCCATTATTTTTGCATGAAATTGAATGGAAAAGTAATGGATTTCTTTTAATACACCTAATATTAATGTTATAGTTGATTTTAAGGAAGGACCGAGAATTAATTTGTACATCTTTGCCCACAGAAATAATATGCGTATAGTAGATTTTATTTAATTGCCATAATATGTATATATAATATACATGTATATTTTTTTTAGCAATTCTTTCCGTATATTTTCATGATAATTCTGTTACATTTATATATGCTCTATATAGTCTATATATATTTTTTTTACTAAAAATGATCTACATACAGATCTAAAAGCAACTTCATTATGGGACGTTTAAACTGATTGCTAAAATGTTAAAACTTTTGTAGTATTGACATTACCGTTTAAGCATTCTACGTAATTATTTTGATGTTCCAACAAAATTATTTTTAGATCTATTGAGTTGTCCGGAAAGTTCGTGCCGACTAAAATTTAAATTTTAGTATATATTTATTAAATTAAAATTTTCTGCATTTCAATTTTCCTTCAACAACATCGGCACGAACTTTCCAAACAACCCAATATTTGCTAATTTTAATGAAATAAAATTTATATTAAATAAGATTACTGAAATTGAATTATAAAAGTCATCAGTTTCATTAAAAAATTTCACATGAAATGTGCAATAATTTAATAATATGTATGAAGTAATATTTACATTTAATGATAAACAAGAGTTATTAATTTCAACTCTCATTCTTAATAATCAAATATTGATTATTGAATGACAACAGAATAAATGTCGATGTTTCAACGTATATAAAAGAAAGAGCAGTTTTGCTGAAGTATTTAAAAAAAGCAAGATATATTGGGTTATCCGAAATGTTGAAGGAAAATTGAAACGCAAAAAATTTAAATTTTAGTATACATTTATTAAATTATATAGGTTAGTCGGCACGAACTTTCCGGACAACCAATACAACATGCTTCTCTCAATATGTTATATAAACGCGTTTATATACTCACTATAAAATCTGAATTTCTAGAAAAGAGCGATGAATTCCTAGAAGATACTTCGACTAAAATGGTACACGAAGAAAAGTTTTATATTACAACTAGTTCAATATTATGACTGTGTTGTGACACGGCGACAACGATGTGTATATTGTCATGAAGCAACATAACGCCATGTATATTTTATATATATTTATGTATATGTATTTACTATTCGTCTCATGTATCATTTTTCACTGCATTTTCTGATATCTTACATAACATTTCTTATTTATTTTATCCCACTTGGGGAAAAGTTGAGAATAACCACCAACATAGACCACCAACAGTCATCTCAATCTTTCTTAGATGAAAAGTTCGCTTTGTTATGCTCTTTGTTAGCAAGCCATTGAGCGAGTCGGCAATTGTTGTAGAATCCATTTTTCGTCACACACAATTTACACGCACAATCTCTAAAAAAAAAGAATCCCTTTTGTCTTGTACAAGAAGTGTCGAAAAGAATTGTAAACTTCCAATCGACACGCTATATTTCTTTGCTATATTTTTTTAATTTATGGAGAGCCCATTTATCTAACTTTCCCATTTTCTCAATGACTCTCGCACGTGATGAGAAACGGTTGAGAAATGCATGTTTAGTTTTTCTACAATATCTCATACAATTTGGCGTGTATCGGCTATTCCGCTGAAGTCCATGACTCATCGCTGTCAGTAACTTCTTGGGATTGATTCTCTTTCAAGACTCATATCTTTCGATCAAAATTTTTCAAATTAACACATATGTTTCTCGTTCGTTAAGTGTATGCCTTTTGCGAACCTCATTGATGTTGCATAAATTCAGTATGATGGAATTAGATAAGTGTTGTGTATGATATGACAGTAGGACCAAAAAAATCGACAAAAGATCGATTTTTTAAATACAAACGTCATTATTTTGCACATCTTTGAGAATACGTTTTATCTATTTCTATAACCATAATATTTGATCATAATATCATATTCAAGCTAAACCTAATGTAGGAAAAATTACATTTTTTTTATTGATATATTTTTATTGTTTCTGTGTCCTCTCTCTCTCTCTCTTTCTCTCTCGCTCATTTTCTTTACTAAAAAAAGAATCAAAACCATGCAAAACTATTATAATACGATGATAAAGCAAACGATCGAATCAAAAAAAGCGCACTTTACGAATCCAGCCGCGGCCCAACAGCCGTCCCATCCTGCCTGTCATCAGGCCCGGTGGGGCCTGGTGGGGTTCGCTAGATCCCGAAGTCTTCACCCGAGATAAAACACATTATAAACGGCCGCCCGGACGGGTATCTGGTTTCAGGGAAGCAGTGGCACGTGCGCCAGAGTTCGAGCCCAGGTGGTGTCGCCCGCGCTGCCGAGGAAACGCAAGAAGGAGAGATCAACGATAGGGGATGCTACGAGGTGAACGAGATATCATTCGAGGAGATTAGCTTGATGGTAACGAGGAGCAAAGTTCCCTTCGACGACAGCATGATCGCCAGTGGCTACTGTCATTCGCCGCCTTGCCTCTGTCATCGTCATTATCGTAGTCATCGTCATTCATTATCGCGTCAACGATACCACCATCGAAGGGACATTGATGACGTGGGTGGCGATGGCGATTGCAACGATAGCAGCAACGACGATAGCGGCGATGACGAGGCCGTTAAGAACGACAAGAATGACGACGATGACGATAACGACGAAGAGGAGGAGAACGACAAGATGTGCCTCGACCGTCTCCATCCTCGTCTTCATCAATTCTATGATCGACGGTCTCGCGAAAGCGGCGACGTTGACACCGAAGTCGAGGTCCATCGAACCGAGACGACTACCGTCCATCCTCTTGCACGAACCTCGCCTATCGCGACCACCGCCGTCGCTAACCCCTCTGTCGTCACTGCCATGGCGAGAGGATGCAAAATTCCGTCTTACCTCACGACTATACTACTTCTTTCCTACATTCTCTTCGGTATAGCAGGTTAGTATGGGTATCACCCATTGTACTCGACTCGTACTGTATCGTTTAACAGCGCTTAAAGGAACAAATTAAATTTTACAGAGTATCCTTAAATTGTGTTTATACTATTCCTTATTTGCATTTATAAGCCACGTTACAATTTGGCGGTATATTATTGGGAACAACGAACAAGAGAAGAAAGAGAAACGCCCATGGAAATAGCGTGTACTTAAGGAGGATAAATTATCGTTTCGTATTACACGGTGAATCAGTCGCCCGTGTTGCGTTCTTTACCACTTGTTACGCTCGTTGCTCTACAATCTTACAATCTGTCGTTTTTCTCTCTCTCTCTCTTCTTTTTTCTTTTTTTTTCTTCGTTATTTGCGGAGAAGGCAGACAAAAGTGCTGCCGTACAGAATATTTCCGTGCCGAACGGAGCCTTCGCCCTCGCGACAAAGCGCTCATTTTATGCGCGACTTATGCCAGACGATACGAGCAAATGTGTGTAATGTAATAGTACTCGCGCGTCACGTTGCACCTGGTCCCGACGTAAAACCGTCGAGATAATCGACGTAGAGTATCGTTATCCGTTTCCCTGTTCCTCACGCGCCTCTCTCGCATCGCGCTGCAATTACAAAGACAAACTTTTGGCGTACGCCTGTCAAACACACTTATCTGCCCCGCTCACATCTGTATTCGGTCTTTATCTCTTAATGTTGCTCTTAATGGAAAGATGAAGCGACTACGGTAACCAACAAATCTGAATACAATAAATGAACAGTGATGTAACGAAATATTTTCAATCGTAAAACTCAAAGATTACTTTTAACTATGAAATGTTTACGGGTAAAGTCGAAATGATAAGAGCGAGAGAGAGAGAAAGAGAGAGAGAGAGAGAGAGAGAGAGAGAGAGAGAGAGAGAGAGAGAGAGAGAGAGAGTAGTAGTACGTAGAAGTAAGAACGTAACGACGACGACGTACGTACGTACGTACGTAACGTAACGGTACGGTACGTACGGTACGGTACGGTAGGTAGGTTA
>NW_012130077.1:1120968-1126568 GCF_000143395.1 Atta cephalotes
GAGAGAGAGAGAGAGGAGCGAGTTTCTCAAGGGAAAGATAAAACGCCGCGCCTGCTCGATAAACTGGAGCGTACGGAGCGTGAAGTGTTGTTAGGGTATGGAAACGGCAGATTGTAAAATTACAACAGGTGACGGACAGCAGCCACGCGCGGGACAGATGCAACCATCGCCGCCTTAGCTGTACTTTGCAGCTTTGTGTACAGTCTCGCGCCTGCGAGATGCACGCGCTCTTATCCCCCTCCGTCCTCCCCCGCCTCGCTTCACCTCGTCTCACCTCACCTCACTTCATCTCACTTCGTCTCACCTCACCTCACCTCACCTCACCTCATCTTACCTCACCTCATCTTGCCTTTCACCTCTCCTCTCCTCTCCTTACCTTTTCGCTAGGGTGGCCATCACCGCCGGTGCCGCGTGCGTAGATGTTTGGAAAAAAGCGAGGGTGTGAGTAGAAGAGCGAGGAAGAAGCACGACCCTATCCATTGTGTTCAACGAACCTGGAAAAACCGAAAAATTCCTGAAGCGCCTTAGTAGTTTATCCGGTTATTCACTCGCGTATTCTCTCATCTCGATAATGGGACCAAATGCTCCTATAGGATCACCAATCGTTAAAATTATCTCCGATATAATCGATTATCTATATGGGATGCGAAATTTGTTTGTAATAATAATAATAGTAATGAGAAAAGTAAGAACTGTAATATAACTACTTTTGGGCGAATATAAAATTGTTAAACTTGAAATCTTCTCTGATGAAACTGATTTATTAGCATGCGCGAAAGAAAAGAAAAAGCGATACGCATGGCATGTAAAAGGATCTAATGATTATTGTATGTTTTATTGACAGACGCTTGCTCGTCACGTTCAACGCCAAAACCAAGGCCGCCGACGCCAACGGATCGGCCGAATATCACATTCCACATGTACACGTGTCCACCGGATTACGCAGAGTGGTATTGTTTGAATGGCGCCACGTGTTTCACCGTAAAAATTGTCGACTCTCTCTTATACAACTGTCTGTAAGTACGAGTCTATCTTTTTTTTTTTGAAACTATATAGCGCGCGCCAATACCAGTAACCGTCGACTCTGAACTCAGGTGAAAATTCCATCCGCGGATTTTCCATGAGTTAATATTTTCGCGGGCTATGGCACAACAATCGGAATTCTGGAAAATGTCTTGCCATTTATGCAAGAACGCGTACAGGAATATTGTGACTCCGCTCTCCATCGCCTTACTGTGCGACTCGGCCACGAACAATCGTGGCGGTTCCGGACGAAAGAGCCACCCAGAAGGAAAGACGGTACCATTCGCGTCGTATACCCGTTAATCTGTGACTACGCGACCTCGGCACGTACGTTGAAATTCCTGTCGATTCGTGTTTAACTGACATTTTTCCCAAACTGCCAACATTTTTTCACTAGCTCTCTATCCACGTTTTCTCTTGATTTTTTTCTCTTTTCCACGAATACGATAGTTATCGTTTAATAACGATTCGATACATTTGATTAATGCTGGAAGCATAAGCGAATTTGAATTTAAATATCGCGAGAGGGAAAAAAAAGATCTATTGAATAATCGGATTAACATCGGAATAGCATCGAGGAGTGCAGAGCACATCGTGCTCACTCAACCTTACTATTTCCCACGGTGTTTGCTTTGTCGACCGCGATCTGCCATTTGAATCGAATCGTTCGTCTCTCATCTCGCGCTTGTCGCGTTCAATTTGAATTAATCTAACAGTCACAGTTTTCTCGTGAATTATAAAGTATCGTGTACCGGATTTTGTCAAATGTTTTGTCAATCTAGCAATAAAAGAAGCCCGTAACTCATGAACATTAATGAGGGATTGTAATATAACAATTATTTAGATTCATATAACACTCGCGAATACTCAATAAGAACTTCTCTTCACGATGTTAAGTAATTATAGTTGACTGCTTACAAGTATGAATGAAAATTGAATAAATGCGAACAGAAACTTATATTGCAAGAGATGGTTGACAAAATCGAAATTATATATAAGAACAAGAGAGATAATTATCAGATTTTGTTTTTTTTTTATTTTAGTTGTATTATTGTATTGTTGTGTGAATAACACAACTTCGTTTGAACTTCGTCACATACACAAAGTTAATATTGCAACGTATTACTTATTGTTAGAAAAAAATTATGCAGATTAATTGTCGCATTTGGCACAAGTTCAACAAAATAAAATTTATTTTCGGCACATTATATGTTTTACTGTTGTTATAAGAATGATACCGTAAATAAACTAAAAAGAAATATGCAATGTATAGTTGAGTATAGAGATGCTGTAAATTGCAATATAAATATTTATCTGCGTTGATTTTGGTTTAAAGTGCATTTTTTCGCAAAAAATTTCTCCGTCGATAACAGAAACTGGAAAACTAATTAAAATTAATGATTACATCAAGATAGTGGAAAATAATGTACATCAAATAATTTGAAACTAAATATGTGAAAGAATATATTTTAAATATTACAGAAAAATTTGATCGTTAAACGTAGGCAGATAATATTAAAGTTAAAAATGTATGATATAGAATTATGTTATGGAAGTTTTTAAATATGTTCATTATTCGGGATATGATTATATTTATTTACTCTCAAAGCACAATTTTAAATATAACACTGATATAAATATTCATAATTTTCTATTAATTTTATTCAGTCAATTGTGCTGTTTGGCGAAGTTGTGAATGAATACTATTTAGCAAAATTTGATTGTGGAAATTTTTTTAATTATCACATAATCACACGCTTGATAAATCATCTCAATTAATGATTCTTTTAACATCTTATAATTACGTCCAATTTAGATTTGTAAGTTAAGTCCAATTAAATTTTCACTAATTGACTTTTCGATATGAATACATTTATCTGATAAATAACGGCAGCAAAACAATTAAGGCTTAAAGAGCATTCTATATTATCTTCCTGTTAAGATAAACGTCCCAGGACATATATCTCTATGTCCGGACACTTTACAAAATTTATTATTATTAATCTCAAATGCTTTTTTAATTATATTATAATTTGATTGTAATTTTTAAATATAATTAAATTATAATATTATAATAAACAGAGTATTTTAGATTAATAATAATAAATTAGGGAGTTTTGCAATATCATTTATCCAAATAAATAGTGAACGTTAAGATCAGGTTATCTTCTTCTTAACAACTACTTAAGAAAAGGATAACGTGACTTTAGTGTTCACCGTATCTGGATTCACGTTTTTGCAAAAATTTCCTATTATGTGTAAGTGTCCAGACATAGGTATATGTCCAGTCATTGGAACGTTTATCTTATTCAAATTACAAAAAGAAAAGCATACAAACCATCCATTTGTGATATTTCGATAACTTTAATTAATATAGTTACCTAATTTTGTAATTTTTGCTTCGCAGATGCGCTCATGGATATATCGGACAAAGATGCGAGTTTAAAGATTTAGACGGTTCCTATTTACGTAAGTAGATTTGCCGTTCTCGAAAGATCATCTTGTTGATAACTTTGGTAACGTGATACGGAAATAATTTTCGAAAGTACTTCGACAATGAAATGATAATAGAGATCAAATTTTGCTATGAGTTTTTGGTCAAAAGTAAAATAATGTGTATAATATATAATATATAAAAAAGATAAAATTAACTTAATTTATGTGAATGAAATTTGGAGTGTTTCGTGGAGCGAAAATTAAATGTAAGTCCATATAACAGACAATCGATTGCTCATACATATGATTGAAAATTTCCTACATATGTCCAGGCATTTTAAACGAAAATCTAAAAGTGCGAATAAAATTCCTGAAACTACTAACGATTAAAATAAAGTAATTCGTTGAGATCGTGTACCTGCGGGTACATGATCTCAATGAATTTTTTTTTTTTAATCGTCAATAGTCTTAAGAATTTTACACCAGAATTTTTAGATTCTGTTTCCGGACGCAGGGACGATTAAAAAAAAATAATTCATTGAGATCGATAGCTCAAGTTCAACACGTCCAATCTATAAAGATTGATCGATTTTATACGTTTTCATCACAGGCAAATTTTGGCCCTAAACTACTACCGTTCTTTCCTACGTACGTGATCATGAATGGCCAATGTGATCTTGAATTGCCATGCATTGCCGGTTGCGTTTTAGTGGTCGAAATTCGCCCATTCCTACCCCGTCTTGTGCAATGCTTCACCTTTCTGATCCCACTATAATTGTGACAATACACAATGATGATGTGCATCTTGTCTGAAATAGTGTCTACAGTAAGTATTACATAAGTTTTAAACGCATATTTCGTAAGAATTTTTTTATTTTTATTATAATGTTATGATAAGTTTGTAGAATTCTTTATTCCGGGCGATTACCATATTCTGTTATGCAGTAGTCTCTTTGTCGTCATTTTGACACGAAAATCACGTCGGCTTACAATTTAAATTTTTATTCTTTGGTCTTTTCTGAAGAAATTACAGAGGCTGCTGAGCGTATGCTCTTAGAGAATGATACTCCTATCGAAAACAAACAGCATATGTTAAAGGAAATGCTTCAGCAACAAAAAGAGCAGAAGCATTATGAGATCTTTTGGAGCAACAACAGAATATGTTATATTTACCTATTATATAAATAACATATTCGGTTATCTGTGGATAGAAAAAAATACTGATAATTTCCAGATATCCGGTATATTCTTAATATTTTTTTTCTTTCTCTAGTATATTTATTTTTGTTTACAACATATTTATTTTTATAAATATATTTTTTTTATGTACAACAGAATGGTGATGACTGCAATGATGTAGAAGGTGGCGATGATCGAGGTAGCGATAATCGTGGTTATCATGGTGGTTATCATGGTGGTAGAAGAAGAGTTGGCCAAATCTTGAGACGAAGGCCGAAGTTGAACGATACAATTAAAAATTATTAATTTTGTATAAAGTAAATATGCTATTCTACAAGATATAATGCAATAAAAATGTTTTATAATAAAGTGAAAATATTTTGGAAAATCTTATTAATCATATCTTAAATTATTAGTCTCAGATTGATTTGAAAGTCCGAATATTTCGGCGCACAGTCACATCTGACAAAGAGAGACTCACAAGTATTTCACGGATTTTGATTAGTTTTTGCATAGTTATTCTAGAGCATTAAAAAAATAATCCCTGTAAAGCAATAAATTGCACCTCTGCGTATTTTTTGAGAAAATCATGATTTTAGGTCACAACGATGAATCGCTTTCAAACCTGGGGGAATCGATAGATATTTAAAAAATGAATAGTTGCGCTTTTTTTAATGACGTGTGTTTTAATGGAAATATGATTAGTAAGTATGATTGTGGCATGATAACGTTTATTCGATGCGCATGGTATAGAAAAATAATATGCTTCGCATGCTTCTATAATATGACTATCATCCATCATTATGTGTATCATTTTATTAGAGAGCATTGTGAATAAATAACGAGAAATAAATCGTATGTACATTAAAAATNTTATATATATATATATATATATATATATATATATATATATATATATATATATATATATATATATATATATATATATATATATATATATA
>NW_012130077.1:1126622-1145387 GCF_000143395.1 Atta cephalotes
ATATATATATATATATATATATATATATATATATATATATATATATATATATATATATTATTATTATTATTATATATATATATATATATATAAGGAAAATTAATTTTTAATGTACATACGATATATACAATAATAATAATAATAATAATAATAATATAAACAATAATAATATAAACAAAAATTATTTGTTTTTAATAAAAAGTATAGCCAATGCATTACTTCTTAATTTATATTCTATAAATATAAAAATAAATATATAATACAATTTATGTAATACAATTTCAAAAACATATTTTTTAATGTTTTGCTCATGTACTAATAAATAATTTCCGTCTATCTACCTCAATCTTCAAAATTTCGTGAGATCTTGGTGATATTATTTCAGCAGAATCTCCTTGATTAACTTCTGATCTTCAAAGAAATTCCAATAAATGTCCTTGACCATAAGTTCGAAATCGAGTTTCGGAATCTAATCGTGAATTAATATTGGCACCTTTATGAAGATTTCTTTGTTCATTACAGGAAGTTGGAGCATTACGTTCCTAACAGTGAAGTAAAATAAACAAGTTTACACGGATTTAGAATGTTCTTTGTGCATTAACAATAGTAGAAAGAAAAGTGTATGAAAAACAAAAATTATTGACAAATGCAATAAATTATTAATAATGAAATAAGTATCTTTGTTAAGAATTGATAAGAAACATCGCATTTGCACGTTACTTTCAATTTATATTGTAAACTTTACAATTGCATATTATATTTATTTTAAATTATAAGAAGTACCACATTTGCACGTTATTTCTATTGAAAAGTTGACAGTATCAATCCACTGTACAATTCACAATCAGTGCCGCTTATGCTACTAGCCTATTGCACATAGGAACACATCTATTTCCTACATAGCGTTGCATTAATAAGACGCATTATAATTACTTTTTTCACGTTAACAAAGTACAAACAAAATAATACGTCAGCAAATCTATTTTCTGCATAGCATCACACTAATAAGACGCAACGTCTTAGTAATACATTATTCATGTCAATATTAAATACTGGAATTAGCTGCTCTACGATGAAAATGAAATGAATAAAATTTTATAAACATAATAATTTCTTTATTCATGCTTTGTTTTTAATTGTCCAAAATATTTCGTACATTCTTTCATATATCTTCAAAAGATTTGACTGATTTTAGCAATTTTACAAAGTCACTATTATTGTTGGTACTTATTATGATGAATATTACTTAAAAAAACTTATTTCAATAGTCATTACTGTACTGATATTGCATTGTAACGAATTGTGTTTATCCTCATCGCTATTTCACGCAGCTAACGCAGTATGAAATGAATATGGAACGTGTATATAGAAACGATTTCATTCATACCTGAAAAATAATTTTTCGGAGCGTGATTTTAATACACATTATTTTCAGCGTAAAATTTAATTTTCTCTTTAATTTTCGAAAAATTAAAAAATTTTTTTTACTATAGTTATAAAGTACTTTTGAAGTTCATTCAATTTACATTCTGGAAAATTTTTTCAATCTCTTTTAGTTTTGAAGATATTCACTTCGTTTTTTTTTCTTTTTTTTTCAAGGTAGGTTTCCACCTCTTTAAGATGCAACTCAATCAATATAAAAAAATACTCTTATTTTCTTATCTCTTTATCTCTTATTCTTGTCCATAGAACAACATATTAAAAGCTCATTTTAATCGGAGGAGGATTGGTTGTGTTTCCTTGTAAGATAACACTAAATAAAAATTTTTTTTGTTATATATGTATGTGTTTGTTTTACTTATAAAAATAATCGAATAACACGAATAAAATCATTTTCTTATTTATACCACAAATATGCATTGAGCGTATATGGGGGTCATTTACGTTCATGCTCAATTTTAAATTCGCTGTTCAACAAGAAAATGACGCTCACTGTCAGACCTTCACGAGCACCTTTCTCCACCCCATAAGTTTTTTTTAAGGAGTAGAACGACACGCCTGTATTCATTTGTTACTATTTACTACTACTTACTTACTGTGACGTCTGAAAGAGTGAGGAATAAGAATAAGGAATAAATAGAAATAGTCAGAAGTCAATCTCATTTTCTAGCTAGAGTACACAATAGTATTGTAGTTGTAGGGAGTTCTCTGTATCCGTAATAATATTTAACAGCAAAAATCATGTAGAGAGGATTTGGTTAAATTTCGTAAAATGTAGGCATTTTGATAATTTGGCAAATACAATTTTTGCGTATGGCAACTAGCATAAATGGTGTCTCTTGAGACGTTGCACATGGCGTGTGTGCACTAGACTTCAGACATTATATAAACACTTTTTAGATTTTGATTCTGGACGCAGGGACAAACGTAGGAAATTTGCGAGCGCACGTACGGCCGATCAGGCGGGTGTTCGCCATTATTCGAAGCGCTTCCGGGTACACGATCTCAACGAATTATTTTTTTTAATCGGTAGTAATTTCAGGCATTTTATTCGCACTTTTCGTTTGAAACGCCTGGACATAAACATGGAAAATTTTCGGTCACATGTATATATGAGTGATATCTTCAATTGTCTGTTATTTCAATGTGGGCACTGTGAGCTTATATTTAATTTTCGCTCTACGAACGCTCCTCCAAACTTCAATCACATATTAATATCATTAATTCAATTTATTGTATATTACTGACAAACTCTAGACAAAAATATTACACTTTTTATCGTATTTAACAACATTTGTAATTTGAAAACTAAAGTCTTTCACGGAACTTCTTTTTTGTTACCAAAATATAATTAAAGTAAATAGAATTATTAAATCGCATAAGTATTGAAGTATCATATATTATTTCTTTTCCGAATATATTATTTAACAAAGTGGAAATAAAAATGATTTTTTTTATAGCTTCACGGCAACGAGTAATGTTGGAGACAGCCAGCATCGCCGGCGGTGCCACAATAGCAGTATTCCTCGTCGTTATCATTTGTATAGCGGCTTATATCCATTGTAAGCGAAAACAGAAGGAATTACGATCGAGGTAATTAATATTATTTATTATTTATTATTTCTCGTTATTTTAGTTATAGTAGAACTCGATCACAACTTTAACTTCTCGAAGGAATTCACAACTCTCTTATTATGGTACAGATTCAGACTCACAGTAAATATTACATTCAGCTTTTTTCTTTTCATTGCAGCAATAACTGCGTCGATACGGTGGATGGTCCTGGCCGAGATCCGGAGCTGAGGCCGTTTAGCAACCGCAGCCGCTCTCTTATGATCTTCATGGCCAAGAATTCTAACAACTCGGTAAGATAATGTGTGTGTGTGTGTGTGTGTGTGTGTGTGTGCGTGCGTGCGTGCGTGCGTGCGTGCGTGCGTGCGTGCGTGCGTGCGTGCGTGCGTGCGTGCGTGCGTGCGTGCGTGCGTGCGTGCGTGCGTGCGTGCGTATGTGTGTGTCACGCAGTTCTATCTAAATATTAATGTTGATTAGATGCGAAATGCAGATTCCAATAATTCGCGACAATCAATAATAATAATACATCATTCGAAATATCTTTTCTTAGGCGACGATAGAACAAACGAGAATGCCCAATTGGAATTGTCCAGAAACGGAATCGATGAGGATGGCATCCATCAGCGAGAATAAGCCCTCGAGCCAATAGCGAACTACGTGACGCGTCGTCCATATACAATGTTTTGCTGCAAGGATTCGTTATCGGCGATACTCGAGACGTACAAAAGATCGTCGAATAAACTACTCGATTAGTTGAAGGTAGTTTGAAATATCTCGACAGCAGCGGCCTTTAGTAGCCTTTATTAGCGAACGTATTGGAAATAATCCCACTATTTGATTCAGCGAGTGATTGACCATCCTAACGCGGTGCTGAAAAAAAACGAACATAAATCAAGTACGATTTCTAAGCTGATGACACGTACGGCACGACAATATTGGCTCTTTTCGATTATTATATCGTAATATCAAGACATTCCCCGTATTGTCGCACTCATGTACTCCGTTTGATCGAAGGGACGTTTAATGCTCGTCGATTATTGTGTATTCCTTCTACAGCTCGATGGACGATTCACGAAGAATCTTACGTTCAAAAGTTTAAAAGTGGAACAAGACTTCGCATGAATAACGTGACGTTCGAGGACGAAACGTTTCCGTAGATTCTTCTGTGAAAGTGACAGATTCGCGACCATTGAATGTTGGTTTTTATGTAAACGTTTGTATAGTATCGCGTCTTATTGTCATCACTCATCAACGAATAAAAAAGAAAGAAAAACAATACACGCATCACACATATACACACACATACACACGCGCGCGCGCGCGCACACAGTTGTAAAAGTAGTGCCTTTCTACTCTCGTTTGTAAGAAAGCAAATAGTTGTGCTACACCTGATCAAGTAAGATCAAATAAGAATGAGAGAAAGAAAATTGTCTGTGTATTTCTCTCGTTAAAATTAGCGATGAGCGTCGTCCAATTGCTAACCGTGTTACGAGCGCAGGACGCTGATACACGCTAGTGACAAAATCTTGTAAAACATTGAGAAATCAATAGCTGCAAAGCGCTGATAGTAGACAAGGTAAAGCCTTTGATCCTTGGTACGTATGCTACTTGTACTTTATCCTAACTTTGTTATTCGTAAAAGACTTTAATCTGATATATCTCCGGATACATATGATAATATATAAACATAAATACGTTCTACAATAGCTCATATTCTCGTCGCAGAGGTCTAATACATTGCGATTAGATCTAGTAATTTACATTATACTTTCACTAGGCTCTTCCAAAGAATGTTCGTGAACGCGATGGAACGTACTATTAGTATCAAAGGGTTAATGAACATATGTGTCTTACGTAGAAATATCTAAGATTTAAATCTAGATTAAATCCGATGTCTTACCAGAAAGCAATAGTTCCCTAAGCACATGTGAAATACATTTTGCCGCTAATAATAGAGATGCTATTTATTACTAATCGGTTAGAAAGTCTATTGACGTCAGATCGCCATCCGGCGTTGTACTGTTATATATTGACAAATATTTTCTCAAGACGTTTTGCTCCTATAATGCGAAATATCGTTTACCAAATCTTAGGCACACAAAAATGACGTACTTATAGTGAATTAATTTTCGTTTCCATATCTGCAATTAAAAGCGATAAAAATTTAAAAAAAACTGGAATTAAAAACACGTTAGCTATTATTACAAGATAAAGCAACAAATACGGTAGAATAATAAATTCAATGACTTTGCGCAGATCATAATTTGCTAATTTCCTGTAAAACTGCGACTAAATAACTTCATCTGTTTGCATAGATGAGAGTTAATATGAAATTCAAAGAATACTTTTCGTCCTATTTATCTCGATATTGAATGATATACGCATATATAATTTCAAATATTAATTTCGAATATCATTTCTCATTAATATTCATCTCGTACGTAAAATAAAAAATAAAATGCCGGCATTGTTGTTTCGTAAAATCAAGAAAATTGCTATGTTTAATATTAAATTATATTGATCATGCATCATTCTCTCTTGTTTCATTATTTATTTATTTAAATAAAAGGCTCAGTCTCCGATTACATGCACAATTGCTACCAGATTTATAATTTTTTTTACATCTCATTTCTCTATTCTCAAAATTTTTCCAACTTTCAGATTGCTTTACAGTTTATGCAGTATTACAAATATTATGTTAATAATGCAACAGAGTGGAATTGATATGTATATTTGGAGATATTTCATCGCGTACAGAAAGATGGGCCTTCTTGTCATTTTGTCTCAGTTTCTTGTAAATAGTAAATTATTTTACGTTAAATATATCTCGGATCGTAAGCTATATTAATTATAAAAAACAATGTTTTCGCCACATCGTATTACTACGTTCCATCAGCCTGATACCTCATCGTACCATGATGCACTGCGCTTAAAAAAAAAACCGAATGCATATTTTTATAATTATATAATTTGTTAAAAGGAAACATACCTAATGGAGTGACAGAACAGGTACTGAAGACATTAAACGACGATAGTAATTTGTATATTTGTAGATACTCTCGAGTATATAAAAAAGGAAAGCTTCCAAACATTGTTTTGTTTCATCTTTTTCATATTAATCACTCACCCGTCGCTCGTCGCTTTGAGACACGTTAGTTATGACAACAAACGGCTTTCTCTATTCAAACTACTCAAGATTTCTGCTTACTACAAAAAGATAGAGCTAAAGAGAAAGAGAAAAAAAACTTAATGTAAGAATCGAAAGCGTGGCCTAAACATTTATAAAAGCGAATATACAGATGGTATTTTTATTATTTATAAATAGTCCTCATTAACAAAATGTATTCTAATTTAATTTCCCATATTTCATATTGTACGTGGTTCCTAATTTATTATTACTATATATATTACGTAATATATAATGATAATAATAATAATACGTACGTATACTATTATTATTATTATTATTATTATTATTATTATTAACTAATGTAATTAATTATGACTATTTGTTTACTATTAGAAATTATTCTTATTATTTCAATAAAACTATTTAATAAGGACTTGTTTGTGAAAAGGAATGTATGAAATACACAGTATCGAAACGAGTGCTGAGAATAGAATGTGTGATTGTGTGCACTGTGTCACATCCAAATCCAGA
Organism: Atta cephalotes; assembly: GCF_000143395.1. Taxonomy (NCBI): domain Eukaryota; kingdom Metazoa; phylum Arthropoda; class Insecta; order Hymenoptera; family Formicidae; genus Atta; species Atta cephalotes. The sequence goes on from NW_012130077.1 coordinate 1,133,296, forward strand.
ATGCGTATTTAATACAGAACTATCGGATGGCATGAAAGAAAAAAAATGGCCTTTGCTTCTAATTTTAAGATGCTATTTCTAAAAAATTTATTAATAAAGTACTCGCTATAATATCTTGGAATTAATACTTCCATTGTATACATATATGTATAGCTAAACTTGGCTTAGCGTTGAGACACTACCGTGTCTCCAGATAATAAAATTGTCACTTGTCCTATATTTTAAACATATGTTTTCTTTTGTTTCCAAATCAAATGATAATATTCATTGTTCCATATTCTAAACAAATACACACAACAAAATTATTGCTGGAACATTAGCGTATGACATTGTAATTGAAGATAATCTATGCGGAGATCTTGAATTTAAGACCTTTCTTTTTCATGTCATTCGATGATTAACTAGTATTTCCACTAATCTAATGCTTTTCCTTGACTCGGCCGAATCCAAACCAATCAAACGAGAGCCTTATTATGATTTGTATCTTGTAAATTGTCGTCAGAGATGATAAATGAAGCATTATGATAACCAGCTTTGAGAGGGTAATAATTTATACAATTAGTGTATCATACAGATGACATTTTATTACATCAGATAACATCGCGTATTGTATTCTGTGCGAATACACACAAATATAAAAACGACACCAAAATGTCATCCAAAAACATGATATAAATGCGGTTTCCTTCGCGCACCATCGATAATTATCTCTTACTATATAGTTGAAGTAAATAGCATTATTTAAATTATATCATGTTGAGTTAATTGTAATTTTAGATGTATGAAATAATACTATTAAACGATGCATTTCTTATAGTCAAACGAAAGATGTATACGCTGCTCAAAATTAGTTTACTCAAAATTAATAACTATTAGTAAATGCGAATTTTTAATTTAAAAAATTTGACTATTTTCGATTCAATATATCATAAAATACGATTATATATGACATATATTTTCTTTATTGTTCCAAATTTCTTGTCGATTTTCATATACTATCATAGTTAGAATTTTGGCGCACAACTCCATGAAATTGCTAAAAATCAAAATAAAGAATAAACAATATTTTACGAAACTTCATTCTCAATTTGCAATAGTATTGTGATATCATTCGTTGATCAATTTAGTTATAACGATTAGTCAATACGAAAGCAATAATATTAACTGATGCTTACAGCCATTAATTTTTTATTCTGTTAAATGATACCATTTTATTCAAATTCCCAAATCTTTATTCCGCGTCACTCTCCGATGGCTGGTTCTTAGAAATGACAATCCTTATGTTCATTCTTGCGGGTATTTTATGATGGTGGATAATAGTGGATTAGATATACCAAACTTTTATAATATGCTATCCGACATCACATACCAAAGATTCAGTTAATTTGGAAATGGCTAAGAATTGATCTGAAAGTTGCTAAACCACGTTTTAACAAAGGTAAAAAGAGAGATATTATCGATCGGCAATGTTGCATCAAAACATTGTTATTATTTTTGTAAAAAAACCTTGTACATGTACTAACTTAGCGTGCTCTGTGAATGAAAACTTACGATATGTTAAATATTATCTATTATTATTATTATTATTATTATTATTATATATTATTATTGCTACTATAATTACTTTTATCATTATTATATTAAAATAAAAACTATAAAATCTCTCTTGTTTGAAAATTTTTAAATCACGTGATCGATGTTTGACGCGATTTATTCATTTTATTAGATCTTATTTTTTTTATTGATATTCTAATATATACACATCCGGCGAGATTCTTGTGATATATATTTCGAATAATATTAAAGTAAAATAATATCAATTGAAATGATTTACTGTTAACGTTTATTCTACAATGCTATTTCAGAAATGCTATTTAATTCAATGTGTTGCTCATGAAATAGATCGAAATGTTATAATCATACAAATATCTCATTTTATTTCATTTTATCACTGAATAACATTGTATTTAAGGAATATAAAATGTATTAAATTTTAGTCAAATCCAATAGTAGATGTTGATACTTACAAAATAGTTATTTATAATTCTTTATCATGATTTTATTGATTTTAATTATGTTTTATTCATTTCTTTAAATTATTATTTAGTTCGGCCACACAATGTATAGATGTATTATTTTTAAGTCTTTCGAATCTTTAAATGAAAATCAGAGAGTAATTATTTGATATTATGAGATATTTAACAGAAGAATTACGTGAAAATTAATAAGCAATATAAAGGCGTTAATTTTATAATATTTATATATATTTTTACAAGAGGAAATATCAATTTGTTCTAAATAAAAAGAAAACATTTTAATATTTTATAATAAAATAAAATGTAATTTTCTTCTATAAATACTAGAACTAAAAAACGGTTTTTTAACAACAAGCAGAACTGTACAGAATTTAAGAGTGAAAATTAATCCACATTTAAAAAATAAATATATATTCTAATATGTGTAAATTAATAGAAAAATTAAATAATTATATTAGATAAACATGACAAGCAAGATGACAACAGCGAAATAAAACTACATGTTATATCAAATATAAACTATAAGTATTATAACTTCGCTAAAATCAAACAATAATTGGTATTTCAAATTTTGAACATTAAACGTTATGTTCGTAATCAACATATTTCTTATTGTAATTCTGCTTAATTAAAAATATTATTGTTAGCATTGAGTTGTTGATTACACAAAGATTTAACAACAAATTACACTTACTTAATTTCATCAACTTCAAGTTTTACTTTGGATAAGTTTAATATTTTTTTTCTGTAAATATTCTTTCCAAAATTTTGAAGTACGTGTATGTAAGAACGTCTGCAGTTGTGTGTCGACAATCGGTCTTAAAGATTTACTCGGCGTCCATTTTATTACAGGCCACGATATAACATCGAATTTTTGTCTGGAAAGGCTGAGCAATGCAGATATTATGCCTTCTTGTTGATCGTGTGAACCTATTTAAAAAATTAATCAGATTATATATGTATAGATTATATATGTGTATATAAAAATATATGTTATCGGTGTGTTGAAAATTAGTTTTTCATACACATGAAAAATGAATGTACTACCTTGGCCAGATTGGATAAGGACACAGAGCTGTTCAGAGATGTCGTGCACAATTTGATTTTTATCTTGTAATGGAAATGCGCGCAAAAGCCTTCCTGTAAGTAATAATATAATATCGAATACATTAGTATTCCTTCATCAAAAATATAATATAATATAATATAATATAATATAATAATTTAATAATAATATAATACAATAATTTTAAAAAATTTACCGAGTAAAGAAAATGCACTGTATATGCAGGGATGTTGATTACTTATAATCATTGGTAATAGAACAGATTCAATAATATTTTTATATGTCCATTGTGCCTTTTCTCGCTTTGCAATAAGTATAATAGCTGTATCCAAACCCTCGATCCGTTTAGCTAAACAAAATATAATTTGCAGTTAATTAATATAATAGAAAAAAAATGTGCGATAATGGCAAATATGTTTACCTTTAAGAACAGTCATAAGTTCCTTAACAATATCATTTACTGTTTCGCTAGTATAGTTATGACATCTCGATACCAATGATTTTAAATGCTTTAATTTCTTTAATATTCGGTCCTTATCGGTACTAATATGTAGTGAGTTGATAAGAAAGGCTATGCATTTTGATAATATTTCTGGAAGAATTAAACAATATACATTAAACAATATACATTTATAAACATAAACGATGCAATTTTGTGCACAATTTCAATGATTAAAGCTGAAGTCATTCATTACTATGTCAGTGATGTATCGAATTTATTGTTGTTTTTCTTGACAAACTAGCTTTTCTTGCAATGTATATGATACCTTTGTTCGTCTCAGCATTCGGAAGAACTTCAGACCAGCACATTAATATTGTATTTAAAACAGCTATTGATTTCAGATTCATGCAATAGAGAGCACTGCAACACATCATGCGTACTTTTTCTCTATCCTTCTGAATACGTGACAGAACGACATATATCCGTGTGAGCGAATCAATCGGGTCCTACATAAAAATATTAATAATTTAAAACTGAAAAGTTGTTATCATAACAACATGATTTAAATTATTATATTCTATTATAGACAAATAAAATATACCTTCACATCACTATCAAGTCTAAACATATGAAATTCGATGGCGGCTTGTACGAAATAAATCACCATTGGTTTCGATGCTTCTAAATCGAATAATAACGTTACGATCTTCTGTTCAAATTTCGTCATCAATGGTGCTGGGGGAGTAAATGATTTATCCAAAGCTTCTGTATGATCGACTTCGTCTATTATAAACTCTACTATGCATCTAAAATGGACGCAAAAGAAATATTATTTTCCTCTTTTTATTCATTTAATATGCAAACTTCTAATTTTATTGCTTCATTTTAACCAATGCTTTAATGTTTCTGTAGTTAAACAAGATAAATGTTGAATTATTGGGGAACTAATTGTTTGCTATATACTGCTCTATTAATATAATGAAATAATTAATATATGTAACTTAATCTGACATTTTTACATATTTAAAAGTCACAAAATGGCATACTAACTTGGCTATGATACGAGGTCCGCAAGTATTTTTCAATTTTACTTTTATATCGTCATGTATAGAATTATATATAGAATCTTTCCAATCACTATTCATAAGTCGTCGTAGTTGCTTCTTTACAAATTTGTCTAAAACATGTGATATACAGAATTAAATTAATAATCTTGTTTAAAAGAATAGTATATTTTAAGAGAAAGCATTTAAAACTAAGAGTTTTTTTAAACTTCTTTAAGAAAAAAATATATTTTGAAATATACTTTCTATAAAATTTTTATATATATTTATGTTTATATCAATTATTGAAACCTGGAATATAGATTGTTAGATCTAAATATAATTGTTTTTTTATTCATTTCAAAAGTTACATCTTGAAATCATATTTTTGTTAAATATACCTGTTATCTTACAAGCGTATTTTATTTCTTTACATGATAATTTATGTTTTTTGGTACATTTCTTTTTGTTAATATATTTATATAATCGTGATATTGGCGCCTGAGATTCCTCGAAATTATGAGGGACAAAGACAAGTTCCATTTTTTTATTTCGTTGATTCATGACTAGATTTTTATTTTGAGTTTTTATTTCGATAGCCTGCATCTTAATTACTCTATTACTAATACAAGTTTTTTCTTGTATGTTTCTTGCATTATTCATTTCATTGATGTCTCTCGATAATGGTGAACATGGAACTGCAACAGTCCCGTCAGATATTCCGCTATTATTGTAATCTTCATTTCGCATTGCTTCCACGTTTGATCGATCAGATAGAACCGATGATTCATCATTTGAAATGTGATCGTTGTGACTCTTATTTCCAAATATCTCAGAAGCATATTCCAATTCAGCGATTGGCGACATCTCTTTTCTAGTTTTAATTGTATCCAATGTTTCACTAACTTTGTCATGTTTTAAGTCTTTATATATAGAGCGGGTAATAACACGTGTTCTCAATGAAATTGATTTTTCAAGTTTTAAATTATTCGCTGTACCATTTACAATATTGTTATGTACTACATTCGACTCGTCACTATTGTTCAAAGTCTCTCCTACTACTCTATCTATTGAAATATTTTTGTTGATTGTATCTTCAATCACATCATCACATTTCGCAAGCTCAGCATGTTCAATATTAATAGCAGGTGGAGTGATATCATTATTTTGAAGAGAATTTTCAATATTCATCAAATTTAAATTTTTTCGTTTATAGGTCTTTCGTCAATACTATTTGTTTCGATAGACTTGACAACGTTTTCCTCATCACATTTCTTATTTATTATAGGATTCTTCTTGCTTTCAATTAATGAATTATCCTTGTCAATATTTAATTGTTGATTTACATTATTTTTTTGTCGAATCGCTAAAGTAGCTAAAATAGCTATATTTCTTATCGTACAATGTGTAGAATTATTTCTATTGACGCTCAATTGATGAACTGACATTTTTGGAGTATGTGCGATTCGTACTTTTTTCGGTTCATAATGGTTAGAGCATAATTTATCATCTGTTTGTTTATTTGTGGACTCTGCTTGTATATCTAAATTTCTTTTCAAATTTTTAATATGATTTAATGAACTATCATTAATCTCTTTTTCGTTTTCAATTCGCGGTTTTTTTGCTAATTCAAGATTTTCAAAATTGTGATCTGAATATGATTTAATATTCTCTTGCTTATTTATACGCGAAATTGATTGCTTCTTTCTCTTTAAATTTCGTAAATTCTTTAATAAGCGATCACCAACTTTAGCTTTCTGTATATTTTGGCCTTTTCTCATTATATTACGTTTTTCTACATTAATAACGATACTTTTATTATGAGCAAGATCAGTGGAATTTTCATTGTTAGATATCATTCTAGTTTTTGTCTGGCTATCCATATCAACAATTTCTACATTATCTTGGCTTAAGATATTATCGCTTGTGTTTATTTTAAACTCATCTTTGTATATATTTTGGCACTTTCTTTTTATTTCAATTTTGTCTGCATTAATATCAACAATTTTGCCATCAATAGTAAAATTTTCATTATTAGCTAATAATATTGTTCTAGTTTCTGTCTGGTTATTCGTATCAGTAGTTTCTACATTACTTTTGCTTAAAAGATTATCGCTTGCATGTATTTCATCAAGTTTATCTTCATTTATATTTTGGTCCTTTGTTTTTATTTTATTTTCTTCTGCATTCACGTCAATTTTATTATAAGCATGATAAGTGGAATTTGTATCGTTAGATAAGAATATTGTTCTAGCTTCTATCTGATTATCCATATCAATAGCTTTTACATTATTTTTGTCGAAAAGATCATCGCTTGCATATATTTCGCTAATCTTATCGTTATGCATATTTTGACTCTTTCTTTTCATTTCACTTTCTGTGTTAATATCAACAATTTTGCCATTATCAATAGAATTTTCATTAGATATATTTCTAGTTTCTATCTGAATATCAATAGTATGATTACTTAAGAAATCATCTCTTGTGTACATTTCATCAACTTGATCTTTATGCATACTTTGGCCCTTTCTTTCTATTTTATTTTTTTCTGCATTAATGTCGATAATTTTATCTTTAGTATAATCAGAAAAATTTTCATCTTTAAATAAAGATATCATTCCAATTTTCTGGTTATCCATATCGATATCTTCTATATTATCTTTATGTGAGATATTATCATTTGCATATATTTCATTAAACTTATCTTTATGTATAATTTCATCTTTTTTTATTATTTTATTTTCCTCTGTATTAATGTCAATAGTTTTGCCAGCATGATCTAAAGATTTTTTATTGTTAGACAAGGACATTGTTCCAGTTTCAGTTTGATTATCTACATCGTTAGCGTCTACTACATTATTTTTATTTAAGATATCATTGTTTACATATAATTTGTCAATGCTTAAACGTGACATCGTAAAATTATTTTCAACAGGTACTACTTCTACTGAATGCAATGTATTTTGCTTATGAAGTAACTCTTTGTCGATTTCAATGTCATTAAGAGATGTGCTGGATATATTTATATTGGAATATGAATTCTTATGTACACTCGACAATATATTCTTAGATGTATGATTAAATTGTAAAACATCAATAATATTCGTAGCATTCTCAGTTTTATCACAACATGTATCTCGTACTCGTTCATTTTCATCAAAATTTTCAATTTTCGAAAACATGCTTTTATATGCGTTACATGATTGTCTCCTTTTTAGCTCTGTCCTTTTTGAGCAACAAATACACTTTTCCGAATCGATATCTCGCTCATTTTTAGGACATGCTTCTTTTTTCTCATTGAAATATTCTGCTACACCTTTACAGATTAAAGAAATTAGATTCGAATTTAGCGAGATATCATCCTTATGATTCATAACGCAACGACAACGAGAATTAGTATCTATTTTTTTCTTCAATCTTCGAAACTTTTTCATTTTACTTTTTAATGATTGGATTTTTCTTTTCATTTTTTTAATAGATATAGAATGTTTAACTAGTAAATCATCAGAACAGAAATGCTCCCTTGCACAGTTATTATTTTGAGACAAGGTAGGAATTGCATTGAGATTACTGGATATATTGGTTACAAGTGGTATATGTGAAATATCCGTATTTCTTAATTCAACATTTTCGCAAATTTGTGTCATTGTGGATGACCTTCCCGATTGTGATTTTATATTGCCTGCTATTGAATCACTATATGGGCTGTAAGGACATAAATGAGGTATAGATGATATTTTAGAGAGAGAGTCTTCATTTCTATTTGTAAAATCCAGGTAGGTATCTAAAAATTAAAAATAGATGTAAACATAATAAATCTAATAATACAATGTAATATAGATATATTATACAGAGTATCCGGAAAATCGCCCGCAATACTTCGGGAAGTGATTCGGGACCCAAAAAGAAGGAAAAAAGTTATATAAGTTGATATAGCTTTTTTCCGGACATCTTGTATACAATAAAAGAATGTATATGATTAACGCATATGACATTGCACTGTTACTTACTAGATAATGAACATGGCGGCGAATAAATCTTTTTCGGTGAAGGAGGCAAATCTTTCTCAATTAATTTTGGACATGCAACCATAGTTTTGAATATTTTTTCAGGAGTCAACTCTGGGGACAAATGAGCTTCACATTTTTCACAAAACAATGGATGTGGATCATTTTTTGTGTGATAAAATTCATCAGTCATAATATTTTGGTCTCGTACTTCGCATTTTATGCTTGATTCAATATTACACAGTGATACATTAATACCAATATCTGAAGTAGGTTTTATACCTATAAATGATTCACATAATAAGTAACAATAAAAAAATAAGTGCTTTAAGTTTTGTACTTTCTTTTGTACTGACTTATACTTTGCTTAGACGTATCAACATCTGTAGAAATTATCTTTTTCTCCTTTTTTTTACCACCTTTTTTCGTCACAGTTGATATATCATCCTTTTTTAACATTTTTAATTCATGTTCCAATTCTTTAATTTTATCTGACAAACAAAGAATAAATCTTATTTAGACATAAATAATAAACAAATTTAATTTTTGTATATATCGCATAATATATACATAAGAAATAACACAGATAATAGAAATAACAGAAATAATACAATATAAAAGAGATTTAATTTATCGTTACCTTCGAAGGATGACTTGTCCAAATTATGTTCCATAATTTTAGCTGATTGTTCTTCTTCTAGTTCTTTTATTTTACATGTTAATTGTTGTATACTCTGTTTATCTGCAGCTATATTTATGTTATAATCATTTATTTTGTTCGTTAATTTTTCATTACTTTGCTCATATTTTACAATTTTCTGAAATTTAAAAAATATTATTAACGTATAAGATATAATAATAATTAAAATAAAGAACGATACTTATAAAAAAATCTAATCAAGAATATTCACATCAATATAAACAGCCAATATGAGCAAACTATATAGCATAAATATATAAAATAAAATTATTTATTCATAATTAATTATTATTCATTGAGATATAATATTCACATTTTCAACCTCTAATGTAAAATTAAAGTTATAGCCAATATTTTCTTAAAAAGAATTTAAAGAAAATAAAAGCTAATAATAAAGCTAAATAATTACATACTACAAAAATACATACATTTATGCACTGTCAATTTTGTATTGCACTAAAATCTGCACTTGTCACGTATTGATGACACAAAACAATAATTTTTCAAAAAAATAAAAAAGCGTGTCAGTTAACATGCAAAAATAAATAGATTAACTTTTCGAACTAATTGTGATCGAAATTTGCTTATTCACGCAAAGTAAATATTCACAAAAATAGAATTATTTATTTACACATTTTAACTCCCTTATCTCATCCTTGGCGGACGAATAATCGGATATTATGTGTTTGGCCTCTTTCTTTGCGATTTCCAAATTTGATTTTAAATTTTCAACTTCTTTCATATTTTGAGTATATTGCTTAATTAAAATACTGAAACAGTAAAAATTTTATTAATTTTTTCATGATATTGATAGTATATCAAAATTAATTTAATAAAAAATTAATCTAATAAAAAAATAGAAACATTTAAGAAACACTTACTCTGTTTTGCACATTTTCTGTTTCAATAACAACATTGATTCTTTCGTTTTCTTTACTTTATAATCATGTTCCTGAAAATTTTTTGTTAAATCATATTTCAAATGATTGAAAAATACACAATTAACAAAAGCAGAAAAAAAAATTAAATATATGCGCTACTAAATATTCTTTAATCTTTAGCTAGTTATTCATAGTCTTGGAAATATATTTTAAAAATATTAATTTTTTTTAAATTGAAACCTGATTTGCATCAACATTAATTTGACTTTAAGAGATTCAAAACTCTCACTTTCTCTCTTTGAAGTTGAAAGAGAGGGAGAGTTTTAAGCCGCTTAAAGTCAACGTTGGTGCAACTATTAGAAATGTTTGCATAATATTGAATTTCATTTTATTTATATATACAGGGTGTTTTTTAAATAGCAGATACTAATCATACAGCGTTATTCCTAATTAAAAATTAAGTCGAAAAGTCAATTTTGCAATTTTCGGAATGGTTGACGAAATATTAATTTATAAATATTGCCGAATAAGCGCGTATGCGGCTGCCCAACCATTAACTATCACGAAAATTGCAAAATGATAGAAGACTTTTCAATTCAATTTTTAACGATTTTTAATCAGGAATGCTATATGATTAGTGTCTGCTATTTAAGAAACCCTGTATCTTACCAAACAAATACTAAAATGTGTAAAATATGTAAAATATAAAATATATTGTAAAAATTATTTAAGAAATGCAATTTAAATTTCATCAAATGTAAGCATGCTTATCTTTCTAAGATTAAACCTTACAGTATATATGAGTATGTTTTAAATTATTTTAGAAAATATAATTATATTTTATATAAAACAAAAGACATAAAAAATACATCCAATAATCATATAACCGTTTAATTTTTTTCAGTAGTCAATTATTTCTGCTAAAACACTTGAACTCATTAATCAAATACATTAAGATTAAGGATTTAGCTTTTATTTCTACACTGAATTGTATTAGAATTTTCCTCTGTTTTCATCAACTTTCGTACAGACATTTATTTCGCTTTATTAACAGAAAATATTAGCTATAATAACAAACATTGAAGAGAAAGAGAAAAGATGAAAAATACACAATTAATGTTCAATTATAAAAAGCAAATCCACAAGAAGACGAAACGATCTCGGTACCGGCATGTCGGCATGATCGCGATAATTTTCCGGCGGTCTAAAAATTTCAAGAGCATGTATACATTGCCTTAACGAATTTTCATACATTTTTTATACAATTCAGGCTAAGAAGAATTTTCTTTAAATGTCAAGAAGTATTTTTTTATGTATGTAGAATTAATTTAATGCTATAATTTAACCTAACCTAACCTCACATTTCCAACATGCATCCTCGCACAATTAAATTGTTTAAAAATGCATTCTGTTTAATACTTACGGTACTGTCTACGATATTATGAAAATTCATGCTATCATTATCCATATTATATTAAATAATAACGGATAATACTGATTTAGGAAAAAATTGGTCGGTTTCTGCACGTTTTGCTCCAACAAGTATGTACCGACACTTTTCCCGCTGTCAATTTTCGAACGGTGTATTCACGAAAACTATAGGTCTGTTCTTTATTCCTGCACCTAATGCAATAAGTTGAAGTGGAACGAACAGTGCTCTGTCCAAAATTCGATTGTCTACATCGATCAGTTTTATGTTCGATATTACAATTTTGATATTTAAATATTATATTTCTTAATTATGTTTCTAGTCACATCGAATAAATTACTCACTTTCTTTAACATTAATGATAAAATTTTGTTTATTCTATGATTTATAAAATATATTTTAATAAATCTAATAAATATATCTAATAAATAAATATATATGTATATATTATATATATATATATATATATATATATATATATATATATA
>NW_012130077.1:1145407-1169221 GCF_000143395.1 Atta cephalotes
TATATATATATATATATATATNTAAANCCTTTTTTAAATCCAACATTAATGTTTACAAGAAAATGTAATACTCTTTTCCTTTTAATAAAAAATNTAAAATAATAAAATTCGGAAAAAATATCTTTCTTTAACCATAAAATTTTTTGAAAAAATTTAAATTCAAGAATCCTTAATAAAAATGTACTATTTATATTGATGTAATAATATATTTAACTAATTCTATTAGAATCAGGATAAGAATAAGACGCTGAAAATCTGAAGTCACAATCTTATTCATGATTCATTATATTTTACGAATGATTTGTTTTTTTGTAACTGAACTATTGTCATTTGTACTTAAAATGAAATAAATGTTAATATATATTATAATTTGACTAAAATAATTTAAAATTTGGCGATAAAAGAAGCTTTAGCAATGTGTAATTCAGTGCAGCTACAAAGAACAATGTATTTATATAATATACAATAAAGAATATGTGAGTGTAAATATAATAAAATTATTTTCTTACAACTTTGCAATAAATTTTTAATAAGAGTACATTGTTAAATTAAATTAGAATTTTTCTCTAATAAATTAGATTTATTGTCTATATTTAGCCGTTTCACCACCACTCTAACACCCTCCGTGATGTCCTGAATGAACTTCAACATTTGTATACGTACTTTGCCGCTTTTAATGCCGTTGAGATTGTTCAAAGATTTTTGTTTTTGCTTGAGACATCTGTTTCGAATAGCATTGTCTTCGTTGTGTACATGCATCAAGTCGTAATAAAACTCTTCTGTGATATCCTGTAATTTTCTTGGTGAATCATGCTTTGATGATGAACTTCGTAAAGTACGACGAGTCCTGTTCTTTCTTTTCGAATTCTTTACATGTGTGTTTCTATTCATTTCCGAAACGTTCTTATTGATTGCACAAGATTTCTCATTATTATTAATTTTTTTCGAATTAATTGTGATATTTACTATGTTGGAATCTGTACATTTATCTTTCAAGTTATCCGTTTCAGAAATTGTGTCCTCCATCAATGCCATAGATTGCATTTTCTGTTCATTCTGTTGAAACATTCCATTGCTGGTCGTTGAAGATTTGCGTGCTCTGCATCTGTGTCGCAAAACATTCTGCAAGGCTGGTGACATTTGTTCAATAGTAATAGATTCGTTCGAAACTATTCTCGGAGCATTTGCCTCTCGGTGAGATAATTCAATCGAATTAGAGTTCTCAGAAATTACAGAAACCGTGGACATTTTACTTGAATTTAACAAGTAATTTGATGGTGAAGAACTATATTGTTCTTCCATCGATTTATCATATTTGTCTATCTCTTCGATATTTCTATTAATTAGTGATGCTGTATTTTGCAATCCTGCATTTATTTTCTTAGACAGCGAAATCTCAGGAATATTATCCCAGAAATAATGTTCTTGTTTTCTAATTTTGATGTTATTTTTATAATTTTTATTTTGCTCATCATCACTACCTTGCCATTCCATTAATTGTTCCCGATTTTTTATCGAGATTTCGCTTGCTGAACAACTATTACTAATCTTAGAGGAAACGCATTGATGTTGCCATCGTGATTGGTACAGATTTAAATGTTTCATCGTATTATGTTTATCATAATTAGAAACATTTGATTCATTCATTCCTGTATCTACCTCATTAATATTTACATTATATACATCATTATATATATCATTAGGAAAAGCATTGAAAGGCGATAGATTTGCATTATTGCCGATTGTGTGGTGATTTTTATGCTCTTCATCTTTACTGCGCGGAGAGTCAATCATAGTCACCAAGTTCTCCAACCTTAGTAAGCTCGAATTTAATAAACATTTTTCTCCAGCTTTCGTTTCTACCTTTTCTGAATTTTCTAAGACTTCGTCTATTTCTAATTTAGTCTTTTGTTCTATGACGGCTACACTATCCTGATCTTGTCGTATAGTAAACATTAAACCTTCCATTACTAAATCGGTAATATTAGAGGAGCGTAAAACTTTGTCAGGTACGGTTTTTTTCTCGGAGTCCCTACTTTTTTGTTTACGAGTTTTATACGACTTACTATGCATATGATTTTCTGACTGTTTATCGATATCCATTGAAGTTTTACATTGTCTATTATTTTCTTGGAATTCTAAGTTTGTCTCATTGTGATCTTGATTAATGTATATAGACTTATCATTTTCTTCGATCATTTTTGGAACACAATCTTTATCTATATTCTTTATCTCGATCTTTTGCATCGGTTGATCAATAATTAAGTTTCGAAATTTCGAATTCTTTATCTGTTTCTCAATAAAATTTTGATGTAATACATTGTTAGAATTTATATTTTCACTGATCGTCTTTTTATTATTATTTAAATTGTCTTTATTATTGATGGTGCAAATATCATCTTTTTGTATCGATTTTTCATCAAAATTGAATTTATTTAATGAGCATTCATTATTGCTACCTATTATCATTCCTGTAAGAGGAGATTTTAATGAAGAAGATATTGTGTATTTCTGTATATCTTGTGTTTGTTTCTGCTTCTGTATTAATGCCGATTCTGTTTTTACCTCTTCATTCATTTTCTGTGTCTTTTCAATTTCATTTGTTTCATTTGTTTTTAAAGATTGTTCTTGAACACAATCGATAGAATATTGTTCTATGTTTTTTTCATACTCTTCAGTATTACAGTTTATATATTTATTTTCTTGTACATCATTATGAAATTCTTTATTATGTTTATCAATAAAATGCATTTGAGCTGTAATTGTGGCATTTTTAATTCTTTTATCTAGATTCTCGCGCAAAGACGCAGACTCCATTGTATCATCTTGAAAAGAATTGATTTTTGTTTCCAATGCTTTACTTAACGTCATGTTCTTAATGATATATTTTGCATGTATTTCTTTAGTATGACATGTTGTATCTTTCATTGGAGATTCCTTATCAGTGATAGATATCATGTTGCTAATAATTTTCTCTTCAGTGTCTAAGGAAATATTCAAATCTTTAAATGTAGTACCTGCGTCAGCTTCTTTGACAATGGGATATTTTAAATCGAATAACGAGTGTTCCAACAAAGGAAAAGTCTTTATAGTTAATACAAACGCGTGTGAAAATGCTGCAGCATTAGTTCGTTGCTGAAATTTCATTATTGCAAACATTTTGTCTTGTCGAGTCCAAGATGTACAATCTGTATTTTTTAATTGTATTAGAGTAAAGGAATTTACACTTTAAAATAAGGATTGACTTATTCAAGAAAAGAATATTAATCGAATATTAATAAGAAAAGGATACTGTAAGTAACAAGAAGGTGTTGCGTGCCAAATTGTTGACCTTGCGTTGGATGACATTTTATAATTTTTCGTATAATTTTTAATAATTCTCGTCCATATGAAAATTGTATGATATTTCTAAAAATACAATCAAAATCAATTTTTTTTAATTAACAAGATAATACTAATGTCTTACTTCACTGTACGATGATATCTAAAGATGAACTTGTATATATTCTTTTTATGACATAGCCAATAAGCACCAGGAATAGTTAGCAGAGATTCTTTTTCGAGCCAATTAAATTGGCTAAGGGTTCGTATATGTATTCCAGGCATTTTCTTTCGGGTAATAAATCTTGAAATACTGGAACTAATCTTCTTGAATCCTGTCTACCAACTGATTCTTTTACAATAAATGTAAGACAATAAAGCACCCTTTGCTAAAAGTTAGAAGTTGAATTAGTTTATTTTTCATAATATAAAATGCAGACATGCATATATAAACTTACTCCTTTTATGACTTCATTGATAAATATATCTTCTATTATATCCCATGGTAAGAATTCTATTGATGTAAATATACCAAATCCTCTTTTATTTTCGATATGTACACCTACTGATTTAACAACCAACAATGTATCTATAAAATACAATATATTATTACAATATTATTTATTATTATATTATTTTAATACAATATATTGTATTAAAAAATACAATCTGTTTACTTATTATAAGATGATTTCTGTTAGAAACTTGACTTTACAGTAAGAATTCAAATTTACCCTGTTTGATAGAAGTGATGAATGATTTACATTGTAGTATCAAAAGACATGCTGATACGATAAGAGGAAGTGAAGCTCCTGATACAAACCATATAAAAAGAATTGCACAGACTAATGTTAAACATAAATTGACATTAAAATGCTTTTCACTTCGTAAAGCAAAGTTTATGATGTCAACATTGGATAGATTCGAGCTTGTTTTTTCTTTTAATGTTAACTGTATTCCATTGGCATTTTTGAAGAATGCTTCAGTGGTGAGCGACTGTGTTAGAAAACTCGACGACATCAATGACGATTCTGTGTACAAAACACCGTGATGAGCATTAAATTTTAATAATATACAAATAATAAAAATACAACTCCGTTAGAAAATAAACTTTGCTTATTCTTTAGATTTTTATAACTTTTTGAAACATATTTATGTGACTCAATATATACTGACCGTTTATTTTTTCAATTATATACTAAATCAAATACTAAATCAAATGATCACAGTATTTAAAATGTTGAATTCGCATTCTTATGTAAAATATAAAAAATCTCGATTAGAGAGAGAGAAAGAGAATAGTAATTGAACAAACACAAATGTAATTCTCGACCATCTTCCTACAGTGGTATTCTTGGTTATCAGATCACCTAATGTCCGCGTGGCGCTGATGACAGTCACTGTCCACACTATCCGGTCCATAGACTTTAATAAACATAGATTGTGCATTTCAATCATGTTAAAAGCTAATTATTCAAATATTTGTTGTGAAAAAATATTATTAAACCTGTGAAAAAACTATTGGAACAAATAGTATATATACAATATTTAATTTTTTTTCTAATAATATTTTTCCATAGGAAATATTAGGCTTGTTCTTTTTGGTTGAATTTTTGCACTAATTTATCTTTTTCCTTCTTTTTTCCTTCTGAAGAGAAAACGGAAGAAAAACAGATACAAAAATTCAGTTAAAAAGAACAGACTTATTAATAATTGAGAAATTCATCCATAGTCGATATCCATAGGCGATAATAGAAGAGTGTTAAATTGAACATATTCCAAATTGAACATATTTAACACGTTCCAAATTGAATATATTTAATTACTTAATGTTATAAATAATTCGAAGCATTTTTTGATTGATCAATAAAATTGGTTAATAAAATTCTTTTTTCAAACAAAATTCTTTTTTAACTTATAACATCTTAAAATTGACAGTCTACTTAAGACAGTCTTAAGATGTCGTAAATCCTGTATAAGAAAACTGTATAAACATCTTATATTTAAGACGGTTTTAAAATAAAAATGGACTATAAATATACCATGCATGTTTAGCGTTTCATAGTGGTAGTTCCTTCCTTGGCTGTGCTCCAAAATTGACTGCCAGTACTGAAAATCTATAGTGCATGTAACATAGATTGTAACATTTTCAGTGCTGGCAGTAAATTTGGAACATGATCCTTAAGATCGGAATCAGACTATGCATTGAAGATTGAGATTAAAGATTAAAGATTGAAATTTCACTAATGAGGGCAAAGAAGTTTTGACTCCTTTTGTTTGTCTGTTTTGATTACTCAAACTTTAATCTTTTAATTTTCAATCTTATTCTTCAATGCGTAGTCTGATTCTGGCCTAAAGCACAGAAAAATGTAAGACCGTAAGACGTAATCAATAAGCGAATAGCCCAATCATAATAGAGACCGTAAGGCCAGTAACGAATCCAATCTTATGTACGGTCTACAATGGGCAGTAGCAATAGTAGATTAAGAAGTAGGCGTAGAAATCGACTAATAGTTGAATGTGAAAAAAATAATCAATTATGATTGGTCGATTTTTACGTCTTATTGATTTTTTACTCTTTAATCAACTACTATTACTGCCTATTGTAGACCATGTTTGCGCAATGGTTCACCTTATATAATATAATATATATTTCATCATGCAACCAATTACAGTCAAGTTTTCCCCTGTTACAGTCGACAGGGGAATGTTCGACTGTAGTTGATTGGTTCTTCTATATTCTGATCCGAATTAAATCCTCGGTGGAAACTAGGCCACTATCCAACTACACACATTGATTTATATATACACTGAAATGGGCATCGAGGAAAATTCGTGGCCACATTGATCAGCCGCCATTTTAATTGAGACGATGGATGTGGTCGAGTTGCCTATACTATGAATACTTCGATGCATTTGATTAACCAATCAGAAGAAAGAATTTTACTAATTGACCAATCAAAAAATGCTTCGAGGCATTCGTAACGGCAACTCGATACCGTACCCGATATTTGAACAAATCAGAAGCGTGAAAATTTTAATCATTGAAATTAATAGAGAAATTTTTAGTCATTGTTAATGTGAAATTTTTCAGTATTTCAGTGAAAATTTTAACCATTAAAGTTAATGGAGAAATTTTTCACTTTTCACTTTTCATTCTAGGGATAAAGTTTTGTGATTGATACCCAGTGCTTCCACCATGGACTCTGGTGATAATTATAATAATTTGTTGTGAGTTGACAGTCTTTAATGTATCTTATCAATGATATAATCTATCTAGAATGATCACGTGATCATGCATGAAAATTGGTGCTAAAAAAACGTGTTCTTTTCTCTTGTATCCTACCGTTCTTTGACGCAGATCTGTTTAAAGAATCACGAAAATGGCAGAGGTGAGTTTTCGAAATTTAATATTAAATCCACGAAATTCTCACACATCCATTATGCAAAGTATATTTGCATTAATCATACATTTTACTTAATTATCAAAATATACTGTTAGAATAATATTGATATACCCATATATTTGGTTGTTATATTGTCATTGTGTATCTAAATATCAAATTATTTTTTTCTATGTGTTTTTTACAGGCAGATGAAACTCAAAAAAAGAAGAGGACTTTTAGGAAGTTCACCTTCCGAGGGGTTGATCTTGATCAACTCCTGGATATGCCAAAGTAATATTGATTTTCTGAATATAACATAACCTATACAACAATTACTTGATCTTACGAATTATAATCTACGCTCGTAATAATCGTAAAGATCGCTTCTAATAATTTTAAAATTGAACAATACTTATTTAATTATTTAACATTAACAGTTTCATTTTTATAATATAAATTTTTTTAATTCGAAATAAATAAAATATTCGTTAACCTGAATGAGGAATTTCATCAACCAATAATTTTTTCCAGTGAACAGCTGATGGATTTGATGCATGCTAGAGCACGTAGACGCTTTTCTCATGGCTTGAAAAGAAAGTCTATGGCTCTTGTCAAGAAACTACGCAAAGCAAAAAAGGAAACTCCACCTAACGAGAAACCTGAGATTGTAAAGACGCATTTGCGTAACATGATTATCGTCCCAGAAATGGTTGGCTCGATTGTTGGTGTATACAATGGTAAAACTTTTAATCAAGTTGAAATCAAACCAGAAATGATTGGCCATTATCTTGGAGAATTTTCTGTTACATACAAACCTGTCAAACATGGTAGACCTGGTATTGGTGCTACTCATTCTTCACGATTTATTCCACTCAAATAAAATGTATTTGTCTATCTTGTACCAATAAATTATCAAAAACTTTACAGAGTCCCTACAATGAGTCAATTTTCTCATATTTTTTTACGAATATTTACATAAATTAATTCAGTGTTATAAAAAAAAATTCGATATATATTTTTACGAAATGCATTTTAAGAACAATTAAAAATATATAGTTGAGACACTAAGACTAACTAACATTAATTAATTTGTGAATAAATAGAAAAAGTGAATATAAGTGATATTAATAAATATAAAAACTATTAAGGAATCTTTATATTGAAATATCTTGTGGACTATATCCTTGTGTATTTATCCACTGTAAACTATGCATTTTAAGATTTTGATTCAAGAGAATTTATTAAATATTTTGCAAATTAATAGTAATAATTATATATATGTATGTGTATGTATGTATATATATATATATATATATATATATATATATATATATATATATATATATATATACATATGTGTATATACAATATATAGAAGAATCAACATTTTACATGCCAAAGTAATAAATGTACTGTTTTAATGTCTATCCATCATTACTATTACTTTGTTTCATAGCAAAGTAGGCACTTTGAAGTTCTCGAAGATTGTTCTCTAATGTTGCAACCTCATCATATTTGCAATCAGCACGGGCCTGTTTAATGTACGCGCGAAGATTACTCATTTGTTCGATTATTGGATCCATAGATGAAGACATGATGGGTGTAATATGAGATGGACCCCAACCTTGAGATTGAGTCACCATTACTTGTGCCTAAAAATTTTAAAACTTATGATGAAACATGAGTTATCAGACAGCCATATCAATTCATAATTAATCAATAATTCGGCAATAAAATCTAAATCTTAAACTATTCAATCATTTTTTCAAAAAGAAATAAATATTTTGAAAAATCTTCACATTAATTAAAATAATATGTATGAAAAAAGCTAAGAGTTATAAAAAAAGAATAGATTGAATATTTAACTTTCTTTGACTTGGATATTAAATGTGATTATACTTTGAAAAATTCCCTTCCTTAATCATCTGCTCTAATTTGTTAATATACCTGACTGATTTTCAAAGATGGACTATTGTCCAAATTCCATATATCTTTCTTGCGTTGCTCCTTTGGTTTCTCTCGTTGTTCCTTTGGTTTCTCTCGTTCTTCCTCCAACTGCCACTCGTATGCTATTCGGGCTTCTATTCTTTTCTGGCGTTCTTCTTGTAAAACTGCATATTCCTCTACTGAGGGCAAGGGTTGCAAAGTTAATAACTCTTCTTTCAAAAATATCATTGCTGATGTTCTAACCATCTGGTATAATCTCAATTCTTGTCCCAATGCCTCCTGCGAATCCGTTGCATCTTTCTTCACGCCAAGGACTAGAATTCTTTTGCTGGTGGCATCTATGTTTTCCCCCAATTTTGCCAATTTGACTCGTAATGATTGTGCATCCTCTAAACTATATGTAGTCTCGCCTTCTCTAAAATAGTTTTAAGAGCATTCTAATATAAGTTCTTTCTATACTAATTTTATAATTGATAATTTGCACACCAGGAAGTCGCTCTGTATATTATAATTTTTTTAATGCAGTATATTATATGGTACGAATAGATGACATTATCTTAAATATAATGGAAGTTCACATACTTTAGCGATTCCCACATTTTGTTATACATTGCTAAATGCTGCGACGCTTCGCTCATGTACTCCTTCATTTTCTCATAAAATTCACAAACAATTGGTTTATCGAATTGCTTCGCTTTCTGCATTTCCCTTGCATCGAGCAAATTTATACAGTGAGTACAGACTCTAAAGTGCTGTTCGCTACTAGTTGAATCATTGACCAATGATAAAACGCTATTTAAACTACCATTGGAAGGTGATCGTGCTAATTTTGAGAGACCTATGCCTGCACGTGCTATTCTCTCGGGAAATGTTCGTTCTGATATAGGAAACAAAGTAGAATCATCCTGTATCGATACGGGACTAGTCATCTTTCCTATAAAAAAAAATTAATTTTGTTAAACATAATTTTAAGAATATATACAAATTATTTCATAAATTAGAAATACTTTTCAGTAAAAGATACAAGAGGTACAATAAGCTGTTTTCTTTTTTAGAAGATACATTTGACATAAGCGTCGTTCTATTATACCACAAGAAGAATAAAACGACATTTGTGTTAACTGTTTCCTAAAAGGAAAGCAGGAAAGGACAGTAAATCATTACATCCATGTTTGTTAACGTTAAACAAAAATGAAATAATTTTCTTTACTCTATTATCCGTGACTGAAAAGCACTCGAAATAATATTAAATGTTTTACATACGTGCATCGATCAGAGACAAAAATACCGTACAATTATGGCACATGACTGCCCCACATAATCTACAATGATGTTTTCGCCTTGCTAAATGAAAACTCTTAGCACAATTAGGACACAATTTCACATCTTTTTCATCAATCCATGGAACAATAGAACGTTCATGAACTATAAAAATTTTTATTTACATTAAACATTAATTGTATATAAAATATAAGTAGATATCATGAGATATATCAGTGAATAAGTAATTTATGTATTTTTTCACCTTTTCTATCGACAGGATCCGATGGTAAGTTATTTAATAATTTATCTAACCTTATAAGAAGTTTATTTGTTTCATATGCGTATCTTTCTAATCGAGCATTTCTTATATCCTTAAAATATCTTGTATGAGATGTAATTGCACCTGGAATAGTGAGTTTTAGAAATTAAATAAAATGTACATCACATAAAATTTAATTATGCATTTAGCGGCACACAGTATTTCTAAATATTGATTTTAGGAAATTAAAAATTTACATTTGATTATTTAGAAACTTTAATGAAAAAAATTATTTCTTCTTGTCAAAGGCAGCTTTGGCTCATTAGTATCGCTGCATTACCTATTTCTTGTGGTCCCCAATTAATTTCAGGACTCCGTCTCTTGTCTTGCTGTATTGCGCTTGGAAATGTTTCCGGTATATCATCCTGCTTCAAAATCTTTTTCTTGGCTTTGCCAAACAAATCTAGAGTAAAATCCAATATATTTTGACATTTGTTCTGTACATTTTATAAGCTTAATAAACTGTAGTAGGATTCTATGAATTTTTTTTTGACGAATAAATTGCAAAAGAATCATGCATACCTTTCAGAGATTTTAAGATCTCCGGATCATCATTGTGAACTTCCTCGAAGTGCTTCGTTAAATGACTGGGTGCCTTAAAATCGGTCATGCAAATAGGGCATATAAATCCCTCCAGTACTACATCGTTATCCGCCATTGTGAAGCCGAAATACTCTTACGACTTGCAATTTAGAGCATTTAGAGCACCTCGATCGCGTTCACCACGTTCGTTCTAATGTAAGCGTCTTTCCAGTGTTGCGAAAGAAAACGCGTCTTGCGCGAGCAGCCATATTGCGCGACAGCTGATAGAAATGTCAAACACGTTAACCTTGTGCAACTGTATCTTTATCGTTCTCAAGATATCGAACAATGATGCTTTTTAGACAAAGATGCGCGGCATCTTTTTCTTTCGAGACAATATGTTTTACTGATACAGATTTTATGGTATACTACTATTTTATCGTTTACTACTAGCGATGTTCCTTATGATAAAGAAAAAGAAACTTGATTTCGATTTCCTATATCATTACTCCGTAAAGCATTTATACTAGCAATCGAAGATAAGTAATAATATATGAGAAATATCAATAACTTTATGAAAGAATATCGGGTTCTCTCTCAGAAAAGTGATGTGTTTTATTTAAATCGAAAATTATTGAAAATTAAAATGACAATGTCTCAAAATCAAAACAATTTCTAAAGGGACTTTAATTAAATCCCGTTAATATATTAACTAATTTCTCAAGTAATATCTATATTAATTTACAATTCGGAAGCTGATTTATAGAAAAAAAGTAAGATTTTTCTTAAAATTTTGAGGTTATTAGTTCCGCCAACCTGGAAAAAAACCTGTTTCATATATAATTATATATAATTATATAAAATTATATATAATTATATAAAAAATTGACATATTTTATATACAATTATATATAAATATATTGTATATAATATTTTTTCCTAGGAAAAAGAGATTAATTTCGGTTTAATTTGTTTATAATCTTTTTCTAATTTTTAGATATATAAAGTATAAAGTAAATTGAATCGAAATTAATCTTACATACAGTAGTGGCTGAATATACTTTTAATTATTGGCGTAGAATTTCAATCAGAAGAGGGCAAAAATTAATCTTCACACAAAAATAAATAAAAATATTTATAAAAATATTTAACCAATTTATATTAAATCTAGTCTTCAAGGATTTTTAACGAACTTTCATATGAATAACGCTTGATCACTTTGATCAATGAACATTTAATTTTTCGTCATAAAAATGATTTTCATGATTTAATTATTTCTCCTTGCCAAAATTTTAAAGAGTGAACACTTGCTTTCTCTTTGCGTACGCTCGTGGCTTTTAACACTCCGGGAGTTGACACCAAAATTTATAACACAATTATTGATGTCCATTTTTAACAATGTAGATCAAGACATTAATTTCAGTTTAACTTACTCTTCATCTTTTTTTAATTTTTAAAATCAGAAAAAAATGAAAAGTTATACCGAAAAGTTGTACCGAAATTAAAATTGAACTACATTAGTAAAAACAGATATGAATCTGTATAAGACACACTTAATTTACATTAATTAAAAAGCATTAATTAATTTTCAAATACCAAAAATAGCATAACTCATACAAAAAAGAATAATAAGTATATTTTAATAAGAATAATCTAAATAAGGAAAACTGAATTCATATTCTTTGACAAACAGAAGTATAATTGAATAGATCCAATAGACCCATTGTCAGGATTCTCCCGAGAATTAACAATAGATTCTTTAATATATACATATTAATATTTTAAAGCTTATAGAGAAAAAAAGTCGTAAGTAATATTTTTATTATTTATTTATCTTACATTCCAGAACATTTACATAAATTAGTACATGAATTAATAACACAGGCATAATAAAGATCTCACTAAATCTTTAAATAAATGTTAAAAAATGAAGCTATTATATGTGTAATTGATCTGTAATAGCATTGAATTCAGACTCAAACTTACAGGCCGTCCTTTGATGGTTCCTCCAAAATGCTTATCGCATATTACAAAACTAAACACATCACTTTAACAAATAACGGCAGACATATAAAAATTATCTTAAATCGGTGTTTTATACATTGCTATTTATGTATCATGCTATATATGTAGCCAGAACATATATACTTCTAATGTTATATATTCCGTTAAAAATATCTTACAGGATGAGCTCTACATTTATATTATTTCTATGTGAGAGATCAATTAAATTAATTATATAAAATCATGAAAAGTGTGCGCAAATAGATATTCCATTAAAGCAAATATGCCCAATGTATAGGATTACTTTATAATATCATGTGCAATATAAACTCATTGTTGTGTATATCACAAATTAAAAATAAAAACGTAAACAAAAACAAAAATTGTGCATTACAGCATGCTTGTGACTTATTATTGTTTAAGCACGATTTAAACAATTTTAAATCAAATATCTTCTCTAAAGTTGCAGTTGTTACGTTTCATATATATACACATTACATTAATATATACATAATCGTTTTGTGTATTAATTATAGTAACAATTACCGACTTAATTGATGTACGTACCAATATGTATTTAATTTACAATGTATATTGTCAATATAATTGCTATTATTATTACTAATTTAGACTTGGTACTTCAATATATGTTATATACGTACCATGAGCATATTGAATCAAAATAGAATGATTTAGAATTGCCTAGACGCATGCAAATTTGCATAAAGCGTATATGTAGAGTGTGTAGTGAAAATTATATTTATATTATTTAACAATACAAATGTAAATTAAAAAAGATATTTTGTGTGATAAATTCAATACTTTTGATGTAAAGATTGTTATCAAATTTACGAAACGCATTGTCATAATTGCATTTTTTTTATCTGGATTCAATGCTTATTTAATATATTAATAATGATAGTGGACGGAATGAAGAAATGCATACGCAAAAATGAAAGAAAAAAATAAGTACTTAACTTCCTAAATATACTAGAAACGAGATCTCTCAAATTGTATTCGTCAAATCGTCTAAACTTAAATAAAATTTTTTTAAATCTAAATTATAAAGTGTCCAGCTTTTTTAAATAAAATAAAATTTTTTTTAATCACAAGATCAACGTCAAATGATGTCAATGATAATATAAGTCCCAGTTTATAATAGATAGTAATAAACCTTTTTGTTCTAAGTTGTAAATCATAACGCTTTTTTACCCGACGCTTTTTAAGCCCTAAGCTTTAAATAGAGCTTAGAGCAAATTAACATCGTAACTCAGAGCTTAAAGCAAAATACTAAAGAGGTTACCTACTGTAGACCAGAGCTGAACGCCACGACTTGAAAATCAGAAGAAACGACAGTTCTTTTGAGTTTTTAAGGAAACAGAGAACTTGTAAAATCGTCACGCAGTGATAATAAATCTCTTGGAGCGTGTTAGAAAATTTATAAAACGAAATTCTGAGTCCATGTTATACGCGCTTGTACGCACATGGGAGCATGTGTCGTTTTACTCAACCTGGAATTTGATTAGTGATGGTATTAGATCCAACGGAAACCGACGGCGGGCTAGCAGGGTCCTGCATTAGCGTGTGCATTTCCTCCTCTTGGTCAGAAAGCGGTATGGCCGGCATGTCATGCGAGTTGGCTTGCTTTATCTTCAGCTGGCTTGGCACCTCTGTGAGTACTGGCCCGTACTGCGAAGTGGAACCCACCAGCAAGTCAGTCGATGGATTCAAACCGCCCAACATCTTTCCTCATAGCAACGCGTACATAAGATAAAGAAACAAATGTACCAGAACATACCAGAGAGCGGATGGCTTCCGGTAAAATAAAATTAGACGTAAAATATTGTATTCGGGTGGAAACCTGTACGCTTACCTGACCACTGCTACTTGTCATGCCATTCCTTGGTGATTTGCTATGATGGAAGAAAGTGAGCCATGTCCAAACAAAACCAAGTAATACACCGATCAGCATTATCCCGGCACCTAACGCCACAGAACTCTTTCCTATATTTTCATGTTGCTGTATATCTGGAATCGTCGTTGAATATTCTTCTGGCTTTATCTATAATTATTACATATACAATTTCATATCAGTTTATAAGTACCTTCAATAGAAATAAAATAAACTTAAGGTTTAATTATAGCAAACGTTTGATATTCCTTTTAATCTTCCTAGACAAATTTATGTACAAATTTATTATCACAAGGGAGATTTTTAAATGTTTCAGATGGAAAAGTCTGAGAAAATAAAAGATCAAAATTTTACGACAAGTCTCACAGACAATAACTAGGATTTACCTCCAATGCAGCATCGTCACCCGTCTTTGAAGACTCTTCTGTGGAAACGAGGTTGACGAGCATGGTCGTGAGGCCGGCGATGAAGAAGCATAGTGCGACCGATAGCAGCGTCCACTCTAACCATTTCCTAGAATTGAGCTTGTGCCTGGATACGATGCGCCAGAAACCGTGCCTCAGCCCTGCGGCGCCGCCGCCGCCACCACCGCCGCTGCCATCGCCACCGCTATCGTACGTGTAGCCGACGGTGGTCGGTTGATAGACGGCCCCGCTGTCCGGCATGTCCTCTCGCGAGATATACACGATTTTTTACTCTAGCCGCCGCCTCCTCTTGAACCAGAAGGATCGCTAATTCAAAGATAGAACGAGAGTCACGACGTCAGATCACTACCGACGGCACGACTTCGTTGCGTCGGGGATCGGAAATGTGCTCACCGCGTTCGCGACTCTCTTCTCTAAGAGAGAGAGAGCACCCACCTCTCTTATCGCGTGGTGCAACAACAGGACTCACCTGGACAACAATCACCACCTCGCTGGTGTGGCTGTGGCCGCGTGTCGTGTTAATGCGCGCAAATACTACGCGTGCGGCTACGAATGAAGGATTTCGCGTACGTGACACGCGCACACCGATATGGATGCGTGTGACTTGCGCAATACACACTCGAAGCTTGAAGTACTCCAACTGCTCAAACATCCCTTTAAAGTTTTAGGAATGCACATTCTTTTTTTCTCTTCTTATTCTCTTTTGATCTCTATATTAATCTTCTCTAAGTTTTGTTTATTTATCGCATCTTTGTTTCTCTATTTTACAATTAGTGAATCGTTATGGAATAAATCATTCTCATTGTCGATATGAAATTGATAATCCAGATAATCTAGATTTCGCGTGAGCGTTTTATCAAATCATAGCATTGTTATCGATTAAGATTTATGCACGCAAAATTCACAAAATTCTAAGTCATATTAAAACAAATTTAAAGCATAAAAATCTGATATACACAGATAACTTGTGCATTTTTTTCTATAATAAATATTTATTATTTGTTATCTATCACTTACCATTATTTATTAATATTTTGAATGTTTTATTATATATATATATATATATATATATACAAAATTTAACATATAACATAAAAATTTATCTTTTCATCAATAATTCTTCAGAAAATAATTATGCTTTAATTACTTAAAATAATGCTTCGTTATTACTATACAAATTAGCAAACAAAAATATTGCATTTTTTAAAATTGCTTATTTAAATTAAATTTTTTAACCAAATTTTCCTATTTAGACATTATTTTAGATAAGTAATTTCATAAATTAAAAAAGCTTTTTATATATCTGGCGTTCTATTTAATCAAACTTTATCAAAAAACTTTATTGAATGTATGTGTGATAGTTACAATATATTTTATACACTTGATATAAGTAAACATAATGTAATATTTTTATAATACACTTTGTTAAGATATAAATAAAATAATTGTACAATCATGCTACAATTAGCTTTAACTTACAGATATTACATAATGTCTACATACCCCTCTATCATATTCTTAATATCTTGTACAACCCTCAACTGTAGCCAATAAAAACTACACCTAAGTTTTCTAATACCTTTTTTACCTACAATTTAATATTGTATTGTATCGATCGACATGTACTCATCGACTAATTAAAAGGTTGCAACAGATTTTTTTCTATGGTTTTCGGAATACAGTCTGCTCATTGAACTATTAGTTTCTTATTTATGATCAGTAAGCAAAAACCAATCGCTCGGTGAGCAGGTTGCATTTCGAAAACCATTAGAAAAAAATATGTTGCAACGTTTTAATTTCGATATACATGTCGATTGATACAATATTAAATTTTAAGTAAAAAAAGATATTTGAAAACTTAGATATACAGATGGTGAGTGTACAGATAACACAACCATCAAAGTTTTCGAGTTCAAATGATTCGATTCGATATAACAATAATCATTCGAAGGTTCACATTATAGAGATAGGCGATACAGCGTCAACATTTTAAATATCGATATATTTCGATATTAAAATATTATTGTTATTTAAAATATTAGACATTTCTTGAAAACGTGCTCTTAATACTTTCTCTTCTAACGTACAATAAGAGACACGATCCTTTATTTTATGGTAATTGTTACAAACAAGAAAGGCAAAAAGTAATCGCGAAAAAAAAACATGCGCACCGCAATTTCCGTGCTCCAGAATTTCCAGCACCTAAAATACTGAAATTTCTTATCCTAACTCCATCCAGCTTGATATGCCTGTAAATCATAAACATATACATTCCAACAGAAATGTATCGACATTTGAATAGGAATATCGAACTTTCGATGTAAAAGATCAATTTTTTGTGCATCGATACGCATTGGTGCGCTTAAAAATAGATCCATATCAATATCAGCAATGTCGCAAATTATCAATTCTACATTTTGATATATCAATATTTCTATTTACAATATATTGCGATATGAAAAATCAACATTTTTTTCTGTATCACCCATCCCTATTCAATTAGCTTTTCATTACTTAAATTTCTGACGCTAACTCTCAGTCTCGGAATAGTTAGAATTATTTTCAATACTTATCGTACATGGAATATATTCCTGTCCGGACTCCTGAAGAAAAATAAAGATGGATTATAGTAATGAAGACAAAATTAATCAATCTGCTATTTAAATTCGTAAAAAATTATCACAAATTGTTCGTATATGACATACCGAATTTACAATAATTTGTCTACCTCCTTCCAAGTTTAATTCATCCATTTCTTCCGTTGTTAGGATTATGACGGAATCCTGAGGTATACTATCCTCGTCTATATAAGTTATAGGTATTTCTGATGCAACCTATGCATATCACAAATCCATTAGCAATGAAATTATATTGAAGGGACTTGATAATTCAAGTGTATTACCTCGCAATAACTGAAATTGGACGTGTCTTGTATTTTCACCTGAGAGTCATGCAGTACTGGTGTATCAGTTAATCGTTCCTTTTTCACATTCGATGATTTTTCCGCTTTTTTTCCATCTTGTTGAAGCCTTCGCCATATCGTAGTTTTTGGAATGTGATACATCACAGACGCTGCAGCCTGTGACATTCTGCCACCTTTGCAAGCTGCTACAGCCTCTTCTAATCGCGACTTCTTTGATTCCTCATTCTCAGGTTTGCGCTTCTTCCAAAACGATAACGGTAATTTACCTTGATTTACTAGCCGTGCCTTTTCTCTAAACAATGTAGTCTTTGGTATCTAAAAATTATTGATCATAGGTTACATAGGTTACATTCAATTAACAATCTGTTAAATCTATTTATGACAAAATAAATTCAAAAGTAATAAGCAAAATTGCAATAATAAAATTTACTTTAAACTCCAGAGCAACTTTTGTCAAATTTTCTCCTCTTTCTAAAGCTTTAACAGCGGCCTCTTTCGTGTCTAAAGCATACGATCTTTTCATTTGACGACGTAAAATCTGATAGCCTTCCTTTTGTATACGTCTCCATAATACAGTTTTAGGTATTCTAAATATTTCTGATGCATGCTGCAAGCTCGAACCATCTACAATAAAGTTAGCATAATTAGTCTAAATATAATTATTAAATAATACAGATTTAATAATAACAGACATATATTGCATATTAG
The DNA here is from genome assembly GCF_000143395.1 of Atta cephalotes. Classification (NCBI taxonomy): domain Eukaryota; kingdom Metazoa; phylum Arthropoda; class Insecta; order Hymenoptera; family Formicidae; genus Atta; species Atta cephalotes. The sequence continues at coordinate 1,164,138 of NW_012130077.1, forward strand.
AATAATCTAATGTAAAATACACAGAATTACATTCTAAAGGAAGGATAAACCAAGTATAAGAAAAATACTAACTGATCACGGCGTTTATAGCTGCATTCATGCATTCTGCAGGATATCCATTTCTTGATGCATTTAAATGTATGCCTAATGCTTTTGCCCGCATATACAACGTTGAACGTGGTATATTGTGCTTAGTAGCAGCTTCTATTAAAGTTTGTCCTAATTTCAAATCATTAATCGCAGACGCTAACATATCATCACTATATTCTCTCTTTACAGTGTCACGGCGTCGTTTCTTCTTTTTATTTGAAATACAATTTTCAGCAGTGCTTGGTTCATGAATTTCATTCTCCAAAGGTTCAGCATTGTCCTGAATTTCCTCTACTCTTGACACAGTTTCTTCCATTGCTTGATCTTTTTTTCCTTTAACAATTTCATTTTCATACACTCCATCTATCTGTTGAAAATATAAAACATGATTATAAATTCCAAATTGTTAAATATAAAATTCTATAAAAAATTAAATAAAACTTGATAAATTGTAATAAAAAACTAATTAAAAACTAATTAAGTAACTAATTAATTTGACTAACGTTAATAAGACCATTTATTTTTAATGATCTTGCAGCTTCAAGTAAGCTACTGATATTTTCAACAGGAACACAAATTTCTCCATGATATATGAATTCGATAATCGACTTTATATCCTGAGGAGATATATCACTTAGAATAATCGTTGGATAATCTTCTGTCACTTGACTTAGCACTTCCTATGAATTACATATTAATCCCATAATTATTGTGATATAAATGATTATACATATTATACAATGATTATTAATAAATTTGTCAATAATATACTTTATATTATGTAAATTATACAGTTATTTTAAATATAAACATTACAAAGACATTAAATCATTATTATATTACATTTTATAAACATTAAAACATCATTATATTACATTTCTCTCAAATATAATATAATTCTCATATAAAATAATATAAACAATAATATAAGAAACAAATTTTCAAGAGAAAATTGTTTCAGCAAAGACAGTAGTTATTATTGCTACTACTAAGCACAATATATATACAATTATATTTTCAGTCACTTAATTGCAAGATTTTCTGAGCTTTATGGAATTATTTTGTATATATGATAAAAGACTGTTCTTTAGCTGAATTTTTTCATCAGTTCATCTTTCTTCCTTTTTTCTTCAAGAGAAAAGAGGAAAAAGAAAGATGCATTGGTGCAAAAGTTCAGTCAAAAAGAACAGGCTTAAAAATGTCATTGAAAGAAATTATTTACTTGAAACAAAATACTACACGCGCATAATACAATGCGATGCGCATGAATACGTTGACCATCTGCGGATAGAGTGACATCCACCATGCAATCCTCCTCCAAGAGTTGCCGCACGACATTAGACAGATGATTTTGATAATTGTTCCATTTAAAACGGTAACTCTGATTGACTTTACATTGGCTAGTATCAGTCATGCTGTTGCCGTTTTATCTTTTTTCCACTGTTTTTTTTCAAGATGGACAATTGGAACAAATGAATTTCAGAAATACAGGACGTTAATCTTTTTTATAGCATCATACACATACATCGATATCGAGTGTCATTAGTTACGAACAGAAGGTATCACACCATTGACCAGTTACACTACGCACATTGCGGACATTAGCAGCTTTGCAGTTATAAAGCGGCGTCTACAATGAAATTTTAAAGGTGCCTTTTCATGCTGACGCTCAACTTGACTCGCTCGACACTCATTTTATTTATATCCAAACAAGTTACGTGATAAAAATTATCAATTATGTTCACGTGATCTGTTTTTTTAATATTTTGCTAAAAATTAGCGTCGAGCGTCAGCATGAAAAAAGCACCTTTATGCATGAAATGGAATGCCTCATGTAATCCTTCCAGAAGCGTGTTCAAATTCCTACCTGATGCTCCTCAGGTATCGTGTCATCTTTGTTTAATGTATGATAAACGACAAGAATGGAGTGATAACACTGGATAACACTCGAGTGGGAATCTGAACTCAGCGCAGGCTGCGTTCGGAAGACATTGGAGTGGTCCAAATATGGCGGCATAGGAGTGATGATAGAAATCAATTTGATGGTGGAGGTTCGATGTCGGGTCTCTTAATATGTAAGACTCTAGTTTGAAGTATTTGAATGGACTTTGAGGGACCGTTGTGTGTTGATATTGAAACGAATCCAATATATCGTAACGTAATATTTTATTATTGATTAAACATGTATATTAAATCGATTGTATTAGAAGGATTTAAATCCTATGGCAAAAGAATCGAAATAAATGGTTTTGACAAGGAATTCAACGCTATAACAGGATTTAACGGTAGTGGAAAATCAAACATTTTGGATGCTATATGCTTTGTTTTGGGCATTACGAATCTTGGCCAGGTAAATTTCATTGTTGCATTTATTTTATACTTTGTGAGATATTTATCATTGCATTACACGATGTTCGAACATAGCCTCATTCTCTTGTAATATAATATTGTTTTTAAAAATTATATTTAAATTGCAAATATTTAAAATCAAAAATTAAAAATTTTATTATAATATATAACATAGACTTTTTTGTGTATTTACCAATATTTGTATATATATATATATATTTGTATATATATGTTAAATAATTAAACTAAATTAAATAATATAATATAGGGTTACGAATCATTAAAGTTATTATATGAATAAAACTATTTTTATCAACAATCTAAATTTTGTACAGATGTTTTGATCCTTATTGGATCATTTTCAATGTTAAATAATAAATTAAAAAATGTTACCGATAACTACGCAAGATGTTCACAAATTAAAATATAAAAAGCGATAATATGTGTTTATTATTTGAACCATTATTCTTTTTATTGAATTTTAAACTAAAATTATTCCTATTTAATTTATACATGGTAGTGATAATTGTTAAATTGCAAATGATTTATTAACTAAATTATATTACTTAACAATATTGTTTTAATTTAGGTACGTGCTACTTCTTTACAAGATTTAGTCTACAAATCAGGTCAAGCAGGAATAAAAAAAGCTAGTGTTACAATAACTTTTGATAATCGAGACACTGAGATATCTCCTATGGGTTATGAACAACATGAAGAAATTGTGATTACAAGACAAGTAGTGATCGGTGGTAAAAATAAATACATGATCAATGGGACAAATGCACCGAATAAACGTGTACAGGATTTGTTCTGTTCTGTCCAATTAAATGTGAATAATCCACATTTTTTAATTATGCAAGGTAGAATAACAAAAGTATTGAATATGAAGCCAATAGAAATTCTGTCTATGCTCGAAGAAGCAGCAGGAACAAAAATGTATGAAAAAAAGAAACAATCGGCACTAATCACAATAGAAAAAAAGGATAGTAAATTAAAAGAAATTAATACTGTATGTTGTTGATATACCGTTTGACAAACTGATATCTTCAGTCTTTCATATTTATTTGTTATATATTTTTTAGATTTTGAGAGAAGAAATAGGTCCAAAGTTAAACAAATTAAAAGAAGAAAGAACAAGATATGTAGAATTTCAGGGAATAGAAAGAGAACTTGAACACTGCAAACAAATTCATCTTGCTTGGAAGTATGTTACTACTTCCAATAATAGTAAAAAAATGGAAGAAAACGTTAAGATTGTACAAAACAAAATAGATTCAAAGTTAGAAGACATAGCTGCTGGTGAGGAAAAAATCAAAGACCTAGAAGTCAAATATGATGAATTAATAAAGAAAAAGGAAACGGTATGGTTTCTTGTATTTGTTGTTTTTAATTGTATTATAGATCTGTACAAATTTTATTTTGCAAGCTAAATTATTATATATAAACAATTTTTAAATGTTCATATTGTATACAAATTTATACAATATTCACAATAAAATATTCGTACAATATAATTCTTAAAACTAAAAACATACATCTAATCTAAAACTTTATTGATATATATTGTGCATTTATATTTGATATATATTGTGATTTTAGTTATATTAAATTTTTATTTATATCAATATTTATGTATATAATAATGTAATAATAATAATGTAATAATAATAGTATTAAATTTAGCATGAATAATGTTAAATACATAGTAAAAAATACATAGTAAAAAAATACATTGTCATTAACTTTTAATAATTTTTTAATACAGGAAAAAGGTACTATGCTGGAAGCCTTAGAACAGGATCTACAGGAACAAGAAAAGAAGCGATGCAAATTATCAGCTGAAGTAAACAGTAATAAGGAAAATATTAAGGCTGTGAAAAAAACAATGGAGCACATAAAGACTAATATAACAGATGATAAAAATGCGCTTATTTTAAAAGAACAAAAATTGGAGAAAGTTGGAGGAGTTTTCCAGAATTTGAAAGAAATGTGCCAAAAAGATACCGAAGCAGTATTAGAGGCACAAGAAAAGTATCAGAAGATCAGTGCAGGTCTATTGGAGAGTGAAGATGGTGAAAATGCAACCTTAGAACAACAATTAATAAATGCTAAACAAAATGCAACGCAAGCACAAACCGAACTTAAACAATGTGAGATGACACTAAATCACAACAGGCAACAGTTGAATAAAAAACAAAAAGACATGCATAATACTGAGAATGAATATAAAAAATATCATGTGGACTTAGACAAAAAAGAAAAAGAATTAAAGTGTTTGGAAAATGAATTGCAAAAATTAAATTATAAAGATGGTTATTTCGAAGATTTAATAAATCAAAAAACTAAATTGATTGAAGAAATGAAACCGTTGCATGAGAAACTAGATCAATTTGAGATGAGACATCCTCGAACGAAATTCCAGTATCAAAATCCTGAACCTAATTTCAATACAAAATCTGTAAAAGGTATTGTATGTAACTTAATTGATTTAAAGGATAAAAGGAGTGCGTATGCCTTGGAAGTTGCTGCAGGTGGAAAGGTGGGGTATATATATATATATATATATATATATATATATATATATATATATATATATATATTATATTATTATTATATATTTATNTATNNTATATAATTAGTTA
>NW_012130077.1:1169241-1189265 GCF_000143395.1 Atta cephalotes
GTTAGTTAAGTTAAGTTTAACGTTAAGTTAAGTAAAGTAAAGTAAGTAGTAGTAGTAGTACGTACGTAGTAGTAGTACGTAGAGTAGGTAGGTAGGTAGTATATATATATATATATATATATATATATATATATATATATATGTATATAACATTTTTCAAAATTTATATTTTTTTAGAATAATCTTTATTTCATGCATATAACTATGTTTCAGCTTTATAATGTAGTAGTTGACACTGAAAAAACAAGCAAAAAGCTTCTCCAATATGGACAATTACAACAACGAGTTACGATTATTCCACTCAATCGAGTGGCTGGCAAATTTATGGAACAATCAACGATTAATTGGGCAGAAAAATTAGTTGGAAAAGAGAATGTTCAACCCGCTTTGTCTCTTATAGATTTTCCAAATGAAGTTAGGCCAGCAATGACCTGGATATTTGGTCAAATATTTGTATGCAAAGACATGGAAACTGCCAAGAAAATAGCTTTTCATGAAAGAATTATGAAAAAGTGCGTTACTTTGGAAGGTGATCTTTTTGATCCAGTCGGTACGTTATCTGGTGGTGCCCCAGCGAAAGCTGGATCAGTTTTATTAAAATTAGAAGAAATGAAAGCAATTAAGAATGAACTAAATCACAAAAAAACACTCTTAAGAGACATAGAAAGTGCTTTATCAAATATTGCAAAAACTGCAGAAAAATATGCATTGTTAAAACAAAAATATGATTTATTAACTTATGAAATCAGTATGATACAACAAAGATTGCAACAAACAAGTTATCATAAAATCAAGGAAGAGGTACACATATTATATATTAATAATTATGTTTAAATGTAAATATAGAAAATAAAGCAAAAAATTTTTACTTTATATAGATAAATTAGATGCCTAACTCTAAGCTTGTTTTTTTTTCCATTTATACAAGGAAATAAGCTGTCATTATTTATTATTATTTTGACATCAAAATGATGACTTCAACGTGAAAATAATGTCAAAATGACAACAAATAACGTTAGAATGTTTGCTGTACATTTATGTTTATATTTATGTTCAGGTGGCTTCTCTGAATGAAGCTATTGAAGAGCTTACAAAACGAATGACTGCAGCAAAGAATTTAGAAAAGGAAAATACAAAACGTGCCAAGGATATAGAAATTCAGTTAAAGGATGCAGTGAATATTCGTGAGAAACAATTAAAGGAAGCTGAGAACCAATTAAATATCTTAAAGAAAAAATCGGAACAAAGTCGCAAAGAATGGCAAAAGAGAGAACAAGAGTCAGAAACACTTGAATTAGAAATAAAGGAATTAAAGAAAAGTATTGAAAATGGTGACGAACAAATGCTTCAAGTAAATGAAAAAAACAATATGTTTGAAGAAAAAGGAGAAACTCTTCAGCAGCAATTGGAAGAAATCAAAGATAAAATTACAGAATTGCAAAATAATATTAAGAAGCAGAAAGACATCATTGCTGAACAAAACAAAAATATACAAAGGTTAATAGGAAAGAAAGAAAATATTATTAAACAAAATAAAGATCTAGAATTGGATATAAAAAAATTAAATCACGAAATTAATGATATCAAAAAAGGTGCAGTAGAATGTAGGCAAAAAGTTTTGGAACTCACAAAAAAATATGAATGGATTGAGCAAGAGAAACCTTATTTTGGAAAAAAAGGTATTTACAGAAATAAACATTATTTAATTAACTTATATTGATAATTAACTTATATACATATATTGTATATGTCATGTTATTTTTAGGAGGTATATATGATTTTGAAGTTAATAAACCAGAAGAAATGGAACAAAAAGTACATCATTTAGAAGCAATGCGTGAAAAGTTAAGTCGTAATATAAATACGCGAGCAATCAATCTTCTTGATAAAGAAGAAGAACAATATAATGATACATTAAAAAAGAAAAGAATAGTCGAAAATGATAAGAATAAAATTCTTGAAACAATTAAAACTTTGGATGAAAAGAAGAAACAAACCTTGCTTAAAGCTTGGAAACAGGTATAATTTTTTGAGAAATTTGTTCCATTATATCAAATCATATAATCAAAAAATCTAATAATAGTTTAAACTTGTTACGTTTTATATATGTTTATTTTATATGGTAAATTATATATTTAAATTATAGTATTTTAATTTAATGTATTATATAAACAAATTTATTTATACTTAAATAAAAATATTACAATTGCAATATAAATTCACAATGTCCAAAATATATAAATTTTATATTTCATTAGGTAAACAAGGATTTTGGTTCTATATTTAGTACTTTATTACCGGGAGCTGAGGCTAAATTACAACCACCAGAAAATGAAACAATAACAGACGGTTTAGAAGTGAAAGTTGGATTTTCGGGTGTCTGGAAAGAGTCATTAGGAGAATTATCTGGTGGTCAAAGATCCCTAATTGCTTTGTCATTAGTCTTAGCTATGCTTCTTTATAAACCTGCACCGCTTTACATCTTGGACGAAGTAGATGCTGCCTTAGATCTTTCACATACAGAAAATATAGGTATAATGTTAAAAAGACATTTTAAACATTCACAATTTATTATTGTATCCTTAAAGAATGGTATGTTCAACAATGCCAATGTTTTATTTACAACTAGATTTATTGATGGCATGTCAACAATAAGTAGAAGTGAAAAAGTAAGATCTAAATAATTATACATAATAAATTTTAACAAACTCAATGCTAACATTATTGTTTATAATTATTATATTTAAGTGAAACTATTTTTATATCGTTTTGTTCTACAAAATAAGATTGATGTATCTCCGCATAATAAATATTTGTACAATTATTATAACAATATAAAATTGATGAATTCCCTAGTAAGCATCAAGTTTAAGAAATCATATTTAACCAATCAGTTCTTGCGAAAAACGGATGACGCTTTATTTCATCTATTGTCAGTCGCTCTTCTGGATGATATTTTAACATCTGCAATATTTTTATAAACATTATAATATTATAACATTATTTTATAAATAACATTGTACAGAATGTATCATTTTTTAAACATTAAAAATCATGAGATTAATATTTAAAAATGCAGCAAAACATGACACAAACTTACGCCACATAATAAAGATTCTGCACTTTTCGATAATCTGCTAGGAATGTTAATTGTGGAATGTGAATGAAATGATCCTGGATGACTTTTGATAAACATCTGTGAAACAAAGTTAAATTTTGATATTGTGAAAAGTATATAATTTTTTTATAATTAATGTCCAATTTTTTACATACAGTGCCAGTAAGTAGTTCATACAAAATAACTCCGAAACTCCAAACATCTGTAGCGGATGTAACAGGAATGGTCGGAGAAAACATTACTGACTCAGGTGATGAATATGGATATATTAGTTTAGATAATTCAACATTGTGCTGTGATATAATATAAGTAAGCCGAATATGTCCTGCGTCATCCAGAAGAATATTATCAGGTTTGAAATCGAGAATTATGACATTTTGCTGATGAAGTGCTTCTAAAGCTAAAAGAATTTCAGCTGCCCATGACCGAATTACAGCTTCCGGTACTTGCCAAAACTCCTGTTCATCTATATTATTTTCTTTAATCGTATATTGTGTCTCATCAATGCTATAATTAATGTTTGATGAATTTATCTGATCAGATATAATACTTTCAGTATTATTATTCTCACAGATCTGTAATACATTATTGATCGAGACATTCTGTATTGAAATAGGTTTTGAATTGTTATGTAATAAATTGCCCATTTTATTATTTTTGAGTGATTCACGAGTCGTACAACTTCCATTTAATACAGATGCACAAATTTTTCTTGACTCGTTTGAATTTTCGTTATTATTCATTAATAAAAAATTATTGCCTTTCAAATCTTTATTCTTTATGAAACCTTTTGTCAAAGGATTCTTTGTAACAATAATGTCATCTACTTTCATATTACTAGTATGTGATTTATTGTGACGAACATTAGATAACATAAGATCTGATTCTTGAGGGATCTGTGTAACAGTCTTTGCATTCAGCGATGGTTTACTTTCTGAATGTCTCAATTCCTTACACTCACTTAATCGATTTGCAATAGAATTGCTTTTCTTTAATGTTGCATTAACAGATTGTAATAATTCTTGCGATTTTTCTAATAATTGTATAGTAGGCATTTCCATATAGATATCACTTTGATCATCTGTCGTGCATCGACGATTTCCCTGTACTTTATTGTTTTCTATAACTGTATCTGCTTTATTTGGTTCATAAATATTTTCATTGCTGTTGATCTTTCCATTGACATCTTTATTTATATATGTGTGATTTGAAGTTACATACAAACTGTCAAATTCTTTATAATGTAGTCTTACGAAGTCCCATAATCTTCCACAACTATATAATGTAAAATACATATAATTAATATTATATAATATATTTATAAATAAATTTATGATACTGTACCTTGCATATTGTAAGATTAAAAATATAGTAGTCTCAGTTTCAATACATGCGTATAAAAGTACCATATAAGATACTTGTTTGTGTAACACATAATTGCTTACATTATCCTCATAAATACAAGATTTTTCTATAGTCTGAAATTATGAATTATAATTATAAATTTAAAATTCGTAACTATATTTATTACTATTTATATATTTAATATATTCCAAATATTATATTTCAAATTTATATTAATGCCTTTGTATAATAAAAAATAAAATTTATATATAAATTATATAGCTAAATTACCTTGATTATTCTTTTACAATTTGCACGTATATCCATTACGAGCATCACGGATTTCATTATTTTAAGCACTTTATAATATTGAAGCTCAGATATTGGTTTAGTTACTTTAGAGATGTTACAATTTAAATGTTCGTTATATAATTGTTCAGCCCGTGCTAAATACTTTGATATCTTATCTTTTATGCCTGGTACTCTTGTACTGTCTGAATCAAATTGTACACCGTTTATTAAACACGATATTCCCAGTTTATATTGTGTAAAAGCTTCCTCGTATTCAGCTATAGATTCATGTTTGAAGGCTGCACTTATGTGAGCAGCTGCTATCAAAAGATACTGTGTAGAATCTGGTTGTGCCTGAGAATCATTTACGTCCTCTTGTATTATTACAGAATATGTAGAATGTGTATCATAATTTAAAAAGGGTTTACTGATATTATTATTCAGACTGTCAAATCCTGTTACGTCACTGAGTGTTGCCATGTTGTTCTTATCAAAACTTTTGTTTTGATGTGCATCATACTGTTTAATAATATTTTGTGTATGCAATTTTGCTGTTTTACAGCTTTCTTTTCTATTAACGTTAGCATTCTGTAAATTAATACTGTCATGAGATTCATTCTTTCTCCGATGTGCAAATTCATTTTTGTTTGCACAAATAACATTTGACAAAGAAGAACATGGATTTGTTAACACATTATGAGATGCTTTCAATGAACATGGAATTTCAAAGGTACTTTGCACTGTATTATCATTTACAAGCACAGGATCACTCAAAGCAACAATACGATCATCTTCAGATGTATCTGAGCTTAAGGAATGTGCGCAATCATTACTATAATTATCTGCATGACTAGTTTCAAAGAATGTTATAAAGATATCGCTTGAGTATAAGTATGAGTATCGTCCTACAAATTCCAAAAACTTAAGAGCATATTTCTTCCTCTCCTCTACGACCTCAGCTTCAAATCTGCCAAAATACTTTGATTTGGGAAAAGGTGGGAAACTTTCTTTCGTTCCAAAACGCTTGTGTAAGTGACAGAGTTCTGCATGAAGTTTTTTGAAATCATTATAACGCTTCCATACAGATATTTTTGATACTTCTTCATGAGAGGATTTCAGAAATACCTAAAAAAAAACAAGAAACTTAATACTAAAATCTAAAAGAAAAATACAATATTATCATGTATCATGTGTATTATATATATATATATATATATATATATATATATATATATGTGTGTATATATACCATAGAAGTAACTTTGTAGATTGTAAAGCCTTTCTTGTGCCGCTTTGTTTCAGTAATTATAAAACGTCTAATCCATTTATCTTTTGCAGGTGCCATCACTTAATTCATATTGATCAGTAGGATCTTTCTTACTTAAACAATACTGAGATTTCTCGTCTGCTATAATTTTGTAAAATATAAATAAACGCAAAAATAATTCGCTTGTTTTCCTGTTTTATTACACATTATGTTATATTTGTAGAGCTAACAAGGATAATAATATTTTTATTGGTACTCGTATGAGACCGTTTACATATTATGTGGTTCGCATTTTCATACGAATTTTATATATAACTCGAGATCACATGTTACATTTATACATACTAATAATTAAAACAAAAGTGATAGAATATACAGTTTCCCTTATGCTACTAAATAATCCTCCTTCTTTTGACAGATATGTTCACTGATAATCCGCTGATATGTCATACATGTAGAATATATATATAAAATAGGCTGAGTTCCACATACGCTCGCAAGTATATCATTTATCCTTGTTCAACATTCGATAAACGACAAAGATAAAATGATTCCCGAGCGTATGAGCGTTAAATAGAACGCATGCCATGGTAGAATTAAAGAGACCATTTCGCATGCGTAGTTACGTTGATATTCGATAATTGATATTATTTACTATTGATATAAATTTTTTAATTGCTAATATCCTGGTATTTATTATTTATTATTATAAGATGTAAACAAGAATGCATATATATATTATTCATATATATTTTATGATTTTTTCTGTTATTATCGATACATTTGCGTGCACCAATTAAAGTATGTTGTATCAGCTGATAAATGAATCTTGCTATGTAGTTTACGTTCACATACACTTTTTTCAGTTGGCGTTAGTGTGCGGGGGTTAGTTTCTACAAAAAAAATTGATCTTTCAGATTTTTTGCCAGCACGAATAGTTTATTTGGAAGTAGATTATAGACTTATTTGGTTTTGTCATTCTAATATGATCACATGACAACTTAAATAGTAAGTAAAGAAAAATTCTCTTATCATAGAGAGTTGTTCAAAGGCAATTTAGAACGAAGGAAATTTGCTTGTGTATGAAATTAGCCAGAATACAATAGTACGATAAATGTTATTACATTTGTAAAAATTTTTTTATATTTTTTCATTTTTGATGATAAATATTATTGTAAATAGACGTAAGTTTTTTTGTATCGTAATAATATCAAAATCAATTGAAATTAATTATTATTTTATGTTTATCTTCGTTAATATGATACTATCGTATAGTGCATGCAAATATGTTCATAATTATATATTCTGTTAACTACATATTCTGTTAGTTTGAAAATTTTATTGTATTGATGTATATAATCATTCAGAGAAACTAAAAATAATCTGAGATGTACCAATTTATTAATTTAATTGGATGCATTTTAATCACAATTTCAATATATCCTAATATTATAATAATTATTTTCTGAATATTTAACAATGTCATTTGTATTTTTACTGCTTTTAAAATTTTATTTTAAATCTACTAGTGAATATGTACCATGTTTTATCATTTTATTACTTATTTTTACATTTCAGAAATATTTTAGTCAATTTTTATATTATTATTATTGAAATGAACAAAATAGAAAAAATTGTTGAAGAAAGGACACACACAATTACAGAACATAACAAACTTCACAATGAAGTCAGGTAAAATAAAATTTTGCAATATAAGTATATATTAATATTTCTTATTATAGATATAATTCAAAAATTATTTATAAAAATGATTTATATGTTTAAGTTTGAATGTATTTAATTTTATTTGTCCCTTTTATTTTGTTTTAAGAATAATAGGAAATTTCAATTTTTTGCAGTAATTTTCTTCCACGAATTACCAATAGAAACTCGGAAGAGAAAATTACAATGGCAGATGTAACACCACAGGCAAGTTTTCAATATCTTTATATATATATATATATACACATATACACATGCATATATACAGATACAGCAATTTTATAAATATACTTACAGATAATTTATAAATACTATAAGTAATTATGATATAAGATGATTAACTAAAATAAATAATTACATATCTTTTAGATTATTGCAAGCTGTATAATTCATTGTATGACTATAAAGAGTGGTATAAACATGGCTTACAGTACTATTTTATTAGATGGTTTAGAATCAGATAATGTTGATATGAAAATAACTGAAAGTGAAGCATCTTGGATAGGTACGTGTTATGATAAAATTTTATATTTGTGCTTAGAGAGTACACCATAGATTGTTTAGAAAAGAGACTAGAATTGTTATTCGTAGTGTTTTGATATTAGATAGAAAATTAGAATGATAGTAATATTATGTGTTATTTTACATTTATTTTGTTCTACAGCGAGTCTAGTTACAATAACATTGCCAATAGGATCTCTCATTGCTGGGCCTTTAATGGATAAATTTGGACGCAAAATAGTTTGTTTATTATCTTGTATTCCTGCAGCAATATCATGGGTTTCATTGATATTTGCCAAATCCTTAATTACTATTTATGCGGCTCGAGTTGTAGCTGGAATCTCAGCAGGCTTAACAACTGTTGGTCTAGTTTATATATCAGAAATTACACATCCACAAATCAGACCAATGCTTCTCTGCCTTACTTCTGTATTTGTGTCGTTTGGAATTTTAATTCCCTGTTGTTTAGCTGTAATGCTAGATTGGCGCAAGATGAACATAATTTTCTTTGTATTAGAGTGTTTTATTTTCTTTACACTTTACTTTGTACCTGAAAGTCCCTACTGGCTCGTATGTTTTCAAAATGGTATGCTTGATGAAAAACGAATTTGCAAAATGAAACACAGTTTGAAGCAACTTAACAAAAGGCAAACAGTGAGTACGACATATAATTTTGCAATATTTATTCGGAATATATTTCAGAATGTCAACAGATAAATGTTTTCTAGATTTATGAGGAAGAATATTCGCGAATCATGGAGACTTGTGGAAACTGTGTAGTGAATGATAAAGCATCAAAAAATATTATAGTATCTGTAAAAAATTATTACCATACGTTTGTATCCCCGGAAACCTATAAACCTATGCTGATACTTTTCTCACTATTTTTGTTGCAACAACTATCTGGTTCTTATGTAATCATATTTTATGCTATTTCTGTTTTTCGTGAAATGGGTGGAACATTTGGCAATTTTAACGAACACGGTGCACTTGTTATGTTGGGTATTATTAGATTTGTTATAAGTATAGTAACAGTTTTTTGTAGTAGAAAATATGGTAGAAGAGTCCTTTGCATCTTGAGTGGGATTGGAATGGCTATTTCTATGTTTCTTTCTGGAATGTATATGCATTTTGCAGTGTCGTACGATGAAAATGGTAATACAGAAGAAACCATGGTGAATCAAAAGTGGCTGTTATTATTCTTCATATTAGCTTATATTTGCACTGGTTCATTTGGATTTATAATTATACCATGGACATTGATCGGAGAATTGTTACCTGTGTCCATACGTGGTATTGGTGGAGGTATCATGGTTTCTTTTGCTTATATAATCATGTTTGCTGTTATAAAGAGTTATCCGTACATTTTGAAAAGCATGACCATCGAGGGCATTTTTTTCTTTTTTAGCTTCGTGTCTTTAACAGGCGCAGCTTTTATATACTTTTTTCTGCCTGAAACTTTGGGCAAATCATTTTCCGATATTGAAAAATTTTTCTCTTCCACAAGAAAGAAAAAAATGCATTCAAGGAGATCTATTAATTCCGAAAATCCTTGATTTAGTCAGAGTCGCTTTTAGTTTCGTTTTATTTGTGTGCGTTTTGCATGATATAGTATTTGTAAAATTTCTCTTAAGGGAGACGGGACTGTTAATATTATGTACAGGAGACATTCTAAATATTATTCTTTGTAATAAATTGGAAAAAACGTAATTAATAGAATACTTTTGTATTTAGAATATTGTCATTATAATTTTCCTTATGTAGAAGTAATTTATAAAGATATCTTTACATAATCATCATAGATATTATTTTAATAATAGATTTCTCGACTGAACTAGTTTCTAAACGATTTTTCCTTGTCAAAAATATTAAAATCGTCAATGATTTTCGAATTATAAATAATTAAAAAGATCTTTTACAAATTAAATTTGAGAGAACTAATTGGATAAGAAATGTGCATTCTTTAACTGATTTCAAGTAAAATTTATTTTTAATTTGAATTTCAAGTTTAATTCAAGTTTTATATTACTAAAGTAATATAAAAAATTGGAAAGAATTACGGTAGATAATGATCTTTTCTTTAATACTTTTGTACTGAGGAAAACTCGATTTTTTAGATCAACCAAATAGTCTACTGTCATTGAAAAGACATCCAGTGATTGGAATACTTGATATAATTATAGTATTTTTGCTTTAATGCATTTATTGTTATTAAATATGTAAACAGATTCAACTTAATTATTCGTACATACACGTGGATAATCTATCGGATTTTTTTTTTACGAAACTCTTGCAATAAAATATAAAAAATATTAATTTTATGTACATATTTTTAATTACAAAATTATAAAATCTTTGCAACATGTAAAAGAGCAACAAAATTTTATTTAGATTTTTAGTAAGGCATGCTTGTAGTTTGTCAACGGATATGACATCAACGGAGTAGAAAGATATTGAGGCAAATTAATACCAATTTATAATTAAGCCATAGTTATAATATTTTGATACATACAAAAGATTGTCAATAGAAACTTGTTTTATAACTATCATTTCATTTATTAGGCTACATTATTTAAACATATAAAATGGCATAAACTGCTCGATTTCCACAATGCTATTATATTTTTTTTTCAGCAGATTTTGTTATACTTTGCTTGCTGTACTGATAAAATTTGCAGCACTCACTTTGCAAAATCTGTTTTCAACAGATTTAGCTAATTAAATTATCTGGTAATTAATATCACCCACTCCATATGTTTATTTTGCGACCTTACAAAAGAAGGAGAGGAAGAGAGCGATAGATAGATGCATGTATATTAAATGTATAACCGGTTAGAGCAGTTCCATTACGGATACTGATACATATTTAAATTTAACCTTTTCCTCTTTCATTCTTTTCTTATGTTTGTAACAAGCAAGCGTATCTAGTACATTGCATTAATATCATATGTAATGTTATTACTGCATTAATACGATAGTTTTTAAATGTGCATACGAAGTGGATCGTAGTAATGTTTTAATTCTGAATTTTAATTTATCTGTTGCAGATGTTCACGTGATATGAATGAAATATACAACGGGTACCTCGCACGTCTGACAAGTGCTCTACTATAACCTAACGGCAACATCCTTATCAACATTCACAGCATGTCAATTATCTGATAATTGTCAGGATGGTATACTCTTGAAGAAAATGATGCTTACTCGCCGCAAGTTTTTGTTGAAATTATCATTTTGCACGTTGTACATAATCGGCATTTTAATCATTGCTAAACAATTCTTTCGTACCAATGATAACTCCAGGATTTCTAAAGAACAATCTGGATATCTAAGAAATAGCAATAACTCACAGACACAGAAAGATGTGGACGTTGCGTTACAGAGGTTACAGAAAGAGAGGTAAATTTATTGGATGCTACTTTCTCTAATAATTTATTTATTCACAAATCTTACATAGTTATCTTTCTTTCTTTTTTATTGAATCAAAACATACTAGACAGATGTAATACTAATAAAATAATTGTTAAAATAACAATATTTTGTCTAATGTGATATTAGATCAAAATGATATTTTATAAGGTATGAGCAACAAATATCAAAATTTGAACATAATATTGTACTTGGTCTTGGGAACAATGGAGAACCTGCTTATTTATACGGAAGAGAGAAGATTCTAGGTGAAACAGCACTTGCAAAAAAAGCATTGAATGTCATTCTCTCAAATAAGATATCATTAACCAGAAAATTACCAGATGTACGCAACCCGCTGTAAGATTTTAATATGTATAGCATTTTTAAAAAAATCGTTTTTATTATATATAAATATATAAATTATACGTAAATGTATATATATATAGAATATTTTCTAAACTTTGTATTTTTAAGTGAATTTTATATTGCAGCTGTGCGAATGTTACGTATGACAAATTATTACCAAGTGCTAGTATAATAATTATTTTTTATAATGAACCTTGGAGTGTTCTATTACGCACAGTACATAGTGTTTTGAAAGGTTCTCCACCTAATTTATTAAAAGAAATTATTTTAGTGGACGATCATAGTGAAGAAGGTATTGAAATTAATATTAATATGGTTAATATATAAATTAACATATTAGTAGTTTTTTCAAAACTATATATATATTTGCCAGATAAATTGTATATCATTTTAAGTCTAATAGTAATATGCCCGCGAAATACTTTTTCTATAAAATAATCTTTACATAAGAGATAAATTATTACATAATAAAATGATGTAATCATTTAATATTATTAGAATAGGTTACATAATTAATGTTATATATAAAATATATTTTTTTGTGTGTTTTTAGAAGAGCTTCAGGGGCAATTGGATTATTATCTTTCGACACGTTTACCTGCCAAAGTAAAACTACTGAGATTACCATATAGACAAGGATTGATACGGGCTCGTCTTCATGGAGCTAAAAATGCTGTAGGCGATGTTCTTGTCTTCCTGGACGCACATTGTGAAGTTATTAAAGACTGGTAATTTTCTGATATCAATTTCTAACTAAAACTAGAAGACATTATTTTTTCCTGTATCTTTTTTAATCCTAAAATTATTAAAATAAGAGAAAATTTTATTAATACATATTTATACTATTTAATATAATGCAGGTTACAGCCTTTGCTGCAACGAATAAAGGATAATAAAAATGCTGTATTAATGCCAATAATTGATAACATTTCTGAGGAGACATTAGAATACTTCCACGATAATGAAGCATTTTTTTTTCAAGTTGGTGGTTTTACATGGTCGGGACATTTCACGTGGATAACTATTCAGAAACATGAAGTTGAATCGCGTTTCTCTCCTATATCACCAACTAGGTCTCCTACTATGGCAGGCGGTCTATTTGCTATTAATAGAAAATATTTTTGGGAAATCGGTAGTTACGATGATAAGATGGATGGTTGGGGAGGCGAAAACTTGGAAATATCTTTCCGAGTGAGTGAAATTTTTTTTAAGTATGTTTATTAATAAGCTTGTAGTATAATTGTAATTATAAGCATATATATCAAAAATTTTATATTTTATATTCCTAATAGAAATTGATATTCTTCAATAGATTTGGCAATGCGGTGGCACATTAGAAATAATTCCTTGCTCTCGGGTTGGCCATATATTTCGAAATTTTCATCCATATAAATTTCCAAACGATAAAGATACTCACGGAATAAATACTGCCCGTTTAGCATTTGTATGGATGGATGAATATAAAAGATTATTTTTACTTCATCGTAGTGAATTCAAGGTAAGATCAAATATGTGATTAAAATTGTTTTGTAGTTATACAGATAATAAATCCATAGGATAATCCAGAACTTATTGGTGATATAAGCGAACGTTTGAAATTACGGAAAAAGCTCAAGTGTAAAAGTTTTAAGTGGTATCTTAACAATATTTACCCAGAAAAATTTATCCCTGATGAAAATACAAGAGCTTATGGTCGTGTCAGATTGCGTAATAGACGATTGTGTTTAGACAATCTGCAACATGATGATGATAAACCGTATAATTTAGGTTTATATAATTGTCATACTAAGCTATATCCAAGTCAGGTATATAAATACCAGTATCACATTAACATAATTCTATTCAAATTTAAATTTAAAGAAATTAGTTGTATTTGGGCAATTTTTAGTTTTTCTCATTGAGCAAGTCTGGTGAATTACGGAGAGAAGAGATCTGCGGAAGAATATTGAATACTGATTCAAGACCGTATGCACAAATTGAAATGTCTGACTGCAGCAATGAGAAAGGCGGAAAGGAATGGATATTAACAAAGGTGTCATATTAATTTTTAATATTAATAGACATTTTTATATAATTCATAAATGATTAAAAAATGTATTATATTATCGATCACGATTTTTAATCATAGGATGGCAGAATAATACATGTAGAAACTGGTCTCTGTCTCGATGGTTCTAAATTGCACAGTGATGAAGATGTACGAGCAGCTCGCTGCACTGATGCACAAGATCAATTTTGGAAATTTGATTTCTACTCTAATAAAGTGTTATTTACATAGCATTATGTGTTCTTCTTTTCACTAGAGTATATTCAAAGCCTTTTTTACTCTTTTTGTAAACTGTATTTATATGCAAATTTTAAAACTGTAGTTATTTGGGAGTACAAATAAGTTTCCGCCGTTTTTTATCAAAAATTAAGCATTTATTGTGAAAGAACATACATAATGTTTTATTCAAAGTAATGGCTATCGCTAGCCACTACTTTTTCCTATCTTTCTGGTAGCACGTGAATACCGTGTCAGAAGAACGCTTCATCTTTTGAGGCTATCCAATCATCGATACAATTTTTGGTATCTTCATATGATGTGCTGCTCAGAGAGGCTATGCGTCGATCGGAACAAGTGGTAGTCGGAAGGAGCAATGTCTAGAGAATACGGCGGGTGAGGTAGAACTTCCTATTTGAGTGTTTCTAAGTAGGTTTTGACCAGCGCTGCAACATATGGTCGAGCATTATCATGCAGGAGAATAATTTTGTCATGCTGGAGCAGTAGTGGGCGCGTTTTTCCTTGAGTGCTTGGCTCAATCTCCTCAATTGTGTTCGGTAGAGAATCCCAGTAATGGTCTCGTTCGGTTTGAGCAACTCATAATACACGACACCAAACTGATCCCATCAAATACACAACATGAGTTTTTCTCCATGAATATTCGGCTTGGCTGTCGATATTGAAGCTTGGAAGATGGTCCCCTCTTCTTTGGGTTATCGTGGTGGATCCATTTTTCATCACCAGTGACTATACGATGCAAAAAACCCTTTCGTTTATGTCTGGCAAGCAGCATTTCACAAGTGAAAAATCGGCGTTCAACGTTTCTCGGCTTCAATTCCCTTGCTTTTGAATCATTCCCAATGATTTCAAACAATATGAAATTGTTTGTTGAGTCACTCCTAATGTAAGTGCAAGTTCTTTTTGCGTTTGACACGAATCTTTATCCAATAATACTTTCAATTTTACATCTTCGTACACTTTCGGCCTTCCGTTACGTTCTTTGTCTTCGACGTCAAATTCATCGTTCTTAAACTTTTGAAATCACGACAACTTCTCTCACTTAAGGCAGCATCACCATATGTTTCTACAAGTAATCTATGACCCTCAGCTGCAGATTTCTTCAAATTAAAGAAGTAAATCGAAAGTTCCCGCAAATGACGCTTATTCGGTTTAAAACTCGACATTTTCATACAAAAAAAAATATATGCTGATACAAAATCGCTAATATTTCAAGGTGTTGCCGGATGTTCAATCTTACGATATGTCGTTTTACATCAATTTTAACTATAATTTATTAGTGGCGTCGTCTTTTGCAGACAGCAAAAACTTATTTGTACTCCCAATACATTTATTATTCATTAGAGAAATTTATATTTTATAGATTACTTTTTAAATTTAGGAAAAAGTGACATTCATGCTTTATTTTTTTTGAAAAGAGATATTTTCTTAGAAAATTTTTTTATTTATTCTTTGTATTACTAATAAGACTTGTAAGCAAAATTTTGCATTTTGACTCTTAAATATTTGTAACAAGCGAAAATGTCTTCTACGCTCTTTAATTGTAATACAATATAATTTAACAAATTTTTATTTTGACATTTTTTATAAATAATCATTCCTAAAAATTGTTAATTATAAATGTTATAATATTACATTTTTTAATCTTTTTGCCATAATGAAAAAAATACGTGTAAATTCACAATTATTCCGAATGATGTCTCTATAGTCTCAGTTTCGCTTGCTAACCTATACTAACCTCCATGGTGGAGATTAGTAAGAAATTTTGTATCAAATAAGTGATAATAATTAAAATTGTTTAAATTTAATTTAAATCTTTCCGAAAAAGACAGATATTATAATGTTTTGACATTTTCACATAAAAAATAGTTTTTGCATAGTTCAGTATCAAAATAAGAACAAAAAATTTCAACATATATTATTTATAAATATCAGGTATGAAATGTCCATATAAAACTACATATAAACTAGATATTTAATACATAAGCCTAACATATAATTTTTGTCCATATTTTAGGCAAATTTATCAACAAATTATTAAAAATTAATCAATACTATGATTTTCAAAAATTTGAGATTGTGAAGTATATGTGCGCAAACTAGCTTATTTTTGTTAACAGTTATTTTTTAAATATTTATTTATATTTATGTGTATTAAAAAGTGTATTGATATTATATTATGAGATGGAATTGGCAAAAGAAATTGTCGATGGCTTGGCAAGCATCCAAAATAGCAACATTTTGCCTGAAGAAGCATTTCTACAGTTATTAGATATTATAATGTTATATATTTCTAAAAATAACAATGGAAAAAGTAAATAAGTCTTAATTTTTCTCAAAATATAAGAATATTTGAGATACAAATGTTTATAATTAATTATCTTTTATATCAGGTATCGCAACTGTTCATCCATCCAAGTCAGATCTGATAAAGGCTGCAGTTGCTAATGTATCCTGTCTCTTTATAGAGGCTGCTCGACATGATTATGATGAGGAAAGCTTAAAACATTTTCTACATAATGAACACATTAATGGGCATAGAATTGAAACGCTATGTAGTACATATATAAACAATAAACAAAATATCCAGACTCAGCTGGAATTAACAGGAAATAGTTTACCCCACATAGTGGACATAGATTGGCGTTTGCATCATTGTGTTAAGGTAAATTCACTATAGTATAGTGTAGTTATTCTTTAGTAATGTTATGTAGATTATGTTACTTCACATAATATAGGGAGCTTTCCACAAATTGACACAAGAGTTATTCTGTCCTTATTCAATAATTAATAAGAAACAAAGAGAAACAGAATGATATTTGTATCTCTATTGGAAATAGAGTTCCCGTAATTCAACAATATGAAAATAATTTCTTGTAAATTATATTATTTAATCTGTATATATAAAAATTAAATATTTTGTTCTTTAATGCAGATTAGCACTCGATTTACCAACGTACCAATTTATAACATACGAATAAGTACAAAAGAATGTAATCAAGTGAGGCATGTAATATTTACATGTACCATACAACAGCTACAAGAGTTGGTATATAAGTTGAAGGATGCTATAAGACACATTGAAAAAATGTCTAATATATAAACTTCTAATGAGTGATTATAATGTACAGTTTATAAATTGCTTCTTTAACTTTGCTTTGACAATAATTTGTATATAAGGATATTTTATATGAATAATACAGTTTTCTGTAAGTGCAGTCAATTATATTTTTGCATAATTAGTGAAGAGAATCTTTGAATTCCATGTAGAATCACTATTGTTTTTTTTTTCATATGTTTATACATGTATACGCACGCACATATACACGTATATAAAAATTACGTAAAAATACGATACATCTTTTATTTTGCAGCCCAGCGTTTACCTAAAATTTTGTTTTTATTAAACGGAAAAATATTATGATTATAATGTACAGTTTATCCCTTTATATAATTAAATATAGTTGTGTTAATTAATAATTCTTTTTCTATTACTATATGTAATATATATTTTATAATCATAGTACATTATATACAAATAAAATTTTGCATATCTCAGAGAAATTGATTTCCAATCATTAAAATTATTTAGCAAACTTTTTCACTTTGTTAATAGTTTTCTTAAATTATGCTCGTTTACTCTTTCATCAATACGGATCATATAAACGGACAACAAAACGCATAAATATATTAAAAAATGAAAGTATATATGAATACAGATAAATAGAGTTGAGAAAGAAAACGATAGAGAAAGCTTGAAAAGTATAAACACAAAATGAAGAAAGTGGACAAGTGGGAAGTGAAAAGATAGAAAGAAAAATATTATATTTTACGACTAATAATTTTGCTTTGTTAAAATATTTTCTCCATTTCTAGGATAAAGTAACGTAATGATCACAGTGTTTAATTGTCAACTAATTTTTTTGTCGTACTTATATCGCATACAGTTTATCATTTTTATTGTTCCATATTAATTATTCGATATATGATAGGATAAGGCCTCGGACATTTCACTACCATTAGCAGTGAATATTTTCAAAATTACCCTCGAAATTATGTTGTTTTTATTTCGATATCGGACTAGTTTCAAAGTAAAAAATTTTTAATTTAATTATATTAAATGTGGAAACAATTATGACTCTGATGAGATTTTATATAACTTTGATAATATGGATAGTTATTTTACAGCGAATTTTTTTCGATTTTCGTTTTTTTTTTTAAATTATTATCTTTATAAATTACCAATGAGTGAAGAACAAAATGCTGTTCAGTTCAGATGTAAGGCTTATTCTTTTTAGTTGAACTTCTTGGACGGTTTATCTTCCTGTTTTTTTTACATGAGAAAAAAAAAGAAAAGAGATAAATCGTGCAAATTCAGCTAAAAAGAATAGATCTACGAATAAAAATGCCGTTGCACTAAGTTTTTTTTCTACAAATCTCGTCTTTTTCCAGCAATTGATCAGACACTGAAAAGAAAGCTCAGTGCAAATGCAATTTAATTTCTCTACATCAGAATAGCATTTTGACTCTCGAATATACAAAATGACATTTAAATTCAATTTTATTTTTATATACTTTAATTGATGCTAATGTGACAAATACACATGCATTAAATATATATTAATGTTATACAAAAGTATATTATCTTAAAAAAATATTAATCAAAAATGTATGTATAAATGCGTGAAATTATTAAAATTGAAAATAAAGTTTTCTCGGAAACATTATTGCATCACATAATATAATCCTGTACAATTCCTTTTAATATAAATGAAGGGTTTTTCAAAAATATTCAATGCTGCGGACTATATAAATTTTTGTTATCAACCTTATGTGATATAAAAATGTATAATTTAAATTTAGGTAACATTATTATTAATTTAATTACCTTAACTATATACTTAATACTTCTTTTATACACATATTTGTGTGCTCATTGTATGGGTACTCTCTTCTACTACAAAGAACTATGTTTTCACACGTTTCATAAACACGTTTTCATAATTACATTTCTCGAAAAAATGATGTGACATTTTTAGTTACTTAATGCTAAGGAATAACTTTGCATCCATTTAATATGCACGAGAACGCATATTATATGTCATTAAGACATTTAATGTGTTATACATTTTATACTATTAACAAATTAACAGCAAGCATATGCACTAAGAGAGATACAAATCATATAGTTGATTTAAATATATAACTTTAATGGTAAACCTGTTTTCCAAGTGTTTAGTGCACAACTTGTATCCATATCCGTGAAAAATATATGCTTCATTATATATTGCAATATATATAAAATATGTGTAACGAAGAAAAATATGACATAGAGACTGCCTCCCACTTGAAATATATTACTTTTTTCCGCTTCGAGACACATCATTTCTTTTTTATACAGAAACTTCTTTATATAGAAATTTCATTCAGAAATTTTTTCATATAGAAATAATTTTACATACATTTTGATAAAATACCGTTTAATAAAATTTTATCATACGACATTTAATAAGAAATATACATTAGAAAATTGTTAGAGATTGTAATGAGAAAGAGTAATGAAGTAATGAAGAGTCACGTTTGTTAAATAGAAATCGATTTAGAAACCATTTGAAATGAATAATGTACGACTAAAAGGAAAGACATTTTATATATATATATATATATATATATATATATATATATATACTACTATATATATATATATATATACTACACACACA
>NW_012130077.1:1189869-1207045 GCF_000143395.1 Atta cephalotes
TATATATATATATATATATATATACATATATATATACACACACACACACACATATATTCAATCATGCGGTTGGAAATATTAGAATTACTGGCAGTAAACATCAGAATATGGGCTGTGTATAAGCTTGTTCAGGATTGATCTTACACTTAAGCCACGCCATTTCGAATTAAATGCAATTGATACGCGTAGCAAGATTTTTACGACTCTCATCTAAAGACGATTAATCCTCTCTCGATCACGTCTCTGCCTTATTTTTTTGTACTTCAGATTTATTACCCTGTATCTGCTCACCGCTCTTGTTGAGATCTTCGTTCTTGGAACCATCTGACGAGTCATTGATATTGGCTGTATTAATCTTCGGAATACTATTCCGTTCTTTGGGCGAAGACCGTTCTTGGCCATCTAGCTCAATCTTCTCTGCTGTTGTCTTCTTCTCGTCGTTATTATCAGCTTCCTTAGATTTCTTACTTGCGAATTGTTCTATTGTAACATCACCATTGATTTTGGCCGCTTGATTCTTCTCCTTTTTGTCGTGCAGATTCGCAATGTTGTCAACAACTTCACTGCATTTTGCTTCCGTAAGTTTCACCTTGGAGTTGTCTTCTTTATATCGCGTGGTTTCCTGCACTTTTCGTGCCTCCGTTTCCTTACCTTGTTTTCGTTCATTAGCGCTGCTTGGCGAACTCGATTTATCGAATACTTCGGCGTTTGCTGTAACCGCCACCAAGTTGAGCGAAGAAGAATTCGGTTTAGCGAGCTGTGTCTCAACGTTGGCATCATTTGTGTCCATCGTGGACGATGTTTTAACAACGTTGGACGTCGGACTTTGTGACAAACCGCCAGTTTTGGATAGATTGAACGCGTTAAGTTCTCGTTGCAGTGACACAGACACTGGTACGGCTACGTTCTTAGAGAGAAGTAGCGCGACATTGTCCACCGTTGATGTGATCGGCGATTGTGATTCCGCCTTCCCAAGGTTAAATGTAGACGAGATCGAACTCGGCGACGAGGCTTTGGGCGACTTTGGCGAAGATGAATGTGTGCTGGGTGGTATTCTCTGTACCGTCGGCGGTTGGCCAACCACTGGCGCGTAACCAGTAGTTTGCGGTATATAACTCGATCGCTGATACAGCTTGTTGATCGAAGGCGGTAGACTACTGTGGAAGGCACTAGGAGGCGGAATGCCGATAGGCGATCGTATCAAAGGATTCGGAAATCGGCTTGCGTCTGGGAATGGAGACGGAAAGTGAGAATATATGATTCGAGGATTAGTGTTGGGCGTGGGAGATGGTATGAATGGATTGGTCGACAACATATTTACCGGAGAATTTCTTGGCGATATAGGTGAGCCAGTGTTTCGACATATATCCCGTGAGAACGGGGTATTCTGATAGCTTCGAGCGTTCGGCGAATAAAGTGGTGGTGAAACGATTGGTGAATTAATTGTCGAGACAATGGGCGATAAAGTCTTAGGATCGATCTTCATCATATTGAGAGTAGCACCCTTCGTGTTGGTTGTCGATTGATCTTTCTCCTTCGTATCGCTTACGACCCCATACATGGGCTTCACACCTGATGCGGGATTACCCAAGTATCGTGGCATGTTTCGCATTTTGAAGATCTTAGCCGGTTTAGATGGGATCTGCTTGTTTGTACTCTCGGACATAGAAGTCTGAGTTTGATTTTGCATCTCCTTCGCCTGATTCTTTGCCGCTACGTAATTATTTTTCGACAATGTAGGGTTCCAAGATTTAGGTGGATCGCGTAACGTTTTGTATCCAATCGATTGATTCTGCTTCTTAAGAGGCGCTAATCTCTGGTTTGCGTGAGACGATGCCGGTACCGAAGATGTTGACATTCCCAGCATATTGGCAGATGTAGACGTAGGTAAGGCAGGCTTGGTGTTTTTATTCTCCATTGTTGCATTGCTACTTGGAGTGTACACTGGTACATTCGGGATATTCGGTATATGCTTCAACGCTGTATCTGAATTGGGTAATAATGGCGAAGAATTCTTCTTCGCGCTTATTCTAAGCAGATCTGGCACTTCCGACTTATTATGCGCATCTACTCTGTTCTTCTCCTTTGAATTTTCTCCTATCTTTGCACAGATATCATTGATCTTCGAGCCGATCGTATTGGAACCAATTTTTGCGCAAATTTCATTCAGATTGGTACCCTTTGCGGCCATGTCCTGCTTACGCATAGATATTTGTTTCATCAGAGATATAGGGATTGCATCCGGACATGGAGGTATCGGACACACACCAGTCGATATTGGTTTTGACATCGCCGTCGTAGTGATCGTTGCTGTGGATGCAACCGTAACAGTAGTTACATCTTGACTTACGTTACTGTAATTATTCTTTAGCGACGTAGGTATAGAATACATATTCATGGGTGACGCTTGCATGTTAAATTGAGACATCGGTGATATTTGGTTGTTGGATGTTGAACAAGCAATGGGCGATGTTCCTAACGGTTTCTGAGGTATGCTACTGGAATTCTTTAATGCTGATTTTAGGACGGCTGAGTTAGTTACAATGTCGTGAAGCGAAACGTAGGGAAATGTTGATGTTGTCTGACTAATCGTGGCTGTAGAAATGTTTGGTACAGTAGACACAATATCCTCATTCATCGTGACAATATTGTTCGGTAGTCTCTGATTGATCATACCGGCGGTGTGATTCGTTCTCGGAGCAGACTCTGACGATGCTAGTACAGGCGAGTTTCTCTGTTCCAACAAATTCAAAGCTTGTTGCAAATCAATACTTATACTTTGATTATTCTTCTCGTCGAGAACTTTTTGTTTATCAGATACTGACAAGGAATCTGAAATATTTTGAGATGCCACCGTAGTAGACATAACCGATTTTTGTGAAGAAGTTGCCACCGAAACTGATACTTTACTCGTTACATTCTCACAATTTGTTTGCGCTTTCGCATCAGTAAGTTTTGTATTTTCGGTTGATGATTTTACATCGGATTTTTTCGTACCTTGCTGAAGCATCGCTCGTTTTTCCTTTGGCGCTTTCTTGGAATAAGTGTTATTAACTTGACCTACTTTTGGTTGAAATTGTAATTTCGCGCTCAATGCATCAATTTTTGATCCAGCACTTACCATTTTTGTTTCACTTGAATTTTTAATGCATTCCTTCTGAGATTCAGTCTGAAAATCCGCACTATTGTTGTTATTATTTATTGACATCTTTTCCGCATGTGCGTCTATCTTTTCTTTATCTTTAATTTCAATTACTTTCTTCTCTGTAAATTGTGTTGATTGTTGCGATTGATCAATAACCTTTTGCTCTTGTGAAACTGTCTCAAATTTGTCTTCGACATTAACAGTTTGATTTTGGACTTTTACTTCTTGTGCATCTTGTTGCGATTTTGTAGAAGCGGTGCAATTTTTTGTTTCATTTGCCTGCTTTGTAGCAGTTCCATTGTGCTGATTGGTTGTCAGTGGCGTACAATTCTTAGTCGGTAAATTCTCATTTGTAAACTTAACGTCACTCGTAACAAGGAATGCATCATTCGGATCAGAAAATATTGGATTTTTCGTTAATTCTGGATCAATGATTAAAGTAGATTGCATTATTTCTACAGATTTAGGAATACCACAAGTTTCTATCACTGAATCTACTTTATTAATTTCCGCAATGGAGGTTATAGTCTCTTCTGGAATTTTTTCATCTTGTAAAGTCTCGATGTCTCTTTTATGTACTGTATTCGATATATCAGTTATACTCATTACTCCTGTTTCCGATATTTTTAATTGCACTTCTTTCCACTCGCGTTTTAACGATTTCTCATCCTTTATTTCTATAGAATCAATACCAGCATCCATTAATGATTTTTTATAGTTTGCATTATCTTCCGATAATTTCAAACGTTTTGAAGATGTTTCAAATATTCTATAACTTAAGTGCAATGGTACTTTCTGCAATACAATAAACACAATTACTATAAATAATGTATGCACAGATAATCGAATTCAATATTAAATTAATTAAATTAATTAATTAATTACGTACCCGCCTCCAATGATAGATATACATTACATCCATTAATGAATAACTACTGCATAATGGTTCTTCTTCGTACATTATATCAACTCTATTTACATCACCAAGGCCATATTTGGCTCTTATCAGTTTTTGTAAATGGAATATTGTGACTGCTGCAGGACATCGAAAATATCGCCTTAAAATGGATTTTTCAGTATTCGTCTCACTTAAATCTTTTGTACGAGGATCAGAGTATTCCAGAGACAAGCTGAGAGATTCATCCGGAGAATATATGTATGATTCTATAGGTTTTCCACGAGCTTCAGCAGATATTGTTTGAATAGATTCTTCTGGATGTTTTGCATAAAATTCTCTCCGACGTCGCATTTCGTCTGAAACAATGTTTTCATCATTGTTACCATCTCATACATAATATGAAAGAAATAAATTCTTTTCTTAAAAAAAAAAAACATACTTTGATAACATCCAGGTACCAGTTTATAAACAATATCCTGTAATATATGATCAGGACGTATATTTAATAGTGGCCTACTTTTGTGAACCTGTACTTCACAGATTGGACAATACTTGTTACTTTCCAAATATTTAACAATGCAACTTTTGCAAACTGTAAAAACCATTAAAGATCTTAGTATCTAGCTACTAGTTAAAGTTGAATATACAGCGTTATGTGTGATATAATAGAAAGATACTGTACACGAGTGTAAACATTCTATAATAGTAGTCGCATCGATAAAATATCCATCACATAATTTGCATGTCAAGTGTTCATTAAGTCTGGCCAAACACACTCGTTGTCCACCACTCTGCCCTGACATTCTACAACACAATACACAAAAAAATTATCAAATATATCATCTTTTAAGTAAAATTAACAAAATTTAACAAAATTAAGTATACCGTTAATTATAAAATAGATAACATAATTTGACCATCAATTACATTAATACAATAATATATAATATTTATCTATTATTTATATATTTAGTTAAGTATTTATTTAATTATTATTTATTAATTATTATTTATTAATTATTATTTATTTAAAAATGTTAAAATCAAAAAGGATTTTAATAATTCTGAATATCACAAATAAGATGTAAATAATACTTTTTCAACAATCTACAAATAATAACTTTAATATGGTATCTTTCTTATAATTAAATTCTTATGAATTATTAGTTCATAATATTAAATTATTTTAATTGAACAACAAGTAAGTCATAACTAAGAGTTATAAAAAACACGTTAAAAAATTAAATCTAAGATTGTATAAAAATTAATTCTAATAAATTTAATCTAATATAATAATTTCTTTTACTTTACACAAAAATATAAAATCAGAGCTATATATTCAGAAATATTATAAATATATATTTTATTAATATTTAGTGTTCAATATTCAGTGAATAAGACTAAAATAATACATGAAAGCATTCAGGAATATCTTTCACTTGGCATTCCTCCAACATAATTTGATTTTGTTTAACATTTGATAAACAATATTTCCACAAGTAGCAAGCGTCAAATGGAACGCTAACCTAGGTGATATTTCTGAACGCGCGTAGCCCAGTGTTATGATAAAATGCATTTCTTCAATCGTTAAAGAATGAATTCACTTGAATACCATATTATATAAGTTTCTTTTTGCAATTATCTAATCTGTTAGAAAATTATGTTTAAATATCTTGGTATACAAGGTTACTCAATATATTTTCTAAATAATATATAAATAATGTACAAATTTATATTCTATCATATATAAGTACGTGATTTATGTTTACTATCAAATTAACAGAGATGAATAAATTATACTATAATTTTATGTGAAATATACACAGCCAATACATAACTCATATTATTAATATAACCAAACCAAAGGAGTACGCAACAGCTGCTAAATACAAACAACAAAATTAATTGGAACAAACGCGAAGGATAATGCAATAAGATTAGTAAGATTAACGAATTTATTTATGACACCGTTTCTTCCCAAAGGGAACGGTAATCGAATAACGGTTCAGAAAATTGAAAAAACATTCATGGAGTTATGTTATATGGAGCAATCTCTCAAACACATTCGATGTTTCATGAACGTCAAACAAAAAGAGATATTAATTACTTGGTGCCGCTTGGTATATACATACTGCAAATGTCCTGGACAGACTTACGTGACGAACGAAGCGAAAATCGTCCGTTTTATTTAGTAATCGTCATTTGGCCTCAAAAGTCAGGAAAGTTGGGTCAGATGTAACTTGTCACGGGTTGCCATCACAGGTACATCCTGAGAAATTGGATTTCTCACATTCTTCGAGCGACGATACTTTCCGCAAATGTACGGAAGATTGATGAAGTGATAATGATGCACGATCCAATTCGCTTCAGTAGCGTGTATTCATCCTAAAATAGATTACAATGCTACCGAAAACTGCGCGTACGATAGCAGAACAAAATGGCGGATAAACAATCGTACGTGCGACACTCGGGAAAACATTGCGCAGCACCCCAAATTAGACGAGTTCGACATCAAAACTTAAGATCTCTCCGATAGTATAAGCGGCACAAAATGGCCGTGCGTAATTATTCACATATTATTATAGCGTAGGTAACCAATCACGAAACTAATTTAGAGAAACCATATTGCTCCATGCCTGCATATATATCGAATTCAATATTCAATTGCTTGTACCATTTTGCGTAATGGCTGTTACACATGAAAGTCTGCAGCCCGAATCAGACTAGAGATTGAATTTGACCAATCAAAGCAAAGTTTACTAATTTTGATATTGGTTTTCTTTTTCCTGATTGGTTAATTTCAATGTATGTCTAATACTTCAGGCCGATATTCACAAGTGCTATATATTTGCTTTGTCACCGCATATCGCAGCCAATCGCAGCGTTAACTTATTCATTATTTAGTTGAATTAAAAATTAAAAATAAAATAATATATAATGTAATTAAAAAATATGGAATATGCAAATAGAAATTTTATTGCTATTTAACTTAAAAATCAACAGAAAACAATGTCATATAAATATATTTGTCCAGAAATTCTTATCACATTATATATAGTTCCTATTTATTTTTCCAAAATATTTTTAAGCTCATCTTTGATTAATAAAAAACATTCTTCCGTAATATCGTAAAGAAGATTAATTATATCATCCTGTGTCAAATTATTGTATACAGTTTCATCTAAAATATATGATATATGTGTATATGATACAATAATAATTATATTCTCTATACAAGAGAAATTTTGTATTAAACATAGATCCTTACCACTAATTGTTAAATGTCCAAAGAGTTCGCAAACTCCAGGTAAAATTGCAGTTATGTTTTTTACACCAGTAAATGGTTTTCGAACCCAAATATAAATACGTACATCATTATACAATTCATCATTAGATTTTGATTTTGCTCGTGTAATATAAACATTATGTGCCATTTGACGTAATTGTAAATAATTTACTACAACGAATGCACGAGATACAAAATCTTCAATATTTTTAAAATCAGATAATTTGAGACAGAATCCTTTTGCTGGATACTCTATCAATAAGTGTACACCAGATACATAATTGCAAATATCCTAAAACAAAACAAATGTCGATAATATTTTGCAAATATTAATATTTAAAAGTCTCTCTCTCTCTCACACACACACATACACATATTCATTTACTCACTCATTATTGATTGAATATAATATTACTTACGATATATTCAAGAAGCATCTCGTATTTCAAATAATATAAATGCCAGTGTAAATGATTAACAGAAGAAAGAGCACACAAACCATTAAAAAAAGCTCTTAAAGACCTAAAGCAAAAAAAATGATATATTATTTTGTCATTTTATTTTAAATAAAAATTTCCAACACAACAATGATTACCATGAATTACTTAACAGACATAATTCTATTACTTTGCAAAGACTATATTCTGTCATGATTTGTGGCAAACATTTTAAACGTTCTGCAAGAAATAAACAATGACTCTGTTCCAAAGGACTGGAATTAATTGCAATTATGTCATTTGTGTCGCCATTTCCTATATCAAATAATATCTCTTGCTGTGTTAGTTTAGTGAAATTAAAACGTGTAGAATTAAAAGATTGTACCATAGACGTGATTGATTCTGGAGCACGTCTATATTGAGTTCTATCTGGATTTAACTGAAATTGTCATTGCATTATGCGTTAGATATAAAACATATATTCTTTTTACATAACAATAAATATACCTGTGCTAAAAATTTGTATTTTCCCTTCAATATTTTACTATCTTTTATATTTAAAATATATCGGAATATTTTATTTTGTTCAGCTTGTTTCCATGTTTGCCGCAAAATATTATCAAATGAAGATTCATTTTCCTCACATGATTTAACAATAAAATTAAAATCTTTTATGTCATAGACAAAAATCTGTTTGTTTGAAAACATTGTAATTATATATAATTTATACTAAACACGTTAATTACAAAAATTAAGAACAAGGGATCTTCTGAAGAATTACTGAGCAAACTATAAAAATAAATACATAAATATAAATATAAAAAAATAATTATAGATGCATATTTGTGATCTAAAATTTCTAGTTATAGCATGGACACATTTCTTTTTATTCTTTTAGTTGACATTCGCGACTACGATCTGGCTATAAACTAGTTGCATAAAGCAACAAAATATTCAAAATGCAGGCAACAAATACTGATATTAAGCATGAATAATCTCGGTGGATTAATAAAAATTTGGAATGATGCAACATTCAAGCCGAGACGAAACACATCTATCCCGGTTCGCGCTTGTCACGAGACTTCGACTGACACGCATTATACAACGATATATCCACAGGACATACATTACATGTATACCAGCAGTATAGAAGTCAGAAAGGTCAGAAGTGATACGTAGTTTCCATCCACATTCTCAGTTGGCGTTAGTGTGCGAGAGATCTTAATATTACAGAAAAAAGATTGATGTATTTTCTATAATATTACATCTGATTACTTTTATCTGACATGATACTTTACACTTAATTATTTTGTCTTCAAAAAACAAAAATTGCTCAGATACGTTTCTCTTGAATACATTTGAATTTCTCATTTGGATGTCCTCCGTTATCTAAAGTCGTTCCAACCTCGAATTTCCAGACCTCTCTTCCAAAGTAATAAAGCGACACAATTAAGCACACATCTCCACTGGCGAGGAATTGGATAATTTGATGAATTTGCTTATATATCGGATGTATCCTGTTTTCACGCTGAAAGCATCAGTTCATCCTTTTCAAATATTATAAAAACAAATGATGCTTAAAATATTAGAAGCGCAAAACGGGACTTTTATATAAGACATCTATCGTCAGATTGCTATATAAAATCATTGGTAATTTGTCAATTTTCTTATTGTTTTAATTTTAGTATTGTTTTTTCTATTTCATAGATGCGTTTCGAAACGTATTGACAATTTGATATTGTTTCAGATCGTATTTAAACTTCGAAAATGTACGTGAAAACTTTATGCATCTTTATCTTATATTTTAAATTAAACTTTAGTCTTTCTTAACACAATTTAAATAAGATTCGAAAAATAAAAAAAATTGAGTACCAAAATCCAGATAATTAAAATAATCGCTAAATAATTATTACCTATAAGTTTCATCGGTTATCAGAATTCAAGTTAGATTTAATTCGATTTTTGTTAAAATATGAATCAAATATCAAAAAATTTTATTTCGCATATAGGTTTGTTTTTTTTAGCTGAACTTTTGCAGTTCATCTTTCTTTCTCTTCTTTTTGGAAAGAAAAAGTGAACCGGTGCAAAAATTTAGCTAAAAACATATATAGTTATATATATATATATCTATAACTATAATCGATCTCATATATATATAAAACTATAATCGAATATAAAATATATTTGTATAATTGAATATATAGAGTATAGAGAACATTTACAGTAAAATTTTAATATATTACAAATTAAGTTACTCTCCAATTTAATATTCAAATAACATATAAGAACATATACAAGAAAATTTAGAGGATTTAGAAGAAAATATTAAAATAAATTTGTAAATATATGTATTTTTATCACTTTTTTATTTGTAGTAAGAAAATATTTAAATATATTAATAGAGATATATTACATTAATACCTCTAAATATTTTGATATAGTTATATTTTGAATATAGTTCTCTATTCTAGCCAATCTTTAATATAGTGACATTTGATAGGTGTAACAGATCCTTCATCACTGCATTGTTTTCTTACCTGAAAAATGAAAACTAATTATATTAAATATATATTTCTGAAAAGTATAAAAGCCAAAACCAATACGAGCTCAAAATAGAATGTATTCATATGATAATATAATTATGTTTTTCATGCACTTAAATTATTCCTCAGTATGCTGATTTTTATTTATATTAAAGCTCTCCTTGGCTAAAAATGAATTCAATATTTAATCAAAAACCATTAAAAAAGATAATTATACTACGAATATCTATACTCTTTTAAACTTATATTGATCTTTATTAAGTTTTTTTTAAATAGTTTATAATCATAGAAAAACTAATTATTGATTATTTATTCGATATTTTTATAATAAATATAATGTATGTCTTACTGGGCATAAACCACAAGGGGTTTTAACCAATCCCATTGAGTTTAACAAAGGTTGAACCGCTCTGTATAAATGATTTCCATCATTTGTGAGCGTCCGTTCAACTTTACCATCACAAATTAACGTATTTAAAATCACTTCTATATTAGTTACAGTTAATTTCACCTATAAAAATATTGATTTTTTTTAGTAACAAATATTGATTTTTTTAGTAACTTTAAACTTTTTAAATAATGTGTAAAAAATACAACCTTACTTATTCCTAAATCCGAAATATATTTCAACACATCCTTAGATGAAACATACGTCATATTTCTTGCAGCAATAGGTCCAGTGTTATAATTTTTTGTCTTTTCTCTTTTTTGCTCCAAAAATCGATAGCATTGTTGATTCAATACATCAACAAATTCTGTTTCAAAATCTTGATCTTGATACCAGGCACCACCTGTTACAGATTCATCTGGTTCTAAATTATACAGCATATACACTTTTTTCTTACTGGCTGCTACAGGTTTAACAACTTTGATATACTTATTAGTTTCTAGACTTTTCAAAATTTTTTCTAATGGTTTATTCATCAAATTAGATTTAATTTTTATATCTCGAATCCATATTCCCTTATTTCCTGCTTCTTCAATAATTTTATATACTATTTTTTCTTCATTGTCAGTGCACTTAGCAAGTTTTGTTGGATCTTTCAAACGATAATACAATGAGTTTGCTTGCTTAAAAAGCTCAAAGTACCCTTGAGATAGAAGTTTATTTATAATCTTAGCTCGTTGAGCTGGTTGTAAATCAGGTATCGAAGCAGCTAAATCTTTGTCCGAAATACCTTTAGGTTTTTCTCGTGCAAGAGCAATTATTCTGTAAGAAAAGAAATGAAATACATATTGGGTTGTCCGGAAAATTCGTACCAATGTTAAAGGAAAATTGAAACGCAGAAAATTTTAATTTAATAGATGTATACTAAAATTTAAATTTTAGTTGGCACGAACTTTCTGGACAACCAATAAATGCTGATAATCCCAATAAATAAATCCCCCAATAGATCCCCAATAGATAAAGCGATAAATTTAATAATAAAATTTAATAATAAATTTAATAATAAAATATAATGTATAATGTAAATCAAATCTGATTTTCCAATCTTTTATGAAAATTATCAAGATCTTATAATAAAACAAATACTGAATGCAAAGATAATACAACTTGTATCAGCTAAAGGTCAATGTTTCACTGAAATGATTCAAAATTTTAAACAAAATCAATACATGAATATAACACTATTATTTGACATAAACATTTTTAATACTATTATAATAATATTTAATATTAATAAATGAATTTTGCTAATTAATTGAAAGAAAGCATACAACATAAGTATTAAAGTATTAAACCAAGGTAAAATAAAAGATTCATTTTCTGGACTATATCATGATTTTGTTTTTCTCATCGTAAAAGTATGTATTATATACTGAAAAAGAGGACATGATGTAACGTGATGTACTAAGTTTATATTCTTACTTTTGCTCAATTGTTTCAGGCCCTTCGTGTTTCGTGGTACTACTGGTACTTGCGTTCTGTTCTACTTCCATTATAGGAAATGATTAAAAATGGTTTTATCGTATTATGCTAAAGATTCTTTCTGTTTTCTTAAATACAATTTTCGTAACGTCAGTATTATTCACGTTAATTTACATGCAAGCTTGTATGTTCCACGAATTTTAGTCTATGTTTTTTAGTTGTTTTTGGCTTGACCGGCAGGGATTCCTAACCAAACTCCTGATATGCTGGTATCATCGTCAGTGGCGCCGCCAGAAATGCGGAACTCATATTCAATATGTTAAAATCAATATGAATGTTTATCTTTGATCATTATTGATCTTTCTTGGTCATCCTTGATGAGACCAATAAATTAATTTGATAACATGTGATAATGTCGACAACAAGTGTTGACGAATATTCGAATGTGATTCAGTGTGGCTGATCATTCGAGTGTCAATGTATCATATTATTAAGTTATTTAAAGATTTTGTATAAATTGCTCACAGTTTACATTTCATTAATATCAGATTTGAGATTTTTGTAAAAGATGCTTATTGTCTAATATAAATTAAATAAAGTTGATTGCTTATTGTCATAAAAAATGTATTAAATGATTCATTGATTTAATAAAAGTGATATTGATACTCTGAGTGAATCATTTATGATATATGAAATGTATATACACAACACAAATTGTCCTATAGAGAAAATAAAAAACAGAACACAAGGGTAAAGGACAAATTTTTTTGATCGCAATGGTGCGAGCATGTTATGTTCCAGAATGTTCTTCGGGAAAAAACATTCCATCTCATATGTTCCCAAGGATTGCTACAAGAAATGATTTGAAAAATTGAACATGAAATCAATAGAAAACGAAAATGAAATTAAAAAGTTAAGAATTTGCTGTAAGCATTTTTCTGATGAAGATTACAATGGTTCTTCATCAGAAGAGTTTTATTATATGGTGCAATTCCATCTCTAAATATACCATATATACATAGTTGATATGAATATCAAACATGGTGAACAAATACTAATGACGAACAGCAGACATTGCACAACTGTATAATGCAACAAGAGAACAATCGAAAAGTATTGGCCCAACATAGCACACAATTTCAAAAGCAAGAAGAAATATTAATGGAATAACAAGAAACAATAATGCGACAACAAAATGATATCGATATTAAGAACATTAACTATGTTAAATCCAAGATCTATTCTCGATAAAATTACTTGTAAAAATTTATTAAGTCTCATTTAAGAGATTTTATTCAAAGATTGTTGAAATGAAGCGAGACAAAAGATAGCTAGTGAGACTTGTTGGCAAAGCCACAGTAAAAAATACAACACGTAAAAGAAATGCCAATAGCATAGATAGACCAAATTTTATCGAAATGCTCCAAACAATAATGTAGCACAGGTACATTTGTCATTCTAATAAATTCACTTTATTGTAATTATCTTATTATCATGTTTGGTTTTTATAATATTAGGTGTTCATTAGTTTAAAAAATATAAAGATATACAGACGATTTCTTATATATTTTAGAATATTTTTGATATTAAATATTATTGATACCGAGATAAATTTGACATTTCTATTCTATTTGTTTTTGAAATTATTGTGTCTTTTTTTCTTTGAAAAGATTGAATTTTTCAGTCTCTCTCTTTTTTTTAATAATTTAATTTTTACACTAAATTGATATCTTTGTAAATTGATATCTTTTAAAATTTTTGTAAGTTTTAAAATTATCATTTGTGTATTTTGTTTCTTAAATAATAGGCCAGAAAATAATTAAATAATAGACTATCTGTAGTATAAAAAGTCTGAAAAATAAAGATATTTTAAAAAGTATATAGAACAGGCATTAAAAACTACAGAAGTGTATGTTTGAAGTTTATATACAACTGAAGTAAAAAAAAATTAGAAAGTATTAGATATATATTTGGAATTTTCCAAGCTCTCTAGTCATTGTCCAATGCAACTAGATTATTCAATAAGAAAAACTGCAGAACAATTTATCATTCAATGTACATTTGTTAATAAAATATTAAATGGAAGCAACGAGAGACTATGAAAATAATTACATGTACAATGAAGCAAGAAAAATATCAATGAAGTATACTGAACGGACAAATGTTTAAAAAAATAAATAAAATTTAGATTGCTTGTGAAGTTATTCAAATTAGTGAGCTGAGACTGCGTTTTCATCGAGATATTTGTTTTTTGGTCTGTACGTACATGAAAAATTAAGTATATATACAAAAAGAATGATTTTCAAATATATGAATACAATATTATTTTTCAGGTGATGTACAAAGTAAGATTGTATGGAGTAAACAGTGGTAAGGAGTATTTTTGCATATGGATTATCTAAAAGTGGTTCTGATTGGAGAACTTTTCATTTTCTGAATGCATATATTGATAAAATAATAGTAATATTCTTGAGCTACATTTCTGCTTCTAATGTAATATGTACATTATTTATTAAAAGTATGAAATATATATAATATTCATGAATGTGAAAAGTAAAGTTTTATTTTTTTTATTTATAAGTTTATATAGAAGAAATTCACAAACTGCACTTATGCAGTTTTAATACATACTCTATACTTTTTCAGATTTTCTATACATTCTGCACATTACATAACAAAAATTTTGGAAAATCGAATTTGCATCGATTATATGGACAACTGTGACATTTTTTTATGGACAGTATTGAAATCAGCAAGAAGGAACTGATGTACAGAATTTTTATGTAAAATAATTACAGCATATCGACGGAATTCATCAGGAGACTATCGATGGTAACAATTAATTCGACATATGTTGTCTCATGGATGAGCAAATGTCAAATGTTGACATCTATCTGGAAAATTAATAATGATGAATTGAGAATACATCAAGCTTATTGGCTGTACATAAATAGTTTCAGTCGTTTGGCAGAAGAGGTGAATATATTAATTCATTTATTATTCACTTTTCAAATATTTTCACAATCTAATATTCACACAATCGAATATTTTCTACTTTGTTTCAATTTTTTCAGAACGTGTCTGAAATAGTCTATACAAATGTCAACACTATTAATTCGAGTGCATTAAACGAGCTTAAAACAAATATTCAGCATTTACCTAAAACTGTGATTATCACATTATATTGTTAATGTTAGATGCAATATTATTTGATATTTTAGCTATAAAAAGAAACATATTATAATTATAAAATAATTTTATTTATCACACATAATAAATAAAATATATACATGATATTATAAATACAATATTAATATATTAGTATCTTCTTTATAAGATAATTTTTGGCATTTTTTAATCATACAATTATATTTCTTAAATATAATAAATGCAAACAAAAATACCAGTGATTCAGGCGATATGATAATCAAATCATTTAAAAATGACACGGAACACACAGAACGTGTTAATTAATACGAAAAATAACATTACGTTTTAAATGTATACATATATATATATATTTGTTTTTAAATTGTTGCATTGAATTGTCATTGAATTTAAATTATAAATATTCTAATTATCATTATAATTATCGAATATAACATTTCTTTCGGCTTTATATCCTTATAAATAATCATCTTTTGAAAATTTTTGTAGGAAATATTTATTTTATTAAAAATTATTATTAGTATTAATTAAATTTTGTGTCTCAACCGAATCGTACATAAAGTGTCAAAGTAAAATATCTTATGAAATTATCGTACGAGTGTAAAATAAAATAATATTTACAATAAAAAATACATTTTTCTCATACATTATATTTTATTCGTATCATTTATATAAATATATGATGCTTTCTAGCAAGGACACAATCAAACATAGTGTAACACAGTGAAAGTCATTACAATCTTTATGTTTGTCTAAATTACGTCATTAAATAAGTATGAAACAATTTATTGTATCACTATACAGTGTCTGATTGTGTCCTTACTGGAAAACACCCTATGTCAATCTTTTCCATCATGTGACAAATTGATCATTTATCAGATTTTTGTATGATTACAAAAAAGATTTTATTGGGTAATAAGAATATTCAAAGTTTAAATGTTTGAGCCACATGATTTTATTCGCAGTTCAGCTTTTCATTAAAAGAATATGTTATAGTTGGAAATAAATTGTACAATATAACTGTATGTAACATATTTCTTTGCTAGATTTAAGATTCCCATAAAAAAAACGCGCTATATTTTTGTTTATTTAATTTACTTATGTAGGATCCTTTTTTACGTAAATGCGAAATTGTTATAACATTTTATTAAAGCTTACGATAATTCGTAGAATACGAAATGTTTATTTAATTGATTAATTATTATATTCCACATTTTCATTAAGTGTAATATAGATTGAATAAAATTTAAACAAAAGTTATTAGAGGTGACTCGATAACATAAAACATAAATAAGAAGAAGTATTTGTAATGAAGAAGTAATTGTAACTATATTTTTAACGTTTATTATAGATATGTACGTAATATAAAGACATGGTGCAATCGCATTGATAACGCGTTTTTCGAACATAATTATCTTTGGCTTAAAAGTCTAGTATTGGATTAATAGATATAATTACATCAAAAATTGCTTATAATTATTGTTGAACATTATTGCACTCAAAGCCGTGTAAAGATAATGTAATAATTAAATTTTATAAAAACCTTCATTGTTTTAATAAATATTGTGATATGTAATCTTTCGCATAGCAGAATAACTTATACTTAACTTTTTATGGTATATGAACATTATTGTACGACCCGGGAATGGTTGTTTAATGATTTATTTATAAGCAGTTATTAATTGGAAATATTTAAGTTTTTTAATTATTTAAGTTTTTTTGTGCAATAAATATAACGAAAAGCTAACGAAAGCAATAATAAATGGGCTCTATATATTTTTTTAATTTTTCGTTATGCAAATAAGGCTGCAGAATATATATATATATAT
>NW_012130077.1:1207065-1219355 GCF_000143395.1 Atta cephalotes
ATATATATATATATATATATATATATATATATATATATATATATATTCTAAAAGGAACCAATCATTTAAAGGATATATATTAAATACATTACATCATATATATTATATGTATAACAAAATATACATGTATAACAAAATATAATCAATCACTTAATATCCGAGATATGATATAAAGAGTCATATCTTATCCTTCGCTCTCTGAAAACTCTTTGTGACGATCCTGATTGCACTAACCATTTTACTTTATTATTTTAGAAGTTTCAACATAGTTTTAGTACAGAATATCTTTTGTCGTTCAAGTATACCAGAAAGGTAACTTAACATTATTGATTTTAACAATTTCTCATTTTATAGTATAGCATCAAAAATTTATAAATTTATAGTAGAAAGTTTATAAAATCCTTTTCAGATAATTTATAATATTTATCAAAATTTAAGATGACGTATTTTATATTTATAATTTTATGTTCCAAATAAAGTTTAAGTAGCACAATAAAATAAGTCTTAGTAAATAGATAAGAATCATTTATTTGGTGGCCAATTATGTCATAAAAAAAGATTTTTATTAAAATTTTTTTTGGAGATTAGTTAATGTTTGTTAGCAACACGTTTATTGAAATGTAAAACATTTTTACGAAATGTATTGAAATTTAAAAATCTACATAATTATGCAAATCACTATTTAAATATTCGATTCGTTAATAATTTGATTATGATTTCGTTTAAACCTCACTATATACATCTTTCAGATATATTAATTTATTTTTATTTTAATTAGTTATAATCTTTATTTGATAGAAGAATGAATTCGAGAAAATACAATATATTTTAACGATATTATTATTTATATTTTTGAGATATAAATAATTAAATTAATCATGTGTAGTATATGTAGGATATATAATACTACACATGATTAATTTAATTATTTAATTATTTATATAGATATTAATTTAATTATTTATATAGATAAATCAGAATTATCATAGATAATTCTTTTAAGAAAATATTGATTTAATTTACTTATTAGAAGTATTTATCAACAGATTTTGTCGCAAAATGAAATTTAACGCAGTATTTATTTGGTTAGTAGTCATGGCATCGGCAATGGCAATTCAAGTGTTGTAAGTAATTATTTCAGTAAGTAATTACACTTGAAATAGATTATATTTCCATTTTGTTATGTTTAAATTATATGATATGTATTTCTTTTTTAATTATTGAGCTGAAATTGAAACTGAAATGTAA
Organism: Atta cephalotes; assembly: GCF_000143395.1. NCBI lineage: Eukaryota > Metazoa > Arthropoda > Insecta > Hymenoptera > Formicidae > Atta > Atta cephalotes. The sequence continues at coordinate 1,208,314 of NW_012130077.1, forward strand.
AATTTAATGAAAAGTATAAATGACGAAATATATAAAAATCAAGTGTATAATAGTTAGTAAGATGCAAAATTGAGTCTATTCTTATTTAAAAATATATAACAATTTTGATATTTCAGTTTTTTTTCGAACTATATATATCTTTTCAGTGAGAATGCAATTTCTTATCTTTACATATCTTCAGTTTTTCAAAGCAAGTAAAAGCAGAAATAGAGGGATTCTAAAGGAATGAATGCGTTGGAATGAACACTGATTACAACGTCAAGTGACTTAATTAAGATCATAAATTAAAACTTATAAAGAATCGTAAAAAAACTTATAAGGAGAAATAAATAATAAGAAGAAAACTGTGGATCAGTCATTATATTTTGGATATAAATAATTAAAATAAAATATTGAAAAAACACCTTTTTTAAAGAGAGAAGTCAAAAGACTTTTGAAGAATCTAAATTATTATATATTTTTAAATGAGAATATAGATTCAATTTGTATTGTACTTACTTGACTTTTATTTGTCTTGTACATTTTTTGCTCGATTTAGAATTTCAAAAATTTTTAGATCAATATATTTTTCAAAATGCAAAAAATAGCATTGTGTAATAGTAATAGATCCCGAAATTTCAGAATCGAACATTTTACATTTAAGAACATTTAAAATTATAGAGCGTCATTAAATAAAAACTTAACTGCTCAAAAATATATATGATATTGATCTAATTAAACAGATATTATTGAGACAAACTTAAATTTAAGGAAACCATTTTGAAAATATATTTATAATTAATAGGATTTTATTGTATTTCATTATATATAATTTTATATGCAAGTTTTAAATAGTTGCACTTCATTATTATGACATTTGTGCGATGCGACGTCTCTTGAATAGGATAGGAAATATTCTTACTGTGTAAGAATATTTATCTTATTTTAAGAACAAAAATTATTGGAAATTACAAGAAGTATGAACAAATCTATAAAAGGCTTATTCTATATGATCCATTAATTTTCTTTTTCTAAATTCGTATAATAATCAAAGAGTTTAGTAAGTCAGATAATTAAGCGGACTACAAAGATATAAAGAAATTTATTAACTTTCTTTTTTTAAATAAATCATAGATATATAAATACTGCGGACTAAACGATTGGATAATTACAAATGTAACAATTAAATGGATTAATGAGACGAAAAAGATTGGAGGTAACATAACTTACAACAAGGTAAAAAAATTTACTTATATACTATATTTACATTAAGATTAAGTTGCTAAATATACGTAATAACTTTGTTTATAAAAAATGCTGTTAAAATATTTTATCGCAAAATGTATGTACTTTAATAAAAAAATTTTTTAGGATAATTATCCAGTATACACGATTGATATTGAAATTAACTGTGGATTATGATAACTGTATTGTATTATGATAACACAGAAGAATCGAAGATTGCAAAAACAAAAATCTCTCGCAATTAAACAAGGACGCTTGTGAAATTGCAAATGTAATTACATTTCTATATATGTTTAGTTAGTAATCAAAAGGCTTAAAATCCAAATTTGATTTACAAAAGGACTTTTCTATTCACTTATTTTGTTACATATTCACATTCATTCTCTTCCTTTCTTCTAAGCTCCTTTCTTGATCTATCTTTTAATTTAATGTCCATTCTTCACTACTTCTGTTTCTGATTACAATTGTTAATAATTACATTTTTATAATACACAAACACATATATATATGAGTAAATGTACGCTCGCAAATTTTTTAATTACGAATGCTGTATTTGAATATTTATCATTTTTTTATACTGTTGCAAACTGAAAAAAAGAATGTTATATATTTTTTTTGTAAAATTACATGAATGATGTAATTCTTCAATTTTGACTATTATAATTTACAATTTCAAAAGGAAGCCATACAGAAGCGGGCTGCAACTATTAATTATATTTACGTACATATATTCTTTCTAGTTGTATATCTCAGATTACACATGCTATATAATTAACACATAAAGATTAGTTGTATGTACACAAGATTAAAGTAAGTACTTAATATATTTGAATAAGAGAAAATCAACATGAAGAGTTGTTTGCTGAGCTCTAGTATTTGAGGCAAATGAAATCGCATTAAATATCACGTATAAAATATCACGTATAAAATACTACGAAAGTAATACAAGATATTAAAGATATTTTTCGATAATTGTGTTTTGAATATCCGTAAGTCGGTCTATCTTTATGCGCTTATAAATAATTATTATATAAATAAAGCATTTATGAAGATATAATGCGTAATATAATGTGTGTTATTTTCATTTTTTAAACATTCTTTAACAATTTAATATTAATTTCTTTTTAATAGCATCTTCCTCTGTAGTTCCGACATTAAATGTAAAAAAGATTCATAATTTTCATCTTAATATTTAGGATAAATGACAAAATCTCATTTATTTAATATTTAAATTTATTATTCTAACAGGATATTGATATAAATTTATTGTTAGAGTAGTTCAAATTTTTACTTACGACTAATATCATTTTCTCTTTCTATTATTTCATTGCGCGCCATTAAAATAAAGAAATTATGAAGATTGTAGAAGTTCCACATAATCTATTTTCATACATAATAATTCGCTATTGGAAGTTAAATCGGTTTTAATGTGCTATATTGATGTAACTGTGCTTTATTAATCTTCCGAGAGAAGATAAAGTTTTTTGACTTTCTGAACAGGTCAGGTTATTATTACTATATATTTGAAATAGAGAAAGCATACACACAAGTAAAAGAAACAAATCTACTTTTTTCTTTATATTTTAAATACGCTGCACAAAGTCTAAGAACTATTTTTATTTCACAGACAATAGCGTGCTGGAAAAACAAAGAAAGTGATTAACATAAATTAGTTACAGAAAATGAGTTATATTATACAGTGTTTTGTTTTCCACTAATCGAGTTGGAAGAAATATAAACAAATTACGACATTATTTATTTGAATAAAAATTTTGTTGTTTCATTCGAGCCTCTATTATTTCACAGAAATGACATTATTATTTGAAGTAATATCTTTCAACCAAATAATATATTATTTGATTACATTGAATACGATGAACAATGAAACAAATTATTTATTTGAAAATAACAAAATATATTGATAGAAATTATTGCTTTTTTAAAACAACTATTTACATTTTTTAGACGAAATTACAGACGATGGTTTATATGGTTACAATAAAATTGAACGAGCAATGTTATACGCTCAATTATGTTTATGCTGTAGTTGATCGCGCAAATGCTGAAGATAGACATTATCTGTTCAAACAAATAATGTATTTAAGAAGAAGATATACATTGTTTTAAATTCAAATAATTGTACTTATTGATTCAAACATTGATTTATCTACAATAAAATTTGTTATACAATAAAATTTATTAAATTCAAAAAATCAGTTTTTTCTCTGTGTAGAAAACATCGAACACATAATATTCGGTATGTTTGCATATTGTTTGATAGTAAATTAAAATAAAATAATAATTGATTTATTAATATTTTCCTACATTTGCTAAGATAAATAGTTTCAACGAAATTGATGAAGTATTAAATATACAAGGATAAATATTATACATTTTAGGTTATACATATAATACTTTATCAAAGAATTAAAAGTTTGCTTTATGCTGAAGCTATTTTATCTCTTTCTTGTTTTATTTTTATAATTTACTAAAAATAAGAATATAATAATATAAAATAGTGTTAATAACGCGCTTCCCAAATGCAGCCTTTGACTTACAATTAAGGTGATCAGATATTTTCGGATTTAAAGATATCTATTATGTGCGGAGGAGAAAGAATGTATGGATATAAAGATAAATAACAGGAATATGTTTTTAAAAATAATGTAATTATTAAATCCTTTTTTTTAATTAAAAATTTGTAGATATTTATAGTGACAATTGAATAAAATCTATTTACTGAATATTGCAATTCAAAATTGATATTAATCGGAAAATATATAGAAAAGTTTTAATTGTAATATCTAAATCTTACAAGGTTTAAAAATTTTCCTGTTGTTTGTGACTCATAATGCTAATATTAAAGGTGACTAAGTCAGAAATTAACTACACAAAATGCTTATCATAATTTTCTTATTTGACTGTGCGCTGTATCTGTAGGCCATGTTCCGTATACACTGCCAGCACTGAAAATCTATAATACACGTAACGTGAATTATGGATCTTTAGTTCTAACAATATATCGGAAAACATTAGTGTGTCTTTTGTCATTCGAGTAATAACTTGCACATTGCAGGTAAGAAAATTATATCGGTTTTAATATATTCTTATTAATCATATAACATCAAAACTTTAATTTGGAATATACAAGTTATAAGAAAAAAATGACATGCGCCGTTATAAAGATTATAAACATATGTTTACATGAAATAAAAATTTGTTAAATGATTTATATTTGTTAGAATGCAGAATGAAAATCAATTTTATATATTATATATAATTGTAGAAGTGATTTATTTGAATGAAAATTGACTTTAAGATTGTAATTTTTGAAAGGGTTAATATCATAAGCATATCTAGACAGCAACTTTCTATGATGTAACAAGGCAACGAAAATGGAAAAATATATTTTTGTTAAAATTTATGTAACAAAAAATTATCAGCAAAATTTTGTTATTTAATTGTGTTTATTTAAAATATTTACAAAATGTCTTAAAATTTAAAAATATAATCCTTTATAATTAGATCGTTAAATATAATATTATTCATTAATCTTTTAATCGTTTTTACTTATAGTAGAATATGTAATAATGAAATTTCTCAGCTATATCACTAATATTTTCATATTAATTATCATTTTTATTTAACAGAAGGAGAATTCGAAGAAGTATAATATTTTAATAGCGTCATTATGTATTCTTGAGATATAAATAATCATGCATGTACCTGACAAATAGACCACAATTATTTTTAAAAAACTATCGAACCAATTTACTCATTATATATATTCATCAACAGATTCTATCGCAAAATGAAGTTTAGCTGCGTAATATTCATTTGTTCTTTGTTCATAACATCGGCCATGACAATGATACAATTCGTAAGTAATTATACTACTCTCTAAAATCTTTGGAATATAATCTAACTCTAAAGAGTAAATCTCACTCATTAAAAATTAATAATTGAGCTTTTTTAATTGTCACTGATTTAATTGTCATTCTTTAGAATTAAATTCTACTCCAAATATTTTGAATTTTAGTATGAAATAGATCATATTTCTATTTTATAATGCTTGAATTATAACAATATTTTTAGTTTTATCGATTTATTACAAAAATAAAAAAGCAGATTAATTTTGCATTTTGTAAATTTAGAAAATTGCTGTACAAAAATATAAGATAATGTATGCTCTGATAATGTTTACTCTTTATAAATTATAGGAACTGACTGCTATAAAATATATATTTTTTTAAAATACTTATGTGTATAATTATGTTTATAAGATTTTTATAGAAAATATTGGATATAGTATAAAATATTATTTTATACAAACTATTAAATATTATCAAAATTTATTTGAGCCTTTTATAATATGTAAATCTAAAATTTTCAAAGAAGCAATATTATCTCTGTAATTAGCAATATTATCTATAATTAGCAATATTATTGAGATAATATTATCTCAAACCTTGAAATTTAAAATGTTACACGCTTATGCATATATTGAATAAAGTTTGAAGTGCTACTTTATTTATATCTACTGCTTTTTTTTTAAATTGGGCAATTATACCATTCGATAAAGAAAAGTTTCAGCTTTAAGATCTGTTTTTTTTTTTAATTGCAGTACGATGATTTTGTAATTATGAGCGATTAAATTCGAGATGCTCCTTTTAATCTGCGATAATTTAATAATAAAAAATCTTTAAAAAATTTTTAAAAACGATTTTGTAAAGAAAACTTTAAGTTTTTACGTTAGAAAATCAAAAATTTTCATAAATTCTTTTTGAGCACGTGACAGAAACGAGAGGAAAATTTCTTATTTTGTGTCTAGCTTATAGTTTTCTTATGTAGAACCTTGATAGGAAGGCTAACGTCAAAATGATATTTTTTTATGTCAAAATGACAAAGAAATGTAGTTTGCTATCAGGGAAATTATCAAATTCACAGAAACTTAAAAGACATAGTGACTTTTCGAAAGTAGTTTAAATTTAAATTTTGTTCTTTTTTAACAAAGTTACAACTGTTTAGATTTTATGCTACAAACTTTTGTTCCAATTCAATATTTTTAGCTTATCCCTTAAGAATCCTGAGTAGATGCTACGGCCATATTGAATGTTATAATAAAGCAAGAAATAATATATTAAAGTTTCTGGCAAGCTATTTGTAAATAAAGAAAATTTGAGTAAAACAAAATGAAATCGTTTTAAAACATTCGAACCGAAACTGTGCTTGCTCTTCCTGACAATCAATAAATAGTCGTAAAAATGCCTACATTTAACTTCTGTTATATATTATACATATACGTAAATATATAACTTTATTGTATATACAGGTTTGATAATTTAGCTCTAATGAACCGATACATAAAACCTAAAGTTCTAATATACTATCAGTACTGATAATTTATAGTTTACATTATATATACTATAGATTTTTAGTATTGACAGTATATCGGAACATGGCCTAAATAAAAAATTTTTTTTAATTAATTTTTTATAACTTTATCTCTCAATAATTAATAAAAAATTAGTAAAGATGCGAATAATCTGATTCAATAGCGAATGTAGCAATCAACAGGGAGATACATTAAAAAATAATTCAATCAAGTTTCTTTATCTTCCTCTTATTTTACGTTTTGAAATTAACGTTTCCTATTCATCATGTTACTGCTACTAAAACTGCACAATCACAGACACATCATAACCTGGCAAAAACAAAGATCAATAATATTCATATAAAGTATTGTAATCTGTTAATTTTGTTTTCAGACTCGAGGTACTTTTGAATCTTGCGATCCAGACCAATGGATTTTGACAAATACAATTTTCGAATGGAAAAACAACATGAAAATAATTTCATGTAATGTTACTTACAAAGAGGTACTTGTTAATAATTGTATTTATACATTCAAACAAGACACAATTATAAAATATATAACACATATAATCAAATTTTGGAATGACAAATATACATATATATAAAACTCCGTATGTAAAATGTTTTTTATTAAATATTTTATCGCAAAATAATTTATATAATTTCCTTTACAAAATCTTTTTTAGCCAAACAATAGCCACACAATCTACAGAATACATATTATAATGGGTTGTGAGGATACAAATTCTAATTGTACTAAAGAACCGATTATGTGGATTGATAATATCGACTGTAATTCCCAGAATCTCTCGCTATCGGATATGGACGTTTGTGAAATTGGAAATGTAATAATGTTTTTATAATTATTAAGTATTATACACACACACACACACACACACACACACACACACAATGCACTTACACACATATATAAGAATTTAATTCGAGAACATACATATATTATTTTAGAATAATAAAATTTGGGTATACATTTTGGATTTTGTTTATATGCAAAACTTTCTTTTTTTATATATATAAAAAAAAGTCAAATTTTATTTTGACAATCGGAATAAAACTGTCTAGTTTTTAAAAAATAAATTGATAATTTTAATATAATGTTAATGTCAATTTGAAATAATTAAAAAATATGCATGATATATATACGCTAATATGTGAAACAAAATTCTAACTTATACTTTAAGAACATTCAACAATTTGGAAGTTTATACGTTAAACGGAAAATAAAAATTGTAACTTATACTTTAAGAGTAGTCTAACTTGAAAATCTAACAGTTATTTTTATTTCACAGGAACTGGGAACGTGGGAAAAACAGAAAGAATTATTACAATACCGATATGGGAAATTTATTGGAGACTTGCTCTCTCAAATGTTTTGTATAAATATTATTAAGGTTGATTCAGAATTTGAATATTTTTAAAATTGTCTTTTCAAACATGTAAATATCTTGCCATGTAAGAATTAACATTAGAAAGTGTTTCTTCTCATATTCAGTTATTGATTGATGACATTAATTGCTATTGTATAGGTTTGATAAGACTAAATTAAATAAGACTAAATTAAAACATAAATAATCGAATACATAGATTAATATTGAATGTAATCAGAATTTAACGTTATTATAAAATATATGCCTTTATTTAAGCTCAATTATTTGACTGTTATTGAAAAAATTCAATAAAGAGAGAAAAAGAGATTAATCTTTCATTTGATCTTCTATCAAAAATTGCTCGAGAGATGCTATACGCTCTTTGTCAGGATCATACATTTCGACAAACTCTGCCCAAATATTTGGTTTATGTTCCTTCATATAATTGATTATTTTTCTTGCTGTGTATTTCTGTTTTTCGGTGCATTTTTCGCAAGATGTGAGTATCATATCCGGGAGAATATCTACAAATAAATCAAGAAATTCATTTATCTCAATGTATAAATATATATATAATATTTCGTGGATCATATTTGAATATCAACTATTATTTTCTTTTGTTACATTTTTTCTTTTTTATTTCAATTTTTTCTTCCTTTTATCTTATAAAAAATGCGATACGTACAAAATTATTGCAATATATTGAAATAAAACATAAGTTGCAATGTATACTTACTTTTAAAACTGCGTCCATCAGCGGTGCAGGAACCTTTATCGAGAAAGCAATTCACATATTGATTTAAAAGACGATCGCTGTTAATAATCGCATCCACATCTATATTATCATATGTATCTGAATAATATTCTTTTCCTGAAACGAGTCCAGAGAACACAATACTACACAATAGTACAAATGTGAATCTCATCTCTTATGCGATCCTCTCTGTAACAACTTATTCTATGTAAATTATAATAGATTATTCTTCAATTCTTTTGTTAATTATTTCAAGATTCATTCATTAATTTATTTTTAATAAAATGCAAATGAAAATAGAAGATAGTTAATAGAAAATTAACTCTTGTTTTTAAAATCACAACATGGCATAAATTATAAATAAAGAAGCAAACAGTCACATTTAGGATGTCAGTAACGAAATATTTAAAACATTAAAACATAAAATCATAAACGTAAATTATATTTAAAAAATTGTCAGATGTGAAACGATAAATCAAACATGTTACAATTATTGGTTATAGTTAATACACACAGATAATATAAATATAATTACAAAGTTAAAACCATTCGTCAATCCACATTTCATAGTTGTCAGTGATAATGCGATATAAATCTTGTTTTTAATCTTTACAAAACGATTCTGTATATTTTTTTATCGTACAAACAAAAGCATTATAATGTAATATTAATTTGAGAATTTTATAATAAAGAAAAAACTTTTATAAAAATTGTGTGCAATAAGAGATTTCTAAGAGATAAAATTAAAAAAAATAAAATGTGTATAATGGTACATATAGATCTCACCTTCAAAGTTAATGTAATTCGGCGGAATTAGATTTAACACTTTCAAACAAAGACACAATTTTTACAAGAAGATACGTTCAAGCATTATATGATGAAGCATTTGACTTTGTATCAAGGAAAGAAAAACTTTATTACCGAATTTATATGTTCGTTATTGTTTTTGCATTTGACGTCGATGAATAGTTTACGAAACGTGTAACTTTCATATATACAATTTGTTATAATCAAAACAATTAGTGCTGATTTATGCATAATTTGTTAACACGGAACTGATTTAATTGTTAAGTCACGTAAAATTCTTTTGAAAGAAAATGTGACAATTAGCGATTTATAAATACGTTCAAAATCGTACAAAAAAGGAACTTTTAATGCAAGATCATGTTTACGATCTGATTTTGTAATATTAATAATTACACACGTCTAATTGTATTTTCATATTGATTTGCAATTTAATGATATCATAAATTAAATAGAAATAAAATCATAGAATTTATGTACATATATGATAACTAATAATAATACTAATGTATGATAATGAAATATCTTCTGTAATGTAACGTTAAATATAATCAAAATATTTTTGCAATGTGAAACACAAATTATATTTTATTTGCTCTTAAAAAAAAATACATATTTATTAGCATTTCGAAGCCAATAATAAATTATTGATTAATGTCAATTTTATATTCTTAGCAACTTTTTTCCCGTTATTAAATTTATAAATATGTATGAATATTTCATAATTCAATAATTATATATTTAATAATATTTAATTGCTATTAAATAATATTCAAATAATAATTATTATTCAAAATATGTAATATCTAAAAAAATAGTATAATGTAGGATTAAATGCTTGGTGGAAAAGAATTGCTAATTCATGTTTTCTAATACATAAATACATAAATATTATACATACATAAATATATACATAAATATTTATATAATTTATTAATATATACATTTATTAAGATTGAATGATTTGTTGGAATATATGTATAATGATAATTATATGTTCCAACAAACTACACTTAATCTTACGAGGAAAGGAACCTACTTATCTCTTTTGAAATCATTCAACTTTCATTTAAAAAAATTTTTTCTATCTTTAAATTTCGATATTCATTTTGAAAGAGAAAAAACTAATTTTTTCTGAGGGGTGTTTTACTCCTTAAAAGCGATTGGACACGTATAAAAAAAATGTGTCGCTTATTTTTTGTCTGGAGAACAATATACTATAAGCTTATCATTAAAATCAGAGGGGAACAATTGGGTCCCTTTTCTTATTAGTTATATATTCATTTATATTAATTTATTTAATGTATAATTAAATATACATATATATAGCAAGAAATAATAATTTCTATAAAAATAAAGAACTGCTATTTTCTTCTAAAAATATAAAATACAGTTGCAATTGCAGTATAAAACAGTCTGTTTCAGAAATTATTATTTCTTGCTTTACATTTCTCACAATATTTCTGTTCAATATTATATACAATACGTATATATAT
>NW_012130077.1:1219375-1230401 GCF_000143395.1 Atta cephalotes
TTACTTACTTACTTACTTACTACTTACTATATATATATATATATATATATATATATATATATATATATATATATATATATATATATATATATACGGTAATATATATATATGTGTGTGTGTGTGTGTGTGTAAGCATCTCTTATAACTAGAGTTCGATCAAAACTTTAGTCGAAACTAAACCAAAACAATCGCTACATGTCAATTTCAACCGAAATCGAAACCAAAATTAGGAATCCTATAAAGTATAAACATGCCCTATACATACATCATATACTACTTCTTCATAAATATCATAATTTATTGAAACAATTAAATTTCGACCAAAATAAAACGCCGAAATTTTGATTGTGTGTCAATTTTAACCAAAAAATATAATATTTCTTCTTCATGAACATCGTAATTTAATTATTGAAACAATAATTACACATATTAAAATTAATATTTATGAAGAAAAATTATATAGTTTTAATCGAAATTGACACGTAATGAATGTTCGTTTTCAGTTTCGATCGGATTTTACTTATCACATTCAAATTCATTGTTTTATTTATTATAGATAGATTACTTCACGTTTTTATATTGTTTTCTCAAACAGTTTTATAATCGTAATAGTTCCCCCCCCCCCCACACACACACACGCGCGCGCGCATGAAAGAATTCTTTCAATATTCAAAATATTCTTGAGATCTTTTAAAAATATTTAAAAGTTAAATTATTTTCAATCATAAATTTATACACATATAGACTGCGTACTAGATTACGTGTCGCAATTGCTATCCTGGAATTTATTTGATTACCAATATTTTCAAAGCTTTTTCTAAAAGGATTCTCTAATAAATAATATCTTATATTATCATATTTTTAATATAATATTAAATCTTTTATATTATTTTGTTATTGTCTCATCCATCATAAAATTCCATCATAAAAATATTATAGACATGATTAATATTTTACTCAAAAGTAATTATCTTCTTCTTTTTATTTATTCTATCATTTCATATACGAATCATTTTTCATACACGAATAAATCAACATTAATAAAAATGTCAATTTTTAAGGAAAAATTTTTGAAGAAAGGAAACTAAGATTAACATAAAAGGTAAAGTCAAAATAGATTTTTAAGACATTTATCAATTTAAGTTAGATTTTGGCTTTGAAGAAGATATTAAAGAAGATATTAAAGAAGATAGAGGAGGATATATTCCAAACCATCTCTCATCTCCTATTACAAATGATGACCCAGAATTTTTATTAAATTTTGATAAATTTTACTGTAAGCGTCATAATAAATTAAAGAGGAGAATTTTGGAAAATGATATAAACAAGATTATATACAGCCTATGTAAAGGTTCTTATATTTGCATTAAGGAATTCATCGATAAGGAAAAAATCAAAGCTACGGAAAAAAATTTTTATTTGAAAACTTTGAGTATCACAAACATATTTTATTTAAAAACTAAATTATGTCAAAAATAGTATTAATTAAAAGCAAGGTGAAAAATTAGAAAACCAGATTAATAAAAAGTTTGAAGAGATTAAAATTAAATTTGCTGATTTAAAAGATGATTATTTAAGAATGAAAAAAGTTGAAAAAATAAAGAACAAAATATGTTTAATATAAATACCATATGGAGAATTATACTACAGTACAGAGATATTATGATAGACAGAGATATTTTGAAATGTAAACATGGAACAAGTATAAGATAAATTTCTACTTCTATGTGCCATTTATCAAAATAGATTTATTCTTAAACTTTATTGAGTCCTATGTGATATGGATGGGAAATATTCGATGTTTAAATGAAACAGATCTTATTGCATATTTAAAAAAAATTAGAATAAGATTGGGAAATAATTTATATAAATTGCTTGCTACATGGGAATTATTAATTGTTGGATTTATGATTAACGATAATATATCAGATCTTGGATTTTCTGTGTGAAACAAATTTTATATAATATTAGGTGTGGGAAAAAGTTCGTGGCGTTTTTTAATGCCATCTAACGGGAAAAACTTCACGAACTTTTTCCCATACCTAATACTTCAAAGAAAGAAATAGAAGAGATATTTAAAACCAAATATATATCAATGGTGAAAGTATATGTCTAGAAGTAGAGGACCTCTATTAAAAACATAGGAATAAATGAACGATAAAATCATATGAAGTTATTAAGCAATCGATACTTTTTCAGTCAAGGTAGCTTGCGAAGAAAGCCACACTCTGGCAATTATGAATAAAGGAAATCTCTATACTTATGGAAGTATATGTATATACTTTCACAATGCTTAAAATGCTGACAATTTAAAATATGATAAGATATTAGAGATATTATCTCCCACTAGAAATAAAGATCTTATCAAATTATATCTAGAATTGACAAAAATAATAAAACATTTTAGACATCAAAAGCTCATATAAATAATATAAATAATGGATTTTCAAACACAGTGAGAGAACATGGGACAATCATTTATTAATAAAGATGTCGCAAAAATGGCTTCTGAAATTTTTATTAGAGATTTTATCTCAAAGATTATTATCAGAAGAAAAGAAAATGACCATCTTTAAGAAGTTATCCTCCACAAATAGAGGAATTATATAAAATGAATATTTATTTATGGAAGAGAATATGAGTTAATTAATCTTTAATTTAATTAATCTTTATGGAATGAGATAATATTTGATAAATTATTTGATTTTTATGATTATAGCTCTGATACAACTGAATTATTAAAGGATTCAGCACCTGATTTAGATCAATGATTTATTCTTTATAATCATTGTGTTTTTAAAAATCAGGAAAATATGGAAAAAACAAACCTTTTCTTAAGATTTCTCTCAAGCCGATAAGGATAATTGAAAGATTGTTACAGGGAAATGAGCATGAATTAAAAAACAAGATATCAGAAATTGACAATAATTATTTTAATTCATTTAACTTCACAGCAACTTTATAGAAAATAACAAGAGCAACTTTATAGGAAATAACAAAACCTTCTGAAAGATTATTTGTTAAATAAACATATCTCCAGAGATTATTCCAAACTATGGAAAGCAATATAGCAAAACAAATAATGACATATAGACCTGAACAAACAATGATAGATGGGGAAATTCAATAAATGAAAAGATTAATAGATACTGCAAGATACCAAGAAAAAGACTTAAAAATATTTAATTTAGATCTAAGTAAATGGAATTTAGACATGCTTTAGTTTCAGAAAAATAATGGAGTAGATGTTTAACTTCAAGCAGCTCTTTAATACAAATCATTATTGGTTCTTAGAAGCTATTGTCTTTAACAACTTTAAATTATTTCCATCAAATTATGATGAAAATTTAAATCCGATTGTAGGTGAATATTTTTATAAAAATCATTTGGGATGAAAGGATGCGTCAGAAATTATGGACAATAATATGCAAGCAAACGAGATGCTTGATAAAATTAGTAGCTGAAAAAAATTAATTAGCTATTGATATCACATGTCAAGGAGATCCGCAAGTTCCTCTTATGGATAAAAGATTCGTTGTCGCCGTCATCATTTCCAGTCGAGAGAAAAGGCATAACGGCATCTTGCCTCAGCCAACATCAATTCTGATAGATTTAAACAATTATAAAATGGAACATCACCGTTTAGACGGAATGTCTTTAGAAGAGCTGTACAAAGTAGAAAAGTACCAGACCTAACCAGATTCGGCCTTCGGCCGAATATGCAGCAAGCTGAAGCTTCTACGTTTCAAATAATAATACTCTCTCACTCGAAAAGTAAGGCGTGTCCGAAGATGAATTTGCAGATTTATAAATAAAAAAATCACTCGCGTAAGAAACGACAAACGAACCTCACGCAGACGAGAAAGATTGACGCTAAGAAGCATCCTTCTCTTAACGTGAAAGAATTTTACATGAACGACTTGTTCATAGAATACATCCATCGTGAAGAATGTATCGATTCTATATATATATATATATAGTAGTAGTAGTAGCGACACGAGATCTTCCAGCCATATAAAAATTTTAATCTATTAGAAATAATTAGACGAGTAGAAATAAACATGAGAAGAACAAATAAAAAATAAAACAAAAAAAACCCTCTTCCAATTACACTTCTCTCGGCCAGAATTGACTATACCTCCTCTAGAAATTTCCTACTCTCCAACCCTTAACCCAGATAATCCCTCACCTGTCAATATCCCACCAATCTCTTCTGAACCTTCTCCAACTGACCATTCTTCTCACCCAAATATTTCTCACCAAACTAATCATCCATCTACGAATTCTTTAAACATAATCCTTTTTTAGATAAACTAATCCATATCTCTTATCCATTCCTCTCACACTCAAATAACCTAGAAGAATTATTTTCTCCATATCCACAACTTCCTAATTTCTTAAATTTTCAAACCTTTAGAGATCTTTCTAGATTCTTTCCCTATCAACAAATCACAATCCTAGACCCTGAAACCCAAAAAAACCCTTCTCTGTTTCCATCCGTTACCTACATTCCGAATTAACTTTCTTCAGATAAAAAGAAATAGTAATCGTATAGTAATCTTACATGCAGTCAATGCAGTCGTTCTGTCATAATCATATCTATACAATTTGTTAAATTATTGTTTTTATATTACGATACAAAATAAAGTTTAACATTTTTAGACATGATTATCAATCCACTTAATGTTGTTAGACTTTTATTAGCATCTATAAGTTCAGTATATTTAACAGAAATACCAGTTACTGAAGTAGAAAGAGAATTAAAAGAACACATACAAAAATTATTGTTCGATAGCATTTTTCACTATAATGGGTTGGAAATAACAGAAGAAATCTATCTTGATTATCAAGAACCTTATAAATTACATAATTCTGAAATAATTGAAGATGATGAAGAAACATGAAGTGAAGATAATTTAAATTCTCATTCTCAATATTCAAATGATGACATAGATTTTGACGTAAACTTTTTTCTTATAAAAGACAAGCTGTTGAGTATTGGCAGAATTGGGATAATGAAAAAAATTACAACCAAAGTAATCAACTAAAATCAGTGCAAAATAAATTTTGAAGAGTTTCATATCAATTAAAATAGGAAGAATAATTATATTCAGGTGGAAATCATATAGAAAAATTATCTTACATTTCCAAATTTACACATGATAAATTTACTACAGCTGTTGAATCAAGATCATAGTTCATGATATCGATATACATAAATGGGCTTTACAAACTCAAGAAGAAATAGGAAATTTAAATCTTATATTTAAAGTATCTCACAGTTGGGTATTAAGATTCAAAAAGTTCCACCGAATTGTTTCGAGAAAAATTACGAAATTTGTAACTAGAAGAACAATAGAAGATTTCATTAAGTTGCAAAACACGGCTGATGATTTTCTGAAAACAGTGAAATCACTTATCAAACAGTTCGGATCCGAAAATGTTTTAAATTCTGATCCAATTTCCAATTGGAAATTCATTCTGGAAGATCATAGTCTAATCAAGAAATAAAGAAAATAGAGTATGTTGTGCAATCTATATTATGAACAACACACTCATGCAACCAATAATATCGTGTAATGGAAATTTGCTATCATTTTTATTTATTGCATTAAAAGAAACTAATGGTATATTTGGACCAAGAGTACAAGAAATTTTATTTACACCAATAAATGTTATTGTAAAAGCATCTAAATATGATAAAATGACTTCAGGTAATTAAATAAATTTCCTTTCACAATAGATTTTCAGATACTGTTTTACTATTAAAAAGTAAATATAAATTTGCATAAACAAAATAATATAATGAAATTATAATCTGTGTATCATTTCTATGATATAATTTATATTTTATTTAAGAATCTCATAATAATCGTAAAATAGTTATTAATTTAATATTTATATTTCTTGCAGATTATTTTAAAATGTGATTAGAAGAAGCTTATTTTTCAAACATTGGTTCTAATAGCGTTCTTCTTATCGATTCATGGAGTGGACATTGATCCAATTTCAGATTTAAGGCAGGGAAACATATTACTATAATACTATAATTAATCGAAAGGCACTATAGGAAAAATATAACCATTAGATATTTATGGATTTAGAAAAATTTTGCTAAAAGATTTTCAGATATTATTTTACTATTGGAAAATAATTTAAATTTACATGAAAGAAATAATATAATAAAATTATAATCTCTGATACTAATACTACTAATCAATTGTCATCTCCACGATATCACACTTATTTAAATATTCGTGGTTATACAAACGAAAGACCAGAAGAATTTGAAAATCCAATAGAATTTAGCTTCGACAAAAGATCAACATGTGATATTGAAGGTTGCAGTAATATAGCTGTAGTAAGTATGTTCTCATGAAGTCATTATATTTAAAATATTTTTTCGAGTATCATTATTGTAATGAATATGAGTTAACGATACAAAATATAAATTTATTGTATATAAATATTTAGAAATTATTATTAAATGACAAGTAAATAAGGTCTTCGCAGTTAATCCTATTATCTATTCCAAGAAATTTATCTTTTCTTTGAAAAATATGTCATGAACTCTGATACGTGATAGAAGGTTATTTCTCATATCTCATTATACGTGATAATTCAGACGCGAGATTTTCTAACCTTTTAAATATACTTTATATATATATTAAATATAATTATTAAATATATATTTTCTAATAATTCAATGTATTTTTAAATGCAACAATTTTTTTTAAATTTATTTTTTAAAGATTCAATCTTATACAATAATTTTATTAATTTTATAAAAGAATGAATTTGGAATAAAATTATTATATCTTTAATTTTTATTCATAGAAGAAATTAATAGATCAATTCTAAGCAGAATCGTAAAACTCATAACTTGTTCTCGTAAAATTTGTAAGAACTTATAACCAGTATTTTATGCCTATATATCATAAGATGTAAGATTATTCGCAAATATTTTTCAATTTCTTGTAAATCTTGAGGCTAGTAAAAAGCTGTCTATAAAAATATCGTATAAAGATATAAACACTTCAAAACTCTTGTAAATCATATGAGAAAATGTTACGAACCTTACAATTTTGTTTAAAATTTAGACATAAATGTCAAAGAAATAATAACAGGGTTAAGATATATATATATATATATATATATCTTAAAAATGTTATATATTTAATCTAAATACATATACATACACATATATATATTGTATATAAAATTTAAATACATATATAATAAAGCATATAGAAAACTATACAAATTTTACTTAAGACATTTTTTCAAGTTTTCATATATTTTACTGTTCCGACGACAATTACTTACGCATGAGCATGGATTTCATATATGCGAAAGCGTTAATTAATTCTTGAAAAGGGTTCTTGACACCTGAGCGACTGCCAACATCATACTCACGATGTCACAGGAAATTTGGTCTCCTCATTATGCATTATTATCGATTCAAGATCTTGTGATAGAACCCGTTAAAATACGCAGTGTGAAAAACGTAAAATTGTTACATAATACACTCTGTACACTGAGAAAAAAATTTTGTTAAAACAAGAAAATGTATTTTCTTAGAACGAATTTCTTCGCTATAAGCAAATATTTATTTTATAATAATAAATTATGTATTCTTATCAATAAATATTTCGTTACTTTAAGTAAACGTTGAGTTTAGTGGGCGAAACAACAAAGCCTAAAAAGTGCTCGACTTTCTCATCAACTAAATTGTTACACGATCTGATAATCGAAATAATAATTATTTTTCTTGTTTGACTTTGAAATCCTCCCATAACTTAAGATTTAACTCCAACAACAGATCTCGGATTTCCATCTTGATAAAAATGATTTTCATAAAAAAGGAAGAAAAAAAAGAAAGAAATAGCTTTTATAAATGACAGAATTTATTTAAATACAGGTATACATGAATATTTTAAATAAAATTCTGTCTTTAAATAAAATCGATAATAAAGAGTTATAATTCCTATATCCGGTTCAAACTCACATTTATTCAACAAATAGAGATATATTTGTGCAACTTCTTCGAAATTGTACCAGCTTGACCTCTCGAATCTACTCTGGAATCTACTCATTTCGTACGTTTTGATTTCATTACTATAAGTAATGATTTCATGACATGAATAATACAATTATTGAAATAAAATTAATGATTATTTGTAGTAACAAGCCTGAATTTCTTGAATCTAAAAATCGCGTTTAAATTAATTATTTTATTGAACGAAAGAAATCATTACATTGCAATAAGAAACCTGATAAATAACTGTTTTGCAATAAGGAATCTAATGTTCTTGAATGAATAAATTTATCGAAATATTTTGTTAAATGGAATAAATTATATCGTTGCAATAATGGCTGTCTGTAAATAATATCTCTAGCAACTTTGCCGCAGCAAAGGATGCTTCTCAATCAGTCTTTGTTCGCGCGAGGCAGCGCGTTCATCTCATCGTAAAAAGTGTTTCCAATTTCTAATTGTTAAACTTCTTTTGAGTGTAAAAAAAGTGATTCGAAGTGAAGAACATTTTGAGATGCTCTTCTTGTCGTCTTTTATCGTTTTTCACGTTTTTTCGACATTGAAGAAAATATTTTCATTGTAATTACGATCGTGTATTGCTAGAACTTAACGGTGTTGGCTTTTAATAGTTTGGGATTGACCGTTGATCAAAGAGTCAAAAAGAATCTCAAAAAGAGCAAAAAGTATGAGTACTCAGTAAGTATTTGTACGATACATTA
Organism: Atta cephalotes; assembly: GCF_000143395.1. NCBI lineage: Eukaryota > Metazoa > Arthropoda > Insecta > Hymenoptera > Formicidae > Atta > Atta cephalotes. The sequence continues at coordinate 1,228,130 of NW_012130077.1, forward strand.
TATATTATCCTCAGTGGACAAATGATTCTGTGAGAACCGAAACGTTCGGAGTATTTTGTATTGTGAAAGTAAAAGATTTAGTTGCACTGTTAAACTCATTGCCCTTTCATAAACACTCTGTTGATTTTATATAATTTTGTTATAATCATATATTTTTATCATCAAAAAAGAACATACGCATTATTTTAATCGCATAAAAATAAAAACTTTTATTAAGCTAATTTACAAATACTGTTACATAAAAGTTTGTGATTTTGTGACCATGAATACGAGAACCATTACCGCTTGAAGAAGATCCTGTGTGGGAAATATATTACATAATCTCTTCTGAAAACGGCTGGAAGTCCGTTCTATTAAATTTCGTCATAGCTAGAAGTCTGTTTTGACCAGAAATTCTTTGCAAACAATTGGCAGTTTTATTACAATTCGTGAAAACTGCTAGCAGTCCGTTCTTTTATTTATGTAATCTGTTAGTTCATTCTGTTCACTTGGTTCTAAATCAAGCTATTTTTTCTCATCGAGTTGTATTCAGTTATTTATTTCCTTTATTCTAGTATAATAATATATTTCATGAACTCTGCAGATTGTGCTGTTCACGTTAAGGGTCCATTTTTTTGTATAGAATTTCATTAAGTTAATGCTATTGTAATTCCAATAAGAATATTAATAAAAAACTTTACTAAAGCTAGCCTTTTTCATTCATTAAAATTGAGATTGTTAGGGTTGGATTGCAAATAATACAAATAATACAGATTTTCTTCTTCATTATACGAACGATCTTTTTCATTTATTTGTTATTTCTAGTTTTCTCTGCTGATTTCAAATTTAACTGCGCTATACTATAACTAACAAAATTGCATATCAGGAATTCATAGCTACCGTAAAATCTAATATAAATCTTTTTGAACTAGAGAATATATATAATACAGACGAAAGTGGATTCAATTTGAAATTATATTCAAACAGAACACTGATCGCGCAAGGTGTTAAAACAAAGTAATTCAATCACTATTGGCAACTACGCATAATTACACGATTATGCCCATAATTTCTGCAAGCGAATAATTAAAATCGCTTCTCTATTTGATACTGATTTGAAAGAAGCGAGTGGAAATTTGGGATCACGCGTAGAAGAAAGTTTGTTTAGACCTGCAAATGTTTACATTGCAGCATCCAAATCGGGCAAATTAACTACACAACACTTTCAGTCTTCATTTACAAATGTATTTGTACTCGCTACTGAAAGTATTAGTGTGCTGTTATTAGATTCTTGGAGCAGACATTGTCCTACAAGTCTGCAAGAATTTATGCCAAAAAAAGTAAAGATATACGAATTTTAACTAAATCAATTTTAATTAAAGAAAACAACGGGAATGATTCAATCTCTTGACGTTTATGAATTTAGTCTATGGAAAAACTTTGTGAGAATATTCAGTGATCGCGTTGTTATTAAATTAATTATTAATATTAATTTACATTTTAGAAATAATATCATCAAATTATAATCTTTAACGCATATACAATTATCTTCTCCGCAATTTCATAATCTTTTTAAATGTGTCTGTATAAGAGTGAATACATCGAAAAACGGCCGCCACAATTCAAAACGCTAGTAGATTTTTGTTTCAACGGAAAGAATATTCAAAAAATATTCTCACTGCTCTATATGTGGCTATAATATGATATTCCTGGTGCAAGAAATATTTTTGTATGCAACATTTTTTTTGAAGAATATTATAAATGCGAACATTTAATAAATCAATTTTATCATGTAATAAATCAGAGATTTACAAATAGTTGTAAAATTTATAATAAATACATTCATTATTTTTAACAAAAAATGTGCTTATACATTACAGGAAATATATGGTACCGTAACTCATTTTTATCATTTTTTTGGGATAGACATTTACTTACAAGTAGTTTTATAATAAAACTATCATAAATATTTTTAAAAACAATAATTTTTTTTAAAAAGTTTTGAAAATTGCTGCCAACATAGTTTGAAGAATGAAATCAGGCCTTATGTGCAATTTTCAGCTTTCTCCGCTATATCTCGAAAACTATTCGAGATATAAAAAAATGTTTTATACAAAAGTTTTACAATAAAATTACTTCTATTCATGTCAATAATATTTTTTTAGAATAATTATTTAACAATTTTTTTTTCGAAAATTTTTGAAAAATTGGTAAATAATTATTCTTTTATTAGTAAAACGCGAATGAATAGCTAATTTTGTTGTAAAACTTTTATATAAAATGGCAGACGGCG
>NW_012130077.1:1231408-1233948 GCF_000143395.1 Atta cephalotes
TAGTAAAACGCGAATGAATAGCTAATTTTGTTGTAAAACTTTTATATAAAACATTTTTTTACATCTTAAATAGTTTTCGAGATTTAACGGAAAAAGCTGAAAACCGTACATGTAAGGGGTGATTTTACCCCTTCAAACCGTCTTTTAGCAGCAACTGATATTTTTTAAACTCATCTCTTTATGTAAGCTACAAGTTCACAAAGTTTCATTAAAATCATAATTTGACACCTCGAGAGGTTCTTGTCAATTTAATTGAGCCAAATTTAAAATTGTCATAGTAATTGAATAAAATACTTTGCTGTTATTACATTGATATTTATTTGCATATTTGATCAATAATTACCGAAAAATGACAATAATGAAAGGGAAAATGGTGAAATTTTTTTAGATTTCCAAAAAATAATGAATTGCTGCAGAGTCAATTGATAATTATCAATTGATTATTTATGTCTACATTGGATTATGTACTATATTTACTCCATTTCTTTTATGCATGACAAACAATGGCCTAATTTCCACCGAGGATTTAAACTGAATCAGAATGTAATGTAAGGTCGCGGAAAAGTAAAGCGGAAGCCAATCGGAACTCGGGGATCTAGTAGGCAATACATTCCACTTGTTTGCTTGTTTTTTCGCGAATTCTGATTGGCTTCCACATTTCCGTCAAGGTGTGTAAGGTCTCCCTTAGGGTAGAACCTCACTCAGATGGAGGGGATCTGCGGAAATACGGAATTGACGGAATTGATATGATTGGTCGTTGCTTCGTCATTTTCGTCATTTTTTCTTTATATGTTATTAAACTGTATTGTATTTACATCTTAATCCTTCTTTATATATCTATACGTAAGTCTCGTTCGTGCGCCTTGACCGAGTAGAACGTGTTTACGCTCTGGCTTGGGTATTGTATCATTTATATTTTTAGAAAATAAGGCCGATTTTGACAATTGCATCATATAAAATTCGAGTAGGAATTTCAAATTTGCAGAATCTTTTCGTTCATCTGGACGCGCGTGCGGCACGGAATAATAATTTAAAATGGCAAACATTGAAAATATTGTAAATATGTATAAGGTAATTCTTTAGAAGAGTTTCCTCACCTCCGATTTCGATGAAATTATTCGACGCGTTTTTTGCGTAAAATGAATGAAAGAATCTAGCAAAATAATTTCATCGAAATCGGAGATGAGGAAGCTCTTCTGAAGAATTACTGTAAGTAATATTTTAAAATATTTTAAAATAAAAAAGTTTCAAAATGTTGTTATGTAACTTTTAAAGAATAAGAAATCTGAATATTGTGATTTTTACCAGAAAATTATGATTTACTGCGATATTTTTATTTTCACTCATTCAACAATGACAAAAATGAATTTATTATTGATGAAAATCTGATTGTAACTGTAGGTAAGTCTACATTGCATTATAAAAGTCTATTATAAACTATAATACAACAGGCAATAATATAAATACAAATGCTTCTTGCGCATACTTAAAGAATAAACTTTAACTTATAAGATCAACATTGTACATAGAACCTATTGATTACAATAAAACGCAAAAGTAAAGCAATCTAGAATGAAAAGGAAAAGAATGTAAATTTTAATTTTAATTTGGCCGTTAAATTATTTAATCAAATTTATAATTATTTTTTTCATTAATATTATAGTTTCTAAAATCATTGAGGACGAATATATATTTGAATATATTAGAATTGAAGATACCAATAAAATTATAAATGAAGTTACTATTAATGAATTTTTAATTACATGTATTTCTCAAAAACAAGAATTATATGATTATCAACTCCCTGCCAGTTTCAGAACTAATCTCAAAAAGAAAACATTATGACAGGAAGTTTCAAATATGATGACGTATGTAATTATATATGGTGATATATAATTATAATGATTTAAACAAATGTTTATTGTAATTGTTTTCTTTTAAGGGTAATTATTTGCTGAGGATATAAAGAACCATTGAAAATATTTGAGAGATTACTATATTAAAGCGAAAAAGGAGCAACAAACTTACATTCCAGGCTCTGAAGCAATTCCGAAGAAAAAAAATACATTTCGCTTTTTTGAGCAAATGAAATTCTTAGATGATTACGGACGTCTCAGTAAGTATCTATTGTGATTTATTTATTTATTTAATTATGTTTATGTTCACAGAAAATATCTAAGTAATATAGAACATTTAACTTAAAATAAAAATACACATTTTGTAGTTTACTATATTTTGTTCAATGAATAATATTTATACATTATTAGAATATTACTTATTACTTATTAAGTTCTTACTTATTACTAATATATATAAAGATTGAAAAGAGTTTAAAAATATCATTTTTTTCTTTCAGAACATACAGCAGTTTACCAAAGGCATCTCCACTCGACTAGTAAATCAGCATTATCGGCTATATCTATATCATCCGATATTGTAGATGACTATTCATTATCACCAAAAAGTAAGTACATTACATCATTCGTATGGACAGAAAAAGACTGAAAGGATATGAGAAAAACGTACTCTCTCTCTCTCTC
>NW_012130077.1:1234795-1247514 GCF_000143395.1 Atta cephalotes
AACGTAACTACTCTCTCTCTCTCTCTCTCTCTCTCTCTCTCTCTCTCTCTCTCTCTCTCGCGCGCGCGCATGCACGCACGCACACATGTGTACATACAGCAGAGTTTAGAGTCATTAAATATCATGGAAGTATTGAATCATAGAATCCTTATTATTATCTCAGCGTAATTTTAAATTAACCAATCTAATTTTAAATTAACAGATTCTATTAAAATTGAAAAAAATTATATACCTTAAAAAAGGAGATTAAATGCAATGTGAGAATTATTGAGAAATTATACTATTGAATAGTGTATATAAAATACTATCAAACATCATAAATGAACGCATGAAACCATATGTAGAACAGATAGTTGGCGCACAGTGAGCGAAACATAGAATTCCCAGACATAATCCAAAAAAAATTTTTTATTTTGTACATTTTATCATTAAAAATATTTACTCTACATGAACAGAAATCAACAATAGATCAGATCTTTTCTAAGGCAAATCCTAGAAAAAACAAAAACTTTACACGCTTTAGTACGCGAATATCACAACATCACGGAATTTGATTTCCATGTATTTCTTGACAGATTCTTTCCGTCTCCGCGGTTTACCATACTGACTCCTGTGAAAGATTGGAGGTAAGTTGCCAACTGGCTAAGTTTATCTCGTCAACGAGGCTACAAAAGAAGAAGATCCTCGATGGATACAAGAGCATCCTGAGTATCACTCTGTACCGGAAAATTATCAAGATCCGCCACCGCGTGTAAGTGTTCTTTCACGGGTTATAAGAATTGAGGCCATGACTTGCATTATAATAAACCCGCATTATGATAAACAAGAAATTAATAACAATAATGAAGGAATAATTATTTCTGTTGAAGAGAATTAAATAGTTACAAGTCAACAAATCATGACTATAAAAATTGATGAAGAGCGATGATAACAGGTTTTTACATGCAAGTCGATATATCTATAGGATTTGGAAAATAACTTTAACGAATTTAATAATAATTGTTCATTGTATAGTTGTACAATTATATTTGTTTCATCTGCAAGATACTGATGATGACCTGATAGAGGTCGAAACATCTATAGATAAGTTATAAGAATTTTATATATAAAGCCGGTTCTACATTAGTTGCAAGCTGATCACAAGTTTGTTGCGACAGTCAATTTGAAGCTTGCATTTTGAAATCAATGCTTTATATTAATTGTCGCAATAAACTTGCGATCAGCTTGCAACTAATGTAAAACCGGCTTAACAAGATTAATAAATTTACTACACATAGATCTTGCGTAATTTTAAATGCTCCTTACTTATTAAGATTATTTTAAATCATGATTAAGACTGGATCCTTGTTTTCAAAAGATGCAAAATAATCATTGGTTTAATAAAGATGGGGAGGTGAAAAATCCACAAATAGAATTGAAGAAATGAAGAATGACCTATTGAAAGTAAGGATACACCCCCTATCTAACTTCTGCGACAGAAAAACCGAAGAGAAAAAAAGATGAAAAAAAAAACAGATTCTATATGCAGAAGACAGGTAACATTAATACACTCTTTCATGTTTTATATTATGATCATTATATTATTTAATCATCTGATAAAAAAACCATTGATAAAATATAAATTGTAATTCGAATTATTCACATTGTAAATGTAATTCGAATTATTCCATTTAGCAACAACACTACTTTAACAGAGTTTGTCCGTTATAACAGGCAATCTAATTTATGGTTTACCTGAGTAAACCATAAAAATCCTAATGCGCAATTGCCGATGCCAGTTGATACTGTCAAAATAAAAGATCTCCTAAAAAACAGTCTCTATGACAATTAACAAACTGACTAAGCTTCAGCAAAACATGCGCAATTGTCAATGATGCAGGGGAAAAATGTTAAAGAATCTTTTTTTTTTTGGCAAGTTCTCCTGCACTCATAGAAGTGGATCTAAACACAAGTTTCACGCCAAGCACATCTATGAAGATTGAAATTGTTCCGGAATCATCGTTAAGTTCAATGTATTCTCGGGGATGGCAAGTAAACGGTCATAGATAATATAAAGGCTATCTTTATTCAAACATGCGACATTTCATTCAAAACATGCATATATCTCGCTCCTGTTTTAATCACGCTATCTATCTCAAATAGCACGACCCCCCCTTGCGCGACACTCGAAAAGTGATCGCGCTGACGATCGCGCACACGCGAGAGTTCAGTTCGCTTCCCGATCCCGATCAATACGGATCATCTATCGATATTCACGCTTAACAGATCTTATCCCGAATAGTCAGAGCGAACCATACCGAAGTGTCATCGCATATCAACGCTGTTTTATCAGGTAACATTACCGTATACCGCGAAGGCATTCAGTGTGCGAGAATTGCCTGAGTTTCCAGTGAGATTTGCCAGTCTAGTTATTGTTCACAATACAAATTCTGCCTAACGGCTGCGAGAGGATATTCCAAGTCGTATCAAGTGCAAGTTATACGTGAACGCGTCTAATCGAATAATCGAACGTATCCGTCATCGGATTATGAGTATCGCCCGCTTCGAATAAAACTTCATTCCAACTAACAAGTAAAGTTTAAATTGTTACAACAAAAAGAATCGTCGTTAATACACATGTTAGTACACACCATCTTGACAAGTGAACCTTTCTTACAAGGTGACACCAGCGTCACAGAGATTATCCATTAAATTTAAAAACGAGATTGTAATTGTCGACCCAAACTTACAGAAAGTTCTTCTAGAGTACTTGGTACTAGCTACGAAAACGGCTATATAACTTCGAGACCTTCTCGACTCGGGTTCAGAAGTAATCGAGCCACCGAAATGATTTCATAAGAAAACAACAAGCCGAGTCTACAGAGCGAGCAATACTTAGTAGAGTCGACAGAGCGAGCGATATGTAGTCGAGTCTACAGAGCGAGCGATACGAAGCAATCTTCATTCAACATTAAGACTGAGATCTTGCCTGAATTTCTCTGTACTAATGTTCAATGAATAAGAAAAGTTGAAAGATCTCTGGATCACTATTCACTACACAACATCTGATTAGAGCGACATTTACAATAATATATGCCACGTAACATCTAGAGTTTCCTTCTCTTTCTATTAATATCATTAATAGTCATTCTATAGTCCTTTAGGAGTAAATACCCATAATTTATACGAATAAAATTCTTTGCTTGGTGTACTTAGCCAAGCAGCATTAATCAATTAGTAATGCACCAATTACTAACCATCTGATAAAAAAACCATTGATAAAATGTAAATAAAAGTTTGCTAAAAATCCATAAAATATATCATGGCGACAAATTCAAAATGTATAAAATAATGAAAATAAATACGTTACATGTTGCTATACGAGTACATTATAACAGCAAATTGAATTGCTTAAAATGTATCTATCAAATATGGAATTAAACATTAAAAAATAAATAAATAAATAAATAAATAAATAAATCTATTAGCCAACGAAATAAAGTTTAATATTAAACTCGTTTTAAAGGGGAGAGAGAATCTTTTTTGAGAATGATCCGAGTTCTCCGAGAAAAAAAGGATACAAATGATGATAAACAGATTGGTGAAAACACAGGAAAATATTAAACTCATTTTAAAGACTTAGTTAATTGATCAACATTGAAATAAATTGTTATGAGCAAAAAAAGTAAAAACAGAATATACTATATATCGTTTAAATAGTATATTCTGTTTTTACTTTTTGCTCATAACGTGTTTAATCTATGAATTACATCCTGTATGAATTCAGTGTCAAAAAATTTTTTTAAACTCCAGGTTATTGATAGCGTATAAATAATTTCCATTACAGCAGTCTTTTTATGTTACAATCTATGTTTTGCAACTAATGTAATTATATTTTTTCCTTCCTTATTTTTTCTAACGTAATTCTAACGTAATTTTTTATAATTATATTATAGTTTCTCTTTTTTAATATTTTTTTCTCTTTCAATTAGGCTACTAAAATTTAAAAAATAAAATTTTTTATTATTGAGTTTAACCCTGCATGTGAATTGCTGTTTTTCATTGACGTCGTGTAAACGAGTTATTTATGCTAGCATAATTTGAAAGGTTTATACGCAGAATTAATAGAAATAAAATAAAGTTTGATTTGTTTATACTATTGGAAATTGCATAATATTTCATTTGTTATATACAGCTTTTATAAAGTTTTCGTTTTTAATCTTTACTACAATGTTTCTAATAGCAAACTCGGTGCTATCACTTATTATTTAATTTTATTTTTATACGAAATTTTAATTAAACAATAAAGAGATATAAAAACTAAAATAAAAATTACCTCCTATTTTAATCACGTTCATATTTGTTGTAGATAACGTCAACGCCGTGGACTTCGCTGTTGACTTAATACAATAACCGCTTCATCTAATATCATCCTTTTCTTGTGATGATGTCTTGAATTCTTCATCGATGGTAAACTATGCCTCTTTTGTAAACATTTTTTGCTTACTGAATGTTATTTCCGTAATTTTCTTCTATATAGTTTTCTGTAATAACATTAATTCATAATTAGCAAATAAAATACTTTTTGCATAACAAATAATAAATTATGTTCTTTACAAATCACAATTTGTTTTTTTTTAGTGTAGCATATTGATATTATTCTTTACATTCACATAATATTTTACTATTTGTAAAAATAGGTTTTTTAAATAGTACTTGACTTAAAATAAAACTAATTAAATAATTATGTAACATAATAAATAACTATGTAACATTTGTGTAACGAATATAATTATAAAATTTAATATTTAATAAAAATTCAAATACAAAAGGATTCGATTATTCAATTACCACAGCATATGAGACCTACAGTTTTAATGCCAGTTCGGAGTGGCAAAATTTTTCGACAGATATTTCTGTGGGCAAGGATACTCTCGAGAGGATGCCGATCTTCCGAGAAGAGGCATAAGTGTAAATATTTTGGTCTCTATCAGGATCGAACTTGGAGCTTTAAACATAATAGACTAGTGCGCTATCTGCCATGCCACACTCACAATTTAATATATATAAACATGATACATACATTTCAACCTTCTGAATGTCTTGTGAAGATCGAAATATATGTATCATTATATTGATTGAATTTCACACATCATTTGATTTTACCAACTGATTTCTTTGCGAGGCTTATTTGCCTCTTTTATATTAATTTGAATTTTTATTCCTTTGAGCCTTAGGATATTTCGATTTTAAATTTTGAATTTTTTAATTTTAATATTTAATATATGATATAATAAGTATTAAATAAAATATTTTACATTAATACTGCATTATTTTGCATATCTTAATCACTATAAATACGATAATATAATTACATTTAAAAAATTTTTATCCAAATATTGATTTAAGGAACTCTGTTCTGTCTTCTACTTGAGTATTTGCTTTCCTATTCCTTATTTCATTATCAGTATCCCTTTGCTTAACTTCAGGCAATTCAAACGTTGTCTCTTCCCCTTGTTCTTGTTTTCTACGCAGCTTTTTACTTCTGTCTACATTATATGAGAAGAAGTTAATTTCTCTCTTAGCTTGTGCTATCTCTGTTAGAAGTCTTTGCTTATGAACTGCACGTTCATATGCTAATCGTTCACTCAAATGAATCCATTTAAATCTGTAAAAAAGAAAATGTAAATAATAATTAAATGAATAATAAATAAAAATAATAAATAAAATAAAATTCTTATTTTACCTAGGCAAATACTTTATATTCCACATAACATCATAGAATTTGCTTTTCTTTCTCGTGGATACTTGGGTATTGTTTAACGTCTCTGCTACAAATTTTGCTATTTTTTTACTTTCAAATTCTATCCAACCTTCAGTAAAATGCTTGATTACTTTCTTGGTTTTCTTTTTATGTTTCACTGATTGTGTCTCTATATAAATGTTTTACAATACTTTAAATTTAATGCTGTTATATTTATAATCAACAATTTAAAATAATTGATTTTTTAATTAATATATATTTTTAAGTTTTTAAATAATTTTTTGTTTATATAAGACAACATAAAAAGCAGGAATTTTAATTATTCGATTATTCAATTTACATTATTTACAAATATAATTTTTGGAACAAAGTTGCGTTTACTCATGGATACTAGAAATTCAGGGAATTTTATTTCATTTATTATCACCGAATGTTACACAAAGATAAAGAATGCATTCTATTTAGTGACACAAGTCGACATAAATATCGTTCTGTTTTTGTTACTTACAGAATGCAAGGAAAAATACATTTCGTGTCGACACTTGTGTCACTTTATTTCTGCACTAAGTACCTATTATGAAACAAGTCAGAATGGATTCCGATATGTTCCACCCAGAACTGAGGTGATATTTTGTAAAGGATCCTTTACATATAATAGTTGTAAATGGTCGAGACTTAACTTGTAGGAAACCAACAAATTATAATCAAATATAAAGAGAATACTCGATTAGAATTAGTCAGTTTCCTATGACTTAAGACCATCCACGACTATCTACGACTTCTATGTAGAGGATTCTTAAATGTTTTACAAGCCTATTGACAGTTGTCAATGTCATTGCACAGCTTTTTCATCATAAAATATCTATGCAACGACACATCGACAACTGTAGGCGTGTTACAGACAATTACGGTGTGTAAAGACAATTACAGAATCACGCCCCTGACATACAGTGCAATAAGTTAAAGCGAAACGAATATATATTGGATTCAACTTATTGCACCATGTGCACCAGTTCAGATAGCAGGAATAAACAACAGATCTATATTCTATTTTTGTTTCTGCACTACTGTTCTAGAATTCTCTTTCTCATTTTCAACAAATATCAGATACATACTTATCTCACTTCAAAAATGTATTAGTTCAGTCACAGAAAATAGATTTTAAACAGAAGGCAAAACGCAGTCACAATTAGAAATTTCTAAATACAGCCCATAGTACAATCAACGAAAGAATTTTTTTTAAACTATCTTATATAACCGTAAAGATTGTAATGCCTAAATTTTAAACAGAATCATAAAGCTCGTAATATTCTTGTAAGACTTGTAAGAATTTTTAAATGCTTGTCCTTTATAAAATATTTTTATCAGTTTCTTACTAATCATAAACTTTACAGAAAATCGTAGATTTTACAAATTATTTACAAATAATCATACATCTTACAATACATATGCATAAAATTAGAATATTAGTCATAAGTTCTTACAAGTTTTACAAAAACACTTACGAGTCTTACGATTCTTAGAATTGCTTAGAATTGACTCATAAATTTGAGATTTGATTAAATTAGATTATATAACACACATGATAAATGATACAATAAAAATCTAAGACTAACCATTGTCGACTAGCTGCAGATATACTCTGCCCACTTTCCCATAAGCAGAAAACATCTCTCGGATCATCATGATATTCATATATTTCGGAATTGTGGACAAATAAATTATTCCTCTTTTTACCTTTTTACCTTTCTTTTGGACTTTCTTTTGAATTTGTGTCGATTCGTCTGCATCGCAATCCATTGCATGGTTGTTTTCATTGCTTTCGTTCGAATTTTCTTGAATCATTTTTGAGTTATTCAAAATTAATTAAATAACTTCTTTGATTAATAGCATCTGGTTATGATACCGCCAAGATTAATTACACAGCGAATATTGTTAGCACGAACCGATACTGTTCACATCACCCGTCTTCGCTACAGACTGACCAAGCCAAGAATGATCGAGAATAACAAAATGGCGTCCATGTACTTCACGACCATGATTCTGCCGGAAGCCGAAATTTCCAAAAAGTGGCGAAGATCCGAGAATTGGCTAATTTCGATGCAGTCTTCACTACCCTCTCCTTGATGCCATTAAAATGTGATCATAGCGCATGCGCAGTTAGCTACACTGTCGGTAATGTCAGTTACGATTCGTAACCTCAATAATGACGTACTGATACTTCAATGATTAATATCTTGCTTTACTGAGCAAAATTTTTTCTATCACATTCTTTCATTTGTGCAAAACGTAATTAATAAGCACAAATTTCATCAGAAATTGAAGGTAAGAAGATTAGAAAAATATGGTTATATAAATATAACAAATATTACGAAGAAATGTAAGTAAATTCACATCAGAACGAAAAAGATTGCTATTTGTCAGAATAAAATGGAAAAGTATTCAAGCATTCAATCACAAGAGTTAAATTGAAAAAATGTGATCGTACAATGTTTGTCGCAAATTTATGCAAATTTTTGCATAAACAAGATGTGGGATATCGGCAGAATCTAGCAGAAATATAACTATAGTAGTTTGCCAAAATGACAAATAATTAAGCAGATTTGCAAGTCATTCAATATAGATTAGCAGCAGGAATTGAATATCTATTAAATGTACATTTTGTTTCTTTTTCTATTTAATTTTTTATATTTAATAATTTTAGTAATTTTTTATTTATTGTCACTTAATGTATTTACAAAATTTTCAGTAAATGATAAATTTAATGTTGACAATTTACATCACTCTGCTATAATTCTACTTGAAAATACTATTAGTCTCTGTTAAGAGTCTAATTACTAGATACAAAATAAACTTAGTATTTTGTTGATGTGTCACAAATGTTGATGAAAAGCTATTATAATAATGTCTTGATAGCATAATTATATATTTTTAAATTGTTTCAGGAAGCATGTTCTTCATGTTTTGTGATGGATAAGACTGAAATACAAGCAACAATCTTATTTTTTGCTAAAGCACGTGAATTAGTTGGCAGTAAAGAATGTAAGCTTTCTATACAAAAAAAATTATCATCTGCTGATCTTTTTGACAAGATAGTCCATTCCTTTGACTTAGAAAGTATACGTAATCAAATAATACTAGCTGTAAACGACGAATTTGTTGTTCCAAATAGCATTCTTATACTATCGGAAAACGATAAAATTGCAGTTATTCCACCACTTAGCGGAGGTTTGTTTAATAACAAATTAAATTATAAATTTATATTATTGTTTTTATATTTATATTTTATCTATATTTCTTGAACGTTAAGTAAACCCATATTTTTTTACATTAAACTTATACATTAAACTTTTTTATTAAGACATTTTCTAACATATTTAATGTCAATTAACAACTCAAAAAATGTAACAGATGTTAAATAATAAATAAAATTAATTGTGCCACATTATTTGTTTAGGATAATGGAGATATTAAAGAATTTTGTTAAGTTGCAACAAGAAGAATTAAATATTGCAGAAATCATGGAGCTAGTGACATTTCCTAACTGTGGAGCAATATCTAATTTTATTGGAATTACTCGAGATAATTTTGAAAATAAAAAGGTAAAGTGCAGAAATCAATTTAAATTTTTTCTAAGTATTTGTCTAATAAATTATCTAACAATTTTAATATATATCATGTAAATACTGAATATTTGCATAAATTTGTTTAGAATAAAACTATATTTCATCCTTATTTAATTTTATATAGATTATATGAAAACTTTATTTAACGATGAGAACAAACTTTAATAATTTTTACTTAAAAAAAAGATATAAGAAATATAAGATATATAATATAAGAAAATGTTAAACAATTTTCTTGTTTTATTTGAAAATTTTTTTCATATAATAATTCTTTACTGACTTACTTATTTTATTCATAAAAAATGATTACTTTGATTTGTAATGTTATTAATTTGTGTTCTGTTATTTTAAACAAATAATCATAAAATAGCTTTTAAGTTTAAAAAATACAATCACAAGAATACATGATAAAAGTCAGTATAACATGTAAAGAAAATAAATTATCTTTTATATTACAAAGCATATAAATAAAACTTATAGAGCATTGTTATATAATTTGTATTAATCAAAAGAAAGATACATAAGAGATGAAAATGTCATCTATTGTTTGGACGAAAGAAAAAAATATTCTAAATCTCTTGGATTTTACTCATAAAATAACAAGAAATCATTAATAAAAAATTGTTTTTAAAAATAATTGCAGACAAATGTTTATGAATAATAGTCCTTTTATTAACATTTTTGTAAATTTAATTCAATTATTTTGAAATTTTATATAGGTAATTAAATTGGAATATGAAGCTTATGAATCAATGGCTTTAAAAGAGATGACTAATATCTGTAACAAAATTCGTTCACAATGGGATGTAGAAGGCATCGCCATATATCATCGTATTGGAGAAGTACCGATATCCAAAGCAAGCGTTGTAATTGCAGTTTCCTCTCCCCATAGAGAGCAATCATTGAGGGCAGTAGAATATGCTATTAATGCGTTAAAAGCATCAGTGCCCATTTGGAAAAAAGAAGTATACGAAACAGGAGAACCACAATGGAAACAAAATAAAGAGTGTAACTGGATAAATAGTAAATAGCTTTTTAATTATCAATTCTGAATATTTTCTTATGCATGTCTACTTAAATATTTGCTAGTCTATATATAGTTGTATGTCGCTCATATTTTAATTGAAAGAAATCTTTACAATAAATGTAGTTAGATTTATTTACAATTGTATTGATGTTGCGTCATTGCATGACTATCTGCGTTGATTTATTGACTTATTTAGTTTTATATTTTTCTTTCCAAAAAAATCTATTTTTTTTATATTAGTCTTCCTCGCTTAGATGTAGATTACCATAAGTCCTCGACACTTTCATTAAGTACTTATTTTTCGTATAAATCTCTTACGATATATTTTATTTTTAACGTTTAAAGTGATTTTAAACTATCAATCTAAAATCATTTTAAATGTAGCATTTTGATATCTTTATAATAAAGATAAACTTTAACTGGAAATATAGTAATTCCTGTTTATTTTTTGTTTGTGTTATGTATACAAAAAATACAATTGAGAATAACTAAAATAACAGGATTTCAGGGGCGAATTATTTCAGTAACGGTGGGTTTGCGCATGTTTACATGAACTTTTTTTCATGTTTTAATTATCCCTTGTATAACATAATTAGATACAATATATTCTTATTTAATTACTATAATTAACATAACATATAGATTAACTATAACAGATTAAAATTCGAAAATGTCTATAGTTTTAAAAGACGAAGAAGCTCAGATGGCTTCAGATATAAATGAAAAAATACCAAATAAAGATGTAGTCGATCAAAACCTTGTACAAATTCGAGCGAATTCAGAAGAATTAAATCGTAGAATAGAATCATTTATTGAAAGAAAGCGTCAACATGTAAATACTGTGAATGTTCAAGAATTTTGTCGCTACAGGTCAGTTCATTATTAACATTAAAATAAACATATAAAATAAACATAAACAAATAAACAAATAGAATTTACATGTATACTCTAATATAATTTTCATTATAATTATATATAGTATGTAATTATATATATGTATATATATGTATGTAATTATATATAGTATGTAATTATATATAGTATGTATACATAAGTGATATAATTACAAGATGAAATTATTGTAACTAATTACTATAAATAATATCTACAGTGAAAATAATGGTAATGAAAATTCTTGTGCAAGAGTAGATGCCATTCTTATTCGACGAAAAGATTCCAGGAGTCATATAAAAGGTAATAATACAAGTAGTATATAATTTAATTTTTTATTGTCCACTTGATTTCGTATTGTTATATGTTTATATTATTAATATTTTACTTTTTTCATTAATTTCTATGGACATATCGATTTATTATATAAGATTTTATATATATTGCAATCTAATTTATAGAACATATTTTTTTTCGTAAACTCGCTTTTTTTTCGAAAGAGGCTTTATGTAGATAATTTGGCAAGAATCATTTATATAAACTTGTTTGCCTCTGACATCAAAGTTAAGATGTTCGATAATGCTAGATTTTAATATTTTTTCGTAAATTTAAAAAATTATATCCAAATATCATAACATTATTTATATTGTTATTTGTTCATATAATGTATAATTTTATGATAAAGGAAATTATATATAATCCAGATTTGTAATTATGTCTAACATTTAACTTGCAATTAATTTTTAATCATGATATCTCAATACATATGAGAGCACTTACTTTTATTTTTTTTCTATATATACTAAAAAATATGCAAGTATGCAATTCTAATATACACGTATATCTGAAATTATTTTTAGTTCATAGAGTATTAAATGAGTGGGGACCTCAAACTATTGATCAATCAATTTTATGCAAACCAATTAATACAAATAATACAAATAATATGAGCTTTGATGTTTCGGATTCTTTCCCTATATTGGACGAGAGAATTTCTGTGACAGAACGTATGATAGGAATTAACAAACCAGTACCTAAAGATATTTACGAAAGATTGAAAAATATTGAAGATAGAATATTATATTTGGAAAGTATATCACCGGAATATAAGGACTTTTGGACGCAGTAATTTTACTACTTACTTTGATTCATAGCTAGTATGTGCTTCAATGTTACTATTTACAATGTTACTATTATATACATTTAATAAAAATTTGACAAGAGAAAATTTGATAAGAGAAAAAAAACGCATTTTCTTATTTCACACATGTGCTTGAAAACAATTACATACTTTAAATATATTTATGTGTGTGTGTGTGTGTGTGTGTGTGTGTGTGTGTGTGTGTGTGTGTGTGTGTGTGTGTGTGTGTGTGTGTGTGTGTGTGTGTGTGTGTGTGTGTGTGTGTGTGTGTGTGTGTGTGTGTGTGTGTGT